>NW_027506901.1:970000-1325000 GCF_052324685.1 Brachyhypopomus gauderio
TTGTAGGATCTGGAGAACGACTACTCCTGCACCTGCCCCCAGGGCTTCTATGGGAAGAACTGTGAGATTGTGGCAATGACATGCGCTGATGACCCCTGCTTTAACGGTGGCTCGTGTGAGGGCCGTTCCACCGGGGGCTACGCCTGCCGCTGCCCTGCCGCTTACACCGGCTCCAACTGTGAGAAGAGACTGGATCGCTGTAGCCACAAACCGTGTGCCAATGGTGAGTGTGTATATGCTGAACCCTAATCACACATTACTGTAGAGGGTCTTAATATAAAGCTACTACAGTTATTCTAATTATCTACAGAGGGAAATGCTTATAGCCAAACTAGCTGTAGTATACTCATTCATGAGTATGTCCTGTATCAATCAATCAATCAATCAAAGTTTATTTGTATAGCGCTTTTAACAACTCAAGTTGTCGCAAAGCAGCTTTACAGGATTTACAAGGTTAACAATACTATGGGTCCAGAACCCTAATGAGCAAGCCAAGGGCGACAGTGGCGAGGAAAAACTCCCTATGCTGTACATGGATGTGCTGTTTCCAGTGGCTCATTTATTACTGACCTGCTTTAAAAAAAGTGCACCTATTATTTGACTTTGATGTCTGGATCACTGACATTAAGTGACTTTGATGTTTGGATTACTGACATTAACTGATGTATAGATAACTGACATTGCTACAACTGATAAGATCAAATAAAGTGATCTGATATATACCTAAAGTTTACATTTACATTTACGGCATTTAGCAGACGCTTGTATCCAGAGCGACTTACAAAAGTGCTTTGCATCTGATCACAGAATTCATCCTAGGAAATAGTACAAATAGGCCAGAATTCAAGACACCATTGAGTCAGACTACTACTAAACTACAGGAGTCAGTATCATTACCTAGTGTTTTGCAAGTTAAACGTTTGCCAAGAAGCCCAATTAACCATAGACAGACATACAATATTAAGAACATCAGCAGTGCCGAGTTAGTGCTCTGTTAAGAACTCAACAAACAGGTGAATCTTCAGTCTACACTTCAAGATAGCAATAGACCCTAACCCTCAATTGCTCAGTTGTATAAAAATGAGATAAAAATGTAAGTCGCTCTGGATAAGGGCGTCTGCCAAATGCCATAAATGTAAATGTAAATGTAAATATACATAAAGTGTACATATAGTATATACCAGTAGCGAACCATGACCATTAAACCTGGGCCCACTAAACCCAACCCCCTCCCCCCCCCCGAATTTTTTTTCCCTCTCCTAATAAACTGCAATAAAGAAAAACAGAGACGACAGTATAGCTAAAATATTATATAGTACAATAACATTTGTACTAGATAACTTGTTAAGCAAAATAAGTTTCCAAACAAAATAAGTTTTCACAGCTCCGTGGTTCTTGGAAGCGGAATATGTAAATGAGTACGTCAAAGGAATGAATCGAAACTAGCTAGCGGTGGTGCTAACGACAGCTAGCGTCGCCACAGCGGGCGGAAATTATCATACAGTTAAGCCCGCCCACTAAGAGGGAAGATATGATTGGTCAATTTTACTGTAATTTGAAAGTGGCATTGCGCTGAGTTATAACTGCCAGGCCCTCTGTAAACGAACAGCGGGCATCACAGTCCTGATAGGGGGAGACACAGGCTCACAGGCTTCCACTTAACCCCTCACCTTCCAACACAGATTGAATAGACACGGTTGAATAATTTATTTGCTTATATTTTTGTAATTGTTTAGATGTCGATTGTAAAACTGTAAGTAGATAAAATTATAAGTGGATAATTATATATACAATGTTTTAAGAATATTTTAGGCCCTCTGAGAGGGCGTAGAGGGCCCTGACGGTTCCCCACTGGTATACCTATATTCTACATGTAATATATAGTACATGTAATATATACCTACATTTTACATATAGTATACAGTACGTCAGGGCCAGAGTGGGCCCCTTTTTCAGCCCGGGAGTTTCATGCCCAAATCCGGCCCAAAATTATTTTTCCCTCCCAATCGGCCCAAACTTAGTTAGCTAGGCAACTAGCTTAGCTAGGTTAGTTAAGCAGCTAGCTTAGCTAGGTTAGCTAGGCAGCTAGGGCTGTCCACCGCTCTGGGCACGTGTGTACCACATCCCCCTAGTAATCACTAGTGTGTGTATGTGTATGTGTGTGTGTGTGTGTGTGTGTGTGTGTGTGTGTGTGTGTGTGTGTGTACCACATCCCCCTAGTAATCACTAGTGTGTGTATGTGTGTGTGTGTGTGTGTGTGTGTGTACCACAGCCCCCTAGTAATCACTAGTGTGTGTATGTGTGTGTGTGTGTGTGTGTGTGTGTGTGTGTGTGTGTGTGTGTGTGTGTGTACCACAGCCCCCAAGTAATCACTAGTGTGTGTGTGTTCTAACTGCACAGATGGGTAAATGCAGAGTACAAATTTTGAATTGGAGTGAAAATCACAATTAACAAATATGGCACATTTAGAAATTTTAGAAATGTAGTATATAGTATAGTATACAGTACATGTATATACATAAAGTAAGCCCACCATGCGGGGGTCACGGGGAAGTACGGCCCTGGGACTCCACAGCTCCTGGGGGGGCCGCGGGCGGGTGGGATTCCCTGGTCTTTCTCTGCCTGCCTCTGGCCTCTGGGGGAATGTTGTCAAAACCAGGGCCGGCGCCAGGACATATACAGTGGGGGGGCATCAGAAAATTTTGGGGGTGGCGAACGTAAGTTGTTGCCGGGGGGGGGGGGGGGGGGGGGGGATCGATCGATAGATCGATCGCTAGTGGTTGGCCCCACAGCGAACTAGTAACTCATTGAATCATAAATATAGATCTGAGGTAAATAAACCCTGAACCCTGAATAATTGGGTCTTATTATTAAGGGGGCAAGACACTTTTGCCCCCCTGTGGCGCTGGGCCTGGTCAAAATTTTCTACCCTTGCTAGAGCAGCAGTTGGTGAACCATTGCAGTAGTCATTTGAGCTTTTTTAATATATATATATATATATATATATATATATATATATATATATATATATATATTTTGCCCTGTCTTTTCCCTTTCTCTCCCCCTCTTTTCTCTCCCCCTCTTTTCTATCTTCTTATGGTCCACCTAACCCCAATTATTATCACTATTGTACTGTATTATACAGAATTGTTATCATTAGATCTGTACATAAAAACAAAGTTGTCCTCCAAAGATGGGGGGGGGGGGGGGGGGGTGGATGTGGGCCAAAAAAAAAAGTAAGCCCACCACTCTAGGCATGTGTGTACTCATAGCCGCCTAGTGTTCACTAGTGTGTGTGTGTGTGTGTGTGTGTGTGTTCTCACTGTACGGATGGGTTAAATGCAGAGGACAAATTTCTGAGTGGGGTGAAAATCACATCTGACAAAATTGGTAACTTAACATGTATATAATTGTTATAGAACATAAAAGCATATACAAGCTCTGTCATAACCCATAATGCAACACCAAGTGTAAGTCCAGAGGGGTCTGCAGTATCACATGACTGCTGAAGACATGGTGCAGGGTGCTTGTATTAACCTGCTGTGCTAAAGCCACCTAGTGGCCAATGCTTGTACAGTCTGCTTAGTGTTTAAATCTTGTTCTAACAGAGGTTTTTGACTTGCTCTGGTCCCCTGTAGGTGGTGAGTGTGTTGATCTGGGTTCTGGTGTCCTGTGTCGCTGCCGCCCTGGTTTCATGGGCCCTCGCTGCGACATTAATGTGGACGACTGTGCGCGGTCTCCCTGCCAGAACTCCGGCACCTGTGTGGACAGTGTGAACGACTACACGTGCAGCTGCACACTGGGCTTCACAGGCAAGAACTGCAGTGTGCGTGCGGACGCCTGCACCACGCACCCGTGCCTGCACGGCGGGACCTGCTTCACCCACGTCTCCGGCCCCGTGTGCCACTGTGTCCCGGGGTTCATGGGACCTAGCTGTGAATTCCCGGTGCTGGAGCGAGCAGGGCTGGAACGGGCCACGCCCCGGACGTCCCGCGGCTCCTCCCCCTCCACAGTGGCTGCGTCGTGTGTGCTGGCCGTGCTGTGTGTGTGTCTGGGTGTGTGTGTGGGGGTCGTGGTCCTGAGACGGAGGAGACGGAGACTGAGGAGGCAGCAGTTCTGTGATTCTGTCTTTAATGACTTGGAGACGGTCAACAACCTGGATAGGCAGCCTTACCCATACGAACGAGACTTCCTGCCCAGAGTTGTCAGTCAAGCCAAACCTAGTAACACTGGAGCCAGGCTAAGTTGCTCACTGGCTGGTGGGCATACACTTCCTGCTGGTCAGGACTTCCTCTGGAGTGCAGGAGGGGTAGGGCTCAGATAAACACAAATACACAAACTCACATGACCCCTAACCCTAAGGTTCACAATCACATACATAATCCACACATGCAAGACTTCACAGACAAAGCACAAATACCACCAAACCCTAACCCTAACCCAGAAACCAAGGGTAAAATCCTGAATCTAGAAAACCCTAACCCTTATCCTTAACCCTACCACCAGAAAACAAGGGTAAAATCCTTAATATAGCACTTCTGTTTTTGTCCCCTGTCTCTCAGATTTTTACAGTACCTGAAATAATGCCTGAATGAAAGGAACGATCACTGAAATGTAGGCAGCCCTAATCCTACCCTAACCGTAACACTAAACCTTAACTCTACCTTAACACTATACCCTGAACCTAGTGTTGCACAACAGCATGCAGTAAGTCCTGCTTTGCTTGGGCAGACGGATCTGTAGTGCATAACTCCTGTCTGTTTCGGAGGAAAGGATATTTTCTCTCCAAATATCTAAAAACGAAACAAAGATATTGTTCACACACACCCATACACACAGACATGAATACACACTCCACCCACACACCCCGCTCCTGCACACAAACAACCTTCACTCAGACACACAAACACCCACACCACATATAGACATAAGTATAAAATTATTGATCATCCTGACTTCATACTCTAGAACTAAGCTTCATAGTCCAGAAAAGTCCAGAATATTTGTTCCTTTATACTGACTGTTCTTTGCCATTTATACCTCATTATTTTAACATTTGTGTTCACAAAGGAAGTTAGATGGGTGCAGTAACACTACACCGCCATGACGAGAGATCCATTCCTGTTGGATAAACTGATTCCTGCTTGTTATCTGTTCTCATCCATTTGAAAGTAAAATCCTTCTTTGTGTTCCACTCACCTGGTTCCAAACTGGAAATTTACATTTCAGCCGACATTCGATTGTACCTGAAGAACCCAAAACAAAGCAATGGTTTCAAAGCTCCTCTTTTTCTAATGATGTTTATTGTGTTTGATCTACAAACTAGAACATATTAGATGTATTTTCTCCATGTTGTTACAAAGTCAGAAATATATTTATAATATTTTCTTAAGACAAAATGGGACATTTTGAACCCAGCACTGTACTGCTATATAGCAGTCACCTCCTGCTCCTGTGGAAACAGATGTCTGTGACCATATTTGTACATTCTAAATATGATGGTTCTGACTCATTGTTATACATACAGTATGTTGTCACATTTTTGTGGTCATTTCAACTTCATAATTTAAAATTTGAGTTCATGCCTAAGAATTTAACCCTGATTTATGTTTAAGAATTTAACTCTTTGTTTATGAGTTTGAGGTTATTGCCAATTCTGCAAGTTTTTATTTTGCATTTTTGTACTTTTGCTTTCAATCATTGTACTTGTATAAATTTATGTTAAATTATTTTGAATGTTTGTCATGTCAATAAAAAAAAGAATTCAGGAGAAGAGAGTTTTACATAAAGAACAGATGTATCTTGGCCCAAATATACAGCTTGGGTTTTTACTTCAAGAATGTTTCAAGAGCGAGTGAGGTTTATCTAACGTCTACACGGATGAAGAAGACATCTGTAGAGGGCAGTAGAGCTCAGTAGAATATGTAGTAGTCAGATGTGCATAACTGTAAATGTACATTTTATGCTGAAATGGAAAATTTACTTACTTACCTGTGACAGTGCATATTGAAATGGACCAATTCTTGCTGAGACTTTCAGAGGAATGAACAGCAATCCAATCAGAACCCAAATGAATTTTAAAATGCACGCAAATGTTGTTTCGAGAAAACACACTAAAATATAACCACAAAATTATGACAAATGTAACTCTTTAATTTAGTTTATTATTTAATTTTTCGGACTAGTGTTGTCCGTAACGATATGTGGTAGTGTAAAGAAATACCCTTCAAAAATGGGAAGGAACATTTACCTGACCAATTTTAATGTTGCTTTGTGTTTCAGGTTTGAAAAGTGCTGGAATTTAGGCTAAAGTACTTGAAAATGCTTTAATTGTGTAACTGTATATCGTTTCACAACAAATAGCTGTCTGACTGAACAGTTCTCTGGTATTACGTTAACAAATAGGAGCCTCTTGTAATTCCAGGACGAAACACGAGAGAACATGAAGACGTTAAGATTGGGCATTCTATAGCATATATTTTATTAATGGTTGTTTATTTTAAAAACGTATTTTTTTATGTGAAATACACTCACCAGCCACTTTATTAGGTACACCTTGCTAGTACCGGGTTGGACCCCCTTTTGTCTTCAGAACTGCATTAATCCTTCATGGAAGATTCAACAAGGTACTGGAAACATTCCTCAGAGATTCTGGTCCATATTGACATGATAACATCACACAGTTGCTGCAGATTTGTCGTCTGCACATCCATGATGAGAATCTCCCGTTCCACCACATCCCAAAGGTGCTCTATTGGATTGAGATCTGGTGAGTGTGGAGGCCATTCGAGTACAGTGAACTCATTGTCGTGTTCAAGAAACCAGTCTGAGATGTTTTGCGCTTTATGTCATGGTGCGTTATCCCGCTGGAAGTAGCCATCAGAAGATGTGTACACTGTGGTCATAAAGGGATGGACATGGTCAGCAACAATACTCAAGTAGGCTGTGGTGTTGACACGATGCTCAGTTGGTACTAATGGGCCCCAAAGTGTGCCAGGAAAACATCCCCCACACCATTGCACCACCACCACCAGCCTGAACCATTGATACAAGGCAGGATGGATCCATGCTTTCATGTTGTTGATGCCAGATTCTGACCCTACTATCCGAACGTCTTAGCAGAAATAGACTCATCAGGCCAGGCAACGTTTTTCCAATCTTCTATTGTCCAATTTTGGTGAGCTTGTGTGAATTGTAGCCTCAGATTCCTGTTTTTAGCTGACAGGAGTGACACCTGTGTGGTCTTCTGCTGCTGTAGCCCATCTGCCTCAAGGTTTGACGTGTTGTGTGTTCAGAGATGCTCTTCTGCATGTCTCAGTGGTAACTTAGTTCATTACGCTGAAGTGAGGCACGCGCCAAGTTACAAAAATCGAGAGGTGCACGACCTCGCGACGCGACAGAGTATGGGCGGAGCCATCGCGATGGCGTCACTTGTGACGCGCGGATCCTTCCGTCAGTCGCGACGCGTCAAGTATGAATCTAGGGTGTGTTCGAAATAGGCTACTACATACTACATAACAATACATACTAAATAACACACCCCTAGGTTTATCCAGAGGTGTCAATTCCAGGTTCAGAAAGTAAAAGTCCTCACCAGGATTTTGCTCAGGCTTCCTGGATTGTGTTGATTCCACTAATTTTTACCTGGATTGCACTAATTAGAAAAACTAGCAAGCTTGAGCAAAATCCTGGTGAGGACTTTTACTTTCTGAACCTGGAATTGACAACTCTGTTTATAACCCTAGCTTTTAAATTGGGACGCTGAGAAGGGTTTTTGGCCATGCCAAAAGCGCAGATTTTTCCGCAAATTATGCAGTAATTGCGAGATCAATTAAAGAATCTGTGTTCTCCTTTTAACACCAAATAATTTCCTTACAGCCTTTCCATTTCACAGCTTTTACGACACGCACGGCCTAACCGAAACTCTTTTATTTCTAGATACCGACGCTTTATTACTAGAACCACAGCCTATATTCGTAGATATCCTGTCTTAAAACATTTATGCCCGTGGATCAACCACTTCACACAGCACATAATTACACAGTTGGTCAATTGACTTTGGGCCCTTTAGAAAGCTTGTGAGATTTACTGAAGCGTGGAATAAAGTTGGCGAACAAAAGTATCACTGGGAATTAGGACCCAGAGACATTAGACTCGCTACTTGTGTTTATCTACACCAAGACAGCGCGCGCTCTGTTTCCCCTTCGCGTGATTCTCTCTCTCTCTCTCTCTCTCTCTCTCTCTCTCTCTCTCTCTCTCTCTCTCTCTCTCTCTCTCTCTCTCTCTATTGTCATCACACATCCAAGCGTTCCTTGTCTCTCGCTGTCATATCAACGCAAGCACACGAACATGTCAGAGGATCTTTATGTCCTGCGATGTGAGGATCATGACCCACGTCCGCGAGAGCGCGGCGCGAGCGTGCAGAAGCGGCAGGCTCGCGTTACGGTCAAGTACAACCGAAAAGAGCTCCAGAAAAGACTAAACGTGGAGAAATGGATCGAGGACACGCTGGAGACATTATACATAGGAGCGGTGAGTCGCTAGAACTTGGATCTCAAATAGAACACCTGAGTGCGACCAAAGGTTAGGGCTTATAGGGTTTAATGAATATTTTGAAATGTTGTCTGACTAATTAAAATGTCCATTCAGTCAAATAGGCACGTGCACCCGACCATTCAGTAAAATGACGTCTTTTGTGTTTTTGATATAGCAAGTCATGAAAGTTTGGCACAAGCAAAACCGGGTTGAGTTCATGTCAGAGTGCGTGAAACAGGTCGCTCTCATTTGTCGTCTGTTCTCGGAAAACAAGAGTGGCCTGTTTTGTTTCAGAAATACAGCCCGTGCCCAGCTCACGTGATCAGGCGAGATAAGGCCATTTCATCAACTTCTCATGGACGCATATTACACAAGAAGAACCCTGCGGTGGATTAGCAGTGCCCATGTGCACTGTGTGTTATGTGTACATGTAGATGAGCCGTTAGGGTTAGTGTTGGGGTAGTGTTAGGGTTATGGTTAGGGTAGTGTTGAGGTAGTGTTAGGGTTATGCATTGATGGTAATAATCCCAATTCTGATCTCTTGTTCACTGCAAAGCTGGATTGCTCATTTTGATCTGTGCAGAATGATGTGCTTGGTTAATCCTATATAAGGCAGTGCAGTGAGCAGAAGGGCCAGGCAGACACGTCCTGTGTGTACAGCCTGTGTGGCACCATTATAAACAACTACCATGAGGTGTAGAATGGATGAAGACAGATTTCACTCTTTCATTCCTTCTTTTTCTCTCTTGCTCTCAAACATATAAGCTCTCGTACTCTCTCTCTTTCCCACACATACTCCCCACGTCTGTTTCTCGTAGACACAGCTAACACATGTTTGGAGTAGATGTGTGAGCACCATATAAGGAGAAAGTTTGGGTTCTCAGGGGATTCCAGGTTTCCTGTTCCAGCAACACCATCCCGAGCTTCATCAGTGCCTCCATTTGTGTGTGTTGGGAGAGTGTGTGGATGTTGGTATGTGGCTGTATGCTTCTTTGAATTCATACATAGGCCAAAGGTCTTCACACCAGGTTTCACTTTGTGTGCATAAATATAGTTGTGTGAGTATTGCTGTAGGTTTTGTGTGTAGCTGGCATTTCTCATTAATCTGTAGTTCTAACAAACGTTCTGAGAAATTATATGAATTTCCCAGTGTGGTGTGTCAGCATACAACAAATGACAAATAAAATCACATGACTGACTCATAGTGCTCTATACTAACCCTATACAGTAAGGCTGTATAGTAACCCTATACACTAGCCCTATACAGTAAGGCTGTGTAGTAACCCTATACACTAGCCCTATACAGTAAGGCTGTATAGTAACCCTATACACTAGCCCTATACAGTAAGGCTGTGTAGTAACCCTATACACTAGCCCTATACAGTAAGGCTGTATAGTAACCCTATACAGTAGCCCTATACAGTAAGGCTGTATAGTAACCCTATACACTAGCCCTATACAGTAAGGCTGTATAGTAACCCTATACACTAGCCCTATACAGTAAGGCTGTATAGTAACCCTATACACTAGCCCTATACAGTAAGGCTGTATAGTAAACCTATACACTAGCCCTATACAGTAAGGCTGTGTAGTAACCCTATACACTAGCCCTATACAGTAAGGCTGTGTAGTAACCCTATACAATAGCCCTATACAGTAAGGCTGTATAGTAACCCTATACACTAGCCCTATACAGTAAGGCTGTATAGTAACCCTATACACTAGCCCTATACAGTAAGGCTGTATAGTAAGACCTCATTTGAAAACTCACACTAATTGTAACCATAATCCCAGAGAAATAAAGCAAATAACCCATCATATAACCAGTTATATCTTAAGCTAATTATATAATCATAGGCAAATCTGACGTTTGAAATCAGGGTCCCTGTAAACAGATGGCAAAATGTTGTTCTTCCTTGGCTAGGAGATTTGTCCAATGCTTAGTTGTTACATGACATGTAAATTAAGAAGTGTGTGCGTGTGTGTGTGTGTGTGTGTGTGTAGGAGGACGAAATGCCAGAAGAAGTTGATATAGATGGCCTCTTGGTTCTTCATAGCGATCAGGAACGAGCACAGAAACTACAGGTCCCATGAACCCCTTCTTTCACAGAACTTCCTGTAACTGCTCAAGTAACCCATTAGACAGACATGTGTACTGCTGAACTCAGATTGGCTGGTATTCTCTGTCCTATAGGAAGTGCTGCACACCTGTAAGAACAGCACACAGGTAAGAATGTGCTCATTAATTCTTTCATTTTCTTTATCACTGTTTCTGCACCAATCTCTCTGTCCATCTCTGTCTCTGTCCCTCCCTATCTGTCTGTCTCTCGTCTCTCTCTTTCCCTCTCTCTCTCTCTCTCTCTCTCTCTCTCTCTCTCTCTCTCTCTCTCTCTCTCTCTCTCTCTCTCTCTCTCCATGACTGATGACCAGTATATGTCTTTCATTCAATGGTCATTTGTTCTCCACTTTGTTTCTTTCTTTCTTTGTTCTTTCATTTGTTCATCTGTTCTTTATTTCTTTCTGTCTTTGCCATATACACAAACTCCTGTCTTTCCTCTCTCTTACTCATGCATATGCTTACACACACACACACACACACACACACACACACACACACACACACACACACACACACACACACACACATTCTCTCCTTTTCTCTTCTCTCTGCTCTGTTAGGACAATGCCATTCTTTCATTTGAACTTTGGAACATTATTCACATTCCACAATGTCTTTCTGTGTGCTTGCATGTCTCTGCACACTTGTGTATGTGTGGGGGCGTGGCTGTTCTCTATGTATGTGTGGGGGCGTGGCTGTTCTCTATGTATGTGGGGTCGTGGCTGTTCTCTATGTATGTGGGGTCGTGGCTGTTCTCTATGTATGTGTGGGGGCGTGGCTGTTCTCTATGTATGTGGGGTCGTGGCTGTTCTCTATGTATGTGGGGGCGTGGCTGTTCTCTATGTATGTGGGGTCGTGGCTGTTCTCTATGTATGTGGGGTCGTGGCTGTTCTCTATGTATGTGGGGGCGTGGCTGTTCTCTATGTATGTGTGGGTGCGTGGCTGTTCTCTATGTATGTGTGGGGTCGTGGCTGTTCTCTATGTATGTGTGGGGGCGTGGCTGTTCTCTATGTATGTGGGGTCGTGGCTGTTCTCTATGTATGTGTGGGGGCGTGGCTGTTCTCTATGTATGTGTGGGTGCGTGGCTGTTCTCTATGTATGTGTGGGTGCGTGGCTGTTCTCTATGTATGTGTGGGGGCGTGGCTGTTCTCTATGTATGTGGGGTCGTGGCTGTTCTCTATGTATGTGTGGGTGCGTGGCTGTTCTCTATGTATGTGTGGGTGCGTGGCTGTTCTCTATGTATGTGTGGGTGCGTGGCTGTGCTCTATGTGTGGTGGGGGTGTGGCTGCGTTCTGTGTGTGATTGCATGGCTGCGCTCTGTGATGGGGTGGCTGTGCTCTATGTGAGGGCGTGGTTGCGCGCTGTGTGGGGGCGTGGCAGTGCTCGGTGTGGTGGGGGCGTGGCTGCACGCTATGTGTGGTGGGCGCGTGGCTGCGCTGTGTTTGTGGTGGGGCGGGGCTGCACTCTGTGTATGTGATGGCGTGGCTGCACTCTGTGATGGCGTGGCACTGGTCACATACACTAAACTGAGGTAAATAAACACCGGTCACATACACTATAAACTGAGGTAAATAAACACCGGTCACATACGCTATAAACTGAGGTAAATAAACGCCGGTCGCATACGTTATAAACTGTGGTAAATAAACGTTGGTCACATACGCTATAAACTGAGGTAAATAAACACTGGTCACATACACTGGGCGAGATCAAGCTGTAATGAAATTGCTCTCTAACTATAGTCTCTCTGGGGCCTGATCAACCCTGGCTGGGTCGCCTGGGAGAGAGTGTATGAGGTTGAAAGACCCGAAAGACTCTGTGACCCCAGGTAACATCACTGATGATGTGTCCAGGTTGCATAAGTAGATTGGTGGCAGCTGGAGAGACAGCAGACAGCTCAGAGAGATGGCAAAAAGGGGCAGGGAGGGGTAGCAGCCCAATCTGCATCTTCCGAGAGGAAGAACCCACATTATGAGCTACAGACCAATTACAGAGCTATACCCCCAGGGATCCCTGAGGGGAGGGACCAAAGAACATGGTGACACACAGAAATGGAAATATGACAATGAACGCACAATGTTTTTGTGGCAAAGTGTGCAAAAACCCACGTGGCCTGAAAATCCGCCAGGCCAAGATGAGATGCATGCCGACGGAACCTGTAACACAGCGCTCAGGGCACAACCCTGGTGAGATGCAGGAGGAGCTAGATGCCAATTTCATCTTGGAAGCTACAGCCAAGGGTGATGCTGATCGACGTCTCCAGTCGATGACTATCATCATCAGCCTAGCGGCTGGACTGGATTTGGACTGGAGGAAAAAGAGGAAAAGAAGGTGGCAAAGAACCTCCCATATATAAAGAACAACAGGGCTAACAAGATCCATCAGCTTAAGCAAGAGTTGAAGCCTGAGGAGAAGGTTCAAGGAGGCAGCAGAGGATGAAAGAGGAACTCTAGCAGAGCTGCACAACACAATTTGCAAGAAGCTCACGACTTTGAGGAGAGCAGAATGACACAGGAATAGGAGGAAAGAAAGGGCCAGGAAGTGGGCAGCCTTTGTAGCTAATCCCTGTGGATTTACAAAGCAGATGCTTGGAAAAAAGCGGAGTGGACAGCTTACGTGTTCAAAGGCTGAGATCGATTCCCACCTCAGAGACACCTTATGTGACAGATCCAGGGAACAGGATCTGGGCCATTGCAAACACCTGATCAGTCCACTGGAACCAGTTTGGGACTTTGACGGGAAGGAGCCCAGCTGGAAGAAGATCCAGGATGTGATCAAGAAGGCCAGAGCGAGCTCAGTCCCAGGACCTAGTGGCGTACCATACAGAGTGTACAAGAACTTCCCAAAGCTACTCCATAGGCTGGAACATCCTGAAGGTCATATGGAGAAGAGGAAAAGTTGGTCAGCAGTGAGAGGTGCACGACCTCGCTAATCGCCACCGCACGAGGCCCTCGCACACAGGCGGAGCCACCGCGATTATTCGTTTTCGGCACGCGAACCCTTGCGCCGCTCATGACACGTCAAGTATAAACCAGGCATTACTTTGCGTAGTGTGGGTGTTTGCGTAGCTTAGAGGGAGGGATCGTCAATCCTCTTTTTGACTTTGAGGCTCGAGATTGTGACATAATTTTGATCTATTTCGATTCAATATCGAAATCGTGACACCTCTATTGCCCAATCCTAACTCTGACTATAGAACCCTTTTTGATCTCTGTTCTTAATGAACACTAAAGGACTTTTGCCTTCTGGTGTGCTTCCGAGTTGGGTGCTTACACATATCTGGTCTATCTGTGTTACTGTATCAGTCATTCCTACTTTGTGTGTGTGTGTGTATCTGTTTATATTTGTCTGTGTGTGTGTGTATCTGTTTATATTTGTCTGTGTGTGTGTGTGTGTGTGTGTGTGTGTGTGTGTGTGTGTGTGTGTGTGTGTGTATCTGTTTATATTTGTCTGTGTGTGTGTGTATCTGTTTATATTTGTCTGTCTGTGTGTGTGTGTGTGTGTGTGTGTGTGTGTGTGTATCTGTTTATATTTGTCTGTGTGTGTGTGTGTGTGTGTGTGTCTTCACAGTCTTTCATCACCGAGTTGCTTGAAAAGCTGCATGGCGTACACAAACAGGAAGAACTTCAGAATGAGGGCCTTGGGCATCCCTGTCTCCATGGTTACCCCCATCATCATGGCAGTGCCCATCACCACGGAGATCACCATCAGCACCGAACACACCAAACACTCTAGACGTAATATACACTGCAGATTTGCTAAACAGTAAGCATTAACAAGCCAAGTGTCACATCAGTCTCTGCAGACAAACACAACATCATTACTAAACCAAAGAACATAGTTTTTATTTATTCAATATCTTAATGTAAGTTCAGTCAGACTGTATCTTTGTTTCTTTGCATCCATGTGACAGTACAAGGGTTCTTCTGTAAACCTGAACTCGTATGAACAGTGTTAATGTAAATATGATGACACATCATCCAGAATACCTGTACATTGTGTGGGTTAGTAACACAGAATAAGATAGTCAGTACTGTGCACGGAGGTCTGAATGCAGGTATTGGCTCCTAGATCTCTGAAAAGAGTAAAGAATTCTGCATATACACATTTAACACACTCAGGGTAAGGGAGGGCATATGGGCTTTCTGGGATCTGGTGTTCAGTTACTCACCTTGAAATGATTCTTAATCATTTATGAATAGTTGTACATCACCAGGTCCAGCTCACATGTTAAGAGCCTTTTTACCCGGAATTCTTATATCACTAACTCACCTATACACAATACAAGTGTTATTCTATTAGTGGAGGTTTCAAACATAATAAAGATGTGATTTGGACAGAATGTGTTTGGGTTATTTGTTTTAGGACATTTAGTTGGGGTTAGGATTCAGAAAGAGAAATAGATGGAAATTGAATTATGAGTTGAAACTGGGTAGACAAATGGGCCCAGACTCCCACCTGAGAGTCGGTTCAGGGCCCGTCGAGGGCAGAGAATCACCAAATCAGCCAACCAGGACACTGCATCTCATTTTCACAGTGAATCAAGGAATGGACATGGATTGCCACTACTAAAGGTAAGTGCTATGTGTACACACAAACAGAGAGGGGGAGGGAATTGTAAGTCAAACTCTACTGGGAGGCATGGAGTGGAGCTGTGTGAACTTTAAGTGCTATAGTTGAGCATGCGCTATAAAATGTGCCATATTTGTCAATTGTCAAATTTTCACCCCAATCGAAATTCGTCATCCTCATTTACCCATCTGTGCAGTGAGAACACACACACACTAGTGAACACTAGGGGGCTGTGTTGCACACATGCTGGTTTCTTAACCACCAGACTGTGATTGCCCCTCACATCAAACTTTCAAAAACCAAAATCACCGATCTCAAAATAAACAAAAGACACACAACCTTATATCAATCATAAATCACTATTAAGAAATGTTCCAACAGTCCACCATCCCTATCCCAGCCCTTGACCCACCTTGACCCCCACTCCCAGCCCTTGACCCTAACCCTAGACCCCCACTCCCAGCCCATTGACCCACCTTGACCCCCACTCCCAGCCCTTGACCCTAACCCTAGACCCCCACTCCCATCCATTGACCCTGACCCTAGACCCCCCACTCCCAGTTGTGTATGCAAAATAAGTCTATTCTTGTGTGTGTTTTTTTTATTTCCCCACCGCTATCCTGACACTGACGCCCCAAGGCACATACGTGTCCAGGGTTTGATGGTTTTTCATGATTTTTGATGAGCCTGAAATACAACATGCTCTTACACTGAAACAGGATTATGGACTCACCAATGCATCCAAAATACCCTTTACTTTTGGTCTAGTTATGGTTAGGGTAAAATAATATTTTAAGGTTAGAGTTATCTAGGGTTAGAGTTAGGGTTACTTAGGGTTAGCTATGGTTAGGGTTAGAGTTACTTAGGGTTAAGGTTTACGGTTAGAGTAACCCTAGAGTAGACAGAGGAAGAGGAGGTGGTGGAATGCAGACATGCAGAATTCTTTCTGTGCTATACACACACTAGGCCACCAGAGGTCACACTCTCCAGGATTCGAGTGTCTCTAGGAATAGTGAACACTTTCACCTTGGATAATTACATACACTACATAAGTGTCCGTAAACCTCAGTCATTGAGAAGTTTTGCCAGAATTATTGTCTGCGTACCAAGCCTTTCTCTTGATTTATCTACTCTGTGTGCAATTTTGGTATTGTGGTATCAGGGTTATTTATTTTACACACACTGCCTGGTGTGACAGGCGGTGTGAGCAACTGAAAAGGAAGCGATCATGCCAAGTCTCAGGGAAAAAGGATGATTTAATAGAACGTGTGCAAACCAAAACCCGTGCAAAAGATCCAAATTAAGGATATAATGACCAGCGGTCAACTGGTACAAAGACAAGACATATATAGGCAAACAAACGACCCTCAGGTGAGACGGATCACGGGCTCCGCCCACCTGAGGGACGCACATGACGTCACCAAACAACAACAGCCGCTGTGGACGGAGGCGACCGGTAGGGGGCCGCCTCACCGTGACACCTGGACTCATTTAGTCATTATAAGTCTGGTTTAGCCACATATTTAATACCTATGTACTATAAATACATTACAATATATATGCAGAAAAATGAGGGCGTTTGTATGTGTGTGCAGGTTTATATATTTGTGGGGACATCAAAAACATGAATTTGAGAATTTGTAATTTCATTTGAAAAAACTAAAGCACGCACTTTAATTTTGGTTACTGAGGTTAGGTTAGGTGTAGTATTCATATGAATTTAGGTTAGGTGTGGCATTAATCGGAGGTTACAGTTAGGTGTAGCATTAATTATCTACAGTAATCATGCTAATGAAAAGTCCCTACAAGACTTTGTATATCTGTTTGCGTGTATGTGCCTTTGTGTCTGTGTGTTTGTGTGTGTGTGTATGTATATATCTATGTGTTTGTGTGTGTGTGTGTGTGTGTTTGAGTACTTGCATTAATTGTCCAGGTTTTCTATATTTCTTGTGCATGTACTGTCTTTTGATTACCACCAGAGGGCAGATTATGACAGAAAACGTTTTTGAAAATGAAGCTAAATTTATGCTCTTTCTATGATTTTCACTGTTGCAGGTGATACAGTCACTTCAGTCATATGTTTTACTCTTATTAACAATATGTGATGTTGGAGACTTAAAACTGTGTTTGTCACTGAATGGGTCATGGAGGGGAAATGGAGCGCTATAGAATGATACAGTAGAATGAGTAAAGGATTTAGGTTCCAAATCAGTGTAACAGTATAGTATAGTGTAACCCTAAACCTAACCCTAGCGTTATAGTGTAACAGTATAGTATAGTGTAACCCTAAACCTAACCCTAGCGTTATAGTATAACAGTATAGTATAACCCTAAACCTAACCCTAGCGTTATAGTGTAACAGTATAGTATAGTGTAAACCTAAACCTAACCCTAGCATTATAGTGTAACAGTATAGTATATTCTAACCCTAATTCTAGCCCTAGAGTTATAGTGTAACAGTATAGTATAGTCTAACCCTAACCCTAGCGTTATAGTGTAACAGTACAGTATAGTGTAACCCTAACATTATAGTGTAACAGTGTGGACAGTAATGAAATACATGTATGATATTACTTCCTGCTACTTGCTATTTCTTATACTTTACTGAACAGTACACATATTACATTACTCAAGTGCAGTCTTGAAGTATTTATACTTTTGTATAATTTAAGTATTTATACTTTTTATTTTCATGCCACTACATTTCAAAGTACAAATGTCTACCTTATACAACCATCATTCCATCGCATGTCACATCTAAAGGCACTGGGATGATGTTGAGGATGAGGAGGAGAATGACGATGAAGAGGAGGGTGTGCCTTCAAAGTGAAGAGCAGCAGTTGGGTTTTAATTGGCTAATCTTCAACAGCGTATTCACCAACACGCCAAGTTTGAAAAAACCTGAAATTAAACGCAACACAACCCACCACCCTCCCAGTGCACCACTTGAAGGAATTCTGACATTTCTGGAACAGAAAAACGATTCCTTCCATTTTTAATGTCTACTTTACTTGTTTCATTAATATACGATTTCATCCTTCAAGACTGAAAATTACCTAAATAAATCAACATGGTTAGGGTTAGGTTTAGGCTTAGGGTTAGCTGGTGTTTTAAGGACGGTAAACTAAGGATGGTAAACTATTGCTGAGCAACAAACAGAAAGCAGATGTGAATATTCTCCATATCTAGAATCGTGTTGCCTCTTCTAGCTCTTCTGGGAGGATACTGAAGCATTCCTAGGACAGCCAAGAGATATAATCACAGAGATATAATCTCTCCAGCATGTCCTGGGTCTTCCCTGGGGTCTCCTCCCAGTTGGACATACCTGGATTGTCTCCCCAGGGAGGCACCCAGGTGGCATCTGGACCAGATGCCCAAAACACCTCAACTGACTCATCTGGAGGAGCAGCGAATGTACTCAGAGTCTCTCCAAGATGACCGTTCTCCTCACCTTATCTCTAACAGAGAGACCAGACAGCCTGCGGAGAAAACTCATTATCTAGTCATTTTATATCTAATCAAATTCTGTTAGCCAGAGAAGCTCAAATAAATCAGGTATCTGTGCAATTTTTAAACTCAAAATACTGCAAAATTATACTGAATTGATTTTCTCCACCCCTAGTTATGTGATACCCTAAAAATAACCCTAATACTTTTTTACTTTTGATACTGGAGCCCATTGTAAAGTGAACTGTTTTACCTTAACTATGTTCACAGGTCTGTTCACACTCCAGTAATATTTTAGCAGGTACAGATACAGGATTTGTGTACTTAATCCACAACTGCAGTGTAGTATTAATGTAATAGTATCTCTGTCCACCCGTGTGTGTGTGTGTGTGTGTGTGTGTTTGTGTGTGTGTGTGTGTGTGTGTGGGGGGGGGGGGGGGGGGGGGGTATGAGTCTCAGTTTCCTCAGGATAATGCATCGTGGTCATTAGCTGGTAGCACACTGATCAGCTGTCTCTCGGCAGAACCTTCTGGTTCCCATGCTGCTCCTCTACTAGAATGGCACTGCTGCTCTAAGACGGTTTTTCACTACAAAAGGTAAAACTGTGTGTCTGTTTTTACACATCCGTCCATTCATGTTGAATAAGTGTTTAATGTTGTTTAGTGTCAGATAAATAAAAACTGCATGCAGCCTGAAGCTTTTAACTCTAAACCTAACACTAACCCTAATCCTAACTCTAACCCTAACCCTAACCCTAACACTAACCCTAACTGTATGCAGTCTGCAGTTTTTAAATATCAAGGTGGTTTGAGTTGTTTGCAGTTGTTGCCTTGCAGTGTAAGGATGCCTCACAGCTGGAGGTACATCTATCTTCCTTTAACTCCTATGAAATTTAAGATGATATACTTTAGAGTTAGAAACTGGCTGGTTGGATGATGGCTCAGTGTTAAACTTAGACACATTGAAAATGATTTACTTTAATGCCTAGTTTAGGCAGAATATAGTATAATTTCAGGTTATGTTTATTTTTTAGAAATATATTATTTTTGAAGAGTATTCATGACTTTAGGAATTTAACTGATCTGAGCTGTATTACTGTGTGTTAGGGTGAGGATGTATTGGCTGTATAATGGGTAGGGTGCCCGCCAAACCAATGTAAAAAATTAAAGTTGGCAATTTTGACTGTGGTACCCTCCCAAATTGTAGTGCCAGCTTTGTTTATAAACACTGCAAAGTTTCAGAGCTGTAGGTTAATATTTACTGGTGGCTCAACATGAATAAAGTTGATACTATATGGCGAAGACACTTATGGTACCTGAGTGAAGAATTAATCGCTCTTGCATTCTTTGATGATGGTGTGAACAGCAACATCAAAAGAAATATGATTACTGCCCTTCAGAAAGCCGGCTCTGATGAAACTAAGCCACCAAAACGGATCAAGATTGAACCTGGTGTCATTCCTGAAAAGGAACTCCAAGACTTTGTCACAAACAGAACAATATCATTCTTTCACACTTTTGGGTTGAATGCAGACTTCCTTACACAAGCAGATCCTGACACTTGACAGAAATGTGACGACTTTCTACAAGCAAAGAAATATGTTGACAGTTTGGCCGTGGTAAATGATAGAGCAGAGCGAGCAGTACAATTGATGCAGGACTTCAACACTTCAATTACAACAAATGAAGATCAGAAACAGTATCTTCTGCAGGCAGTCTTGAGCCACAGAGCCAGATATCCCGTCGCCAGGAAATCATTGTTTGCAGAGCCTGGCAGTGTTGCAGATGACATTCAGCACTAGCAGTAGCAGCACAGCATCGCAGACTGCGAGAATTTTATAATTCTTTGGACTGGCTGTAGCATAAACTTAGTTAAAGCAGTTGTGAATTCACTTTAAAATAATACAATTTGAGTTGTGATTATATATGATAGTGCATTAATAATTTGACATTGGTTGATGAGACATAAAGTAAACATTAACTGCCCAGCACTAGCAGCTATCGTATATTAACCAATATGTGTTAACTTTATACACATTGAGCCACCTTTAAATATTCAATAAAAAATTTGAAAAAATTACAGTGATTTACTATCATGCCATATAACAAACTGAGAGGGTACCACATGTGAAATTCAGAAGTTCGTTTTTGGCGGGCACCCTAATAATGGGTATGATAGCGGCTTAAGGGTTTTGGTATTCTGTACTCTAAGACTACTCTGTGTGTTTTATATTTTAGATTTAGGGTAACTCCTAACCTTTAATCCCTAACCTTTGTTACCCCTAACCCTATCTCATTTGTATAGGAATCCCAATTAGAAGTAAATATATATTTAGAAATATACGATAACAAGGTATACCAATGGGGTGGCATGGTGGTGTGGTGGTTAGCACTGTTGCCTCACAGCAAGGTGGGTTTGATTCTCGGTCTGGGCTGCTCTGTGCGCAGTTTGCATGTTCTCTTCTGTGTGGGTTTTCTCCGGGTACTCTGGTTTCCTCTCACAGTCCAAAGACATGCATGGTAGATTGATTGATCACTCTAAATTGTCTGTAGGTGTGTGTGTGTGTGTGTGTGTGTGTGTGTGTGTGTGTGTGTGTGTGTGTGTGTGTGTGTGTGTGTGTGTGTGTGTTTTGGCCATGCGGTGGACTGGTGACCTGCCCATGGTGTACCTGCCTTTGCCCAGAGATGCTGTGATTGGCTCCAGCTCCATTGATTGGCTTAGTAACTAACCCTTAACCCCTTATTAAACTGATGAATCCCTTTTGAGATATCTGATGAATATGTTTTGAGGACTAAATGTCCCATGTTGGTCAGTAAGGTGAGTGCTGTAGTAGTACTGATTGTAGTACTGATTGTAGTACTGATTGTCGTGCTGATTGTAATGGCTTGGTAATTAGGTGTATTAAATCGATTAATACAATGAGGTGTGAGGACAGGTTTGCTGTTACTCCTTAAATGACTGTTACACAATGACACTGATCTTTGATCTATACAAAATGGTCATTTCTTTTTATGCCACTGTAGTTCTGGTCTGAACAGTACAGTTGCCTGGGTAACTCTTAGATGACTGTAATCCTGTTCTGATCAGGGTTTATACACTTTTCCCTGTATAATAGACACACATCCTTTATTTGTGTATACACTTCCCCCTGTATAATAGACACACATCCTTTATCTATGTACACACTTTATCCCTGTTAACCACAACTTTAACCCTAAGGCTAATCCTACCCCTAAAAGTTTAAGGTTAGTGTTAACCCCAACTATAACACTAGCCCTACCCATAAATGTTTAAGGTTAGGATTAACCCTACACCTACCCATAAATGTTTAGTTTGTCTGAACCACTCAAGTAAGATCTGGGGATTAGGATTAAGGTTAGCGTTAGTAATATTCTTGGACGTACCTACTTTATTATGTATATTAATTCTATAGCTACATTTCAACTACTGCTAATGCCTGAATTATAAAGATGGAAAATCTCAGAAATAAAGGGGGATTCTTTACAGCTTATGTAAATGTAAATCTGTAAACGGTTTGTAATGCTGTGCCTCTTCTAGCAGCACTTCCTCAAAACATTCCGTTTTATTATTTTTGCTCTAATTCTGATTTGGACCCATCACAAAGACACCCAGATAAGCAATCTTAAATAAATCATGTAGAGATTTTCCCTGTAAACAGCTGGAAAAAAACGAAATATTGCTACTGTTGTCTTGTATCTATTTTAGCTATGTATTTTAGTTAAATATGTCTGAATATAAAATTAAACTTGAGGTATAATTTTGAATTTGAATCAACTTTATTTATCCCCGAGGGGCAATTAATATTGGGCACAACGTCACAAGACAAAAACAGACAAACATAAAAAATATGAATACCAATCACAAATGATGAGTCCAGTATCCAAAGATTAATATCAATATTCATTTAGTAGTCTAATGGCTTCGGGAACAAAGGTCACTCTCCATCGAACAGTCCGACATCTAGGACAACGATACCTATAGCCATGAGGCAAAAGTTCAAACTCATAATGAAGAGCATGTGAAGGATCGTTAATAATACACCGTCCTTTCTTCAGTGTTCACTGTTTGTGTAATGCACTCAAAGATCTAAGTGGAAGTCCGACAATTTTTGAATACGTAGATATTAAATACTGCAACCGTTTTCTATTTTTTAAGCTCAGAGACTGAAACCAACAGATAAAAGAAAATGAAACAACACCAGAGCCGGAGTGGCTAATCGGGAGATTCGGGAGGATTCCCGATGGGCCGGCTCATGTCAGTCTCTAGTTTGGGCCGATTGGGAGGGGAAAATAATTTTGGGCCGGATTTGGGCATGAAACTCCCGGGCTGAAAAAGTGTCCCACTCCGGCCCTGAACAACATTCTCAATAAAGGAACAATAGAATGTAAACAACACAGATGTATCAACAGAAAAAGGCTTTAGCTTCCTAAGAAAATACATACGTTGCTGACCTTTTTTAAAAAATAGTCTCTGTGTTGTCTTCAAATTTTAATTTATCATCAAGAATTGTCCCCAAGTATTTGTAAGTGCTAACTCTCTATTGCTCATCTGTTTAAATAGGTATCAGAATTCACAGGTGGCAACTTGGAAAAATCAATAATCATCTCCTTGGTTTTCGAGACATTCATCACTAACGATCACACCAATCTATAAACTCCTGCAAAGCTGGACCATTATCCTGATATTCACCAGAGAGCCGAGACAACAGAACTGTATCATCTGCAAATTTTATAATATAGGCCTACTGATTTTCATGACCACTCCTACAGATATCAATGCACAGGATGAATAATAACGGGGACAACACGCACCCCTGAGGTGAACCAGTAGTCGCATCAGTTAAGTAGTCCTGTCTGACAGTACATCTTATTGCCATAGCCTGCTGCCATGGTAACACTGCCATTTACCTACTCATACAGGCACTTCATAAGGTGGGACGACGGATTTGTGTGGGAACCGTCGTCTCCTCGTCCACCCTGAAAACACTACAGTTTAGGATGGCACTTTAATAAATGACAAAGGTTTATTGATGTTAGGTGTTTTTGGAGTGTCACGCTAATTCACAGCGCTCAAGAACGCACACAGCAATCTTTACGTGGTGCATTTATTATAATAAATGGATTTACGAGCATTTGCCCATTCTGCTTTGGCAAGGTATGTGCAAACTGAATTTTCAAGTGAAGTGTGATGAAGTCCTGGGCAGAATGTTTTGCTGAGGCCTGTTGTTCAGCTTTTACGGTGGCACTAAACCATCAGTCAAACACGAATGTTGTTGGTTCGTGAACCATTCTTGTTTATTTAAAACTTATTACAGACATATCATTTCAGTATAGGGATTCAAACGGACTGCTTCGGTATAATGAGATCAAAAGACGGCTAGAAAAGCATGTGGGGCTACACGTTGGGTTGGAGTCAACAAGTTGTAGAGCGATAACGCAGATGGCTGTGAACGCGCGCTCTCTCCTGTGAACGCGCGCTCTCTCCTCCACGCTTAGTAGCTCACGCGATTGTATCACGTGTTTGCTCAGTTACATTTTGAATTTATCTAACAGGATGAGCATTAAAACACTCAATGTGCGACAGAGACAAATACAAGACAGTATGAGCACACCCTATGTACTAGTCTTAATCTAAGGTGGAGAGATAGCAGATGACACATTCTATTTTTATGCATTATTTTTATTGTAGCTACCGCAACACAGGAGCTGTGTGCTTGCGCTTTTTTAACAGGTGACTGGTCAGTTTTTTCCGGGTCAAGAGAATACGCTGCGTTCCGAGAACGCTCGAGGAAGAGAGATAGAGAGAGGAAGAGAGATGGCGAGAGGAAGAGAGATGGCGAGAGGAAGAGAGATAGAGAGAGGAAGAGAGATGGCGAGAGGAAGCTATTCTCGCGCATTTGGACTCGTGCCGCTGGTAGCGCCGCCACCCGCGCGCTTAATGCACAGGAATTCGGTTAACAATGAGACCTGCAGCAGGAAATACAGCTCTGAGAGACGCTAAAGGCGGTTAGAGCAGTTTAACTGTTAGACTGCATGATGACACGACAACATATTAGAAAAAGAGCAAATTGCCATTATTATATAATTAGGTAATGTAACCATATAAAAATAAAATGTTGACTGATACATCAACTACATCAAATACTGGCCAAGTCCATTTTCAATCGTTGCAAGAATGGCCTCAAAATTCGTCATATACCTGATATTATTCCATCCATCCATCCATTATCATTCGTTTATCCGGGTCTGGGTCGCAGGGGCAGTAGCCTAATCAAAGAGGCCCAGGTTTCTCTCTCCCCAGCCACCCTCTTCTGGCTCTTCTGGGGGGACACCAAGGTGTTCCCAGGACAGCTGAGAGATATAATCTCTCCAGCGTGTCCTGGGTCGTCCCCAGGGTCTCCTCCCAGTTGGACATACCTGGAGTGTCTCCCCAGGGAGGCACCCAGGGGGCATCCGAACCAGATGCCCAAACCACCTCAACTGACTCCTCTCTACATGCAGGAGCAGCGATTCTACTCAGAGCCTCTCCTGACTGTGCTCCTTACCTTATCTCTAAGCAAGAGCCTGGACATCCTGCAGAGAAAGCTCTTTTTTTTCAAAATCACATTTTATTTTGACAGAAGTATTAGCTTAAGCAGTAGGATATAAATGAGCGTGAAGTGAAGTTTTTACATGGTTATGTAGTTGCTGACTTACATTCTCCTAGATTGTGTCCCTGGTTACCATTATATTAATTGACACTATATAGACAATTATATAGATACGGGATTGTGGTAAAATGATGAATCAGACTCGGAGGCATGTGTAGGACACATGAGCAGGAGGTTATGGAGAAGGGTGAGGTGAGAGGGCAAATAAACAACCCCATATCAGCACCAGAGGACAGGAAACCGGGTAGAGGCACAGGAGGGCAAGATGAGGGGGTAAATCCAGCCACACACACAGGTCAAAACACCAACGATCATACAGTTCCAGGTTTAGTACTAAATTCTGACACATCATCATAAACAACAGTCAAGTTTTCTACACTATCATACTAATACAGGGTAAGACCTCATTACCTCTCAGTACTGAACATACTAATACAGGGTAAGACCTCATTACCTCTCAGTACTGAACAGTCTCTAGTAGCATTAACTCCACAAAGTGCTGACATTCATAATGGACGCTGCTCCATGTTGTTATGACAGTATCATGTAACTGCTGCAGACATGTCAGCTGCATTTTCAATCTGTGAGTCTCCTGTTCTTCCACATCCCACAGATACATTCAGTACAGTACATTCTTACATTCAGTACAGTACAGTACATTCTTACATTCAGTACAGTACATTCTTACATTCAGTACAGTACAGTACATTCTTACATTCAGTACAGTACATTCTTACATTCAGTACAGTACATTCTTACATTCAGTTCTGAACAGGACACTGAAATGCACCGAATTTACTGTCAATATTATGGCTCTAGTTCAACATGATTTGTGCCCTGTTAGATGATGCATTACCTTGTAGGAAGTGAGACTGGTTTAGTGAGTCCATTTAATAATTGTGCTTGGGTAATTACTACTTAGTAATTCTACTTAATAGGATTAGTAGGTGTACAGGGTCTGTTAATACAGGTGTACCGGGTCTGTTAATGCAGGTGTACAGGGTCTGTTAATGCAGGTGTACAGGTGCTGTTAATACAGGTGTACAAGGTCTGTTAATACAGGTGTACAGGGTTTGTTAATACAGGTGTACAGGGTTTGTTAATACATTTGTACAGGGTTTGTTAATACAGGTGTACAGGTGCTGTGGTGCTGTTAATACAGGTGTACAAGTTCTGTTAATACAGGTGTACAGGGTTTGTTAATACAGGCATACAGGGTCTGTTAATGCAGATGTACAGGTGGTTTTAATGCAGGTGTACAGGGTCTGTTAATACAGGTGTACAAGGTCTGTTAATACAGGTGTACAGGGTTTGTTAATACAGGTGTACAGGGTTTGTTAATACATTTGTACAGGGTTTGTTAATACAGGTGTACAAAGTTTGTTAATACATTTGTACAGGGTCTGTTAATACAGGTGTACAAAGTCTGTTAATACAAGGGTACAGGGTTTGTTAATACAGGTGTACAGGTGCTGTTCATACAGGTGTACAAGTTCTGTTAATGCAGGTGTACAGGTGCTGTTAATACAGGTGTACAAGTTCTGTTAATACAGGTGTACAGGGTTTGTTAATACAGGTGTACAGGGTTTGTTAATACAGGCGTACAGGGTCTGTTAATGCAGATGTACAGGTGGTTTTAATGCAGGTGTACAGGGTCTGTCAATGCAGTTGTACAGGTGTTGTTAATACAGGTGTACATGTACATACTCCATATCACCCAAAAGTATTCACTCACCTTCCATGACTCACATATGAGCTTACGTGAAATCCCATTCCTAATCTGTAGGGTTCAATATGATGTTGGTCCACCCTTTGCAGCTAGAACAGCTTCAACTCTCCTAGGAAGACTGTGCACAAGGTTTAGGAGTGTGTTTATGGGGATTTTTGACCACTCTTCCAGAAGCGCATTTCTGAGGTCACATACTGATGTTGGACGAAAAGGCCTGGCTCTCAGTCTCCGCTCTAATTCATCCCAAAGGTGTTCTGTCGGGTTGAGGTCAGGTCTCTGTGCAGGCCAGTCAAGTTCATCCACACCAGACTCCACCATCCATGTCTTTATGGACCTTGTCTGTTTGGATGTGTAAGTCCTACAGGATCTTTGCCTTGTGGATCTTCTCCACTCTCTGTGGTTCCACCCATTTGGATTTGGGGGAATCCAACTAACTTATATGATACTTACATGATCCTGTTTTTGATCTCTGCTGCTTGGTTGTCTCTCTGTTCCCTTTCCCTGCCAACATCTTGAACTTAGCTACAAGGTGCTGGATTGTCTCAAATGATCCTTTGTCTGCATCTTGGGTCTTGGGATGAAGTCCTATCATTTTCAATCATTGGTAGGATTGTTATGTGACCTCTGCTCTCTGGTACATTACAGGGACGGGCTTGTCATGTCATGCCTCCTGCTCTGGGTCCATGGTGACCACATCCCCCGTCTGTCTGAGGCACTCCCTCATTAGCTCATCCCCCGTCTGTCCGAGGCACTCCCTCATTAGCTCATCCCCGTCTGTCTGAGGCACTCCCTCATTAGCTCATCCCCGTCTGTCTGAGGCACTCCCTCATTAGCTCATCCCCTGTCTGTCTGAGGCACTCCCTCATTAGCTCATCCCCGTCTGTCCGAAGCACTCCCTCATTAGCTCATCCCCGTCTGTCTGAGGCACTCCCTCATTAGCTCATCCCCGTCTGTCCGAGGCACTCCCTCATTAGCTCATCCCCGTCTGTCTGAGGCACTCCCTCATTAGCTCATCCCCCGTCTGTCTGAGGCACTCCCTCATTAGCTCATCCCCCGTCTGTCTGAGGCACTCCCTCATTAGCTCATCCCCGTCTGTCTGAGGCACTCCCTCATTAGCTCATCCCCGTCTGTCTGAGGCACTCCCTCATTAGCTCATCCCCGTCTGTCTGAGGCACTCCCTCATTAGCTCATCCCCGTCTGTCTGAGGCACTCCCTCATTAGCTCATCCCCGTCTGTCTGAGGCACTCCCTCATTAGCTCATCCCCCGTCTGTCTGAGGCACTCCCTCATTAGCTCATCCCCGTCTGTCTGAGGCACTCCCTCATTAGCTCATCCCCGTCTGTCTGAGGCACTCCCTCATTAGCTCATCCCCGTCTGTCTGAGGCACTCCCTCATTAGCTCATCCCCCGTCTGTCTGAGGCACTCCCTCATTAGCTCATCCCCCGTCTGTCTGAGGCACTCCCTCATTAGCTCATCCTCGCCATTGCTTGTATGTATACATGGGTGTTTTGCATCTCAACCTGGATCTCACATTCTGAAGGTGAGGGCCGCTTCCTATTCCATGAAACCAGTGTACAGTCTCTAAGTGTTGCTGCTTGACTGATCTCTTGTGATCATTGAATATATACGACGGGTCTGGTTAATGACGGACAGGAGTTATGACCGACTTTTAAAAAATGTTTCGGAGGAGCAGTGGCAACACAGTGGAGTGTTGTGAAGTGTTGGAGTGTTGTGTACGATAAGCTGAGGCAGCGGAGTCTCCGCGATCGCTCTTTCTCACACTGTACGCACGCATGAGAACATTGTTAGTCTTTTTCTATACTGTATTTACGATCAAAGCGTATCTAAATCTAGGGTCTCGCTTAATGACGAAAACTGCTTTACGACGGACTTTTCAGTCTCTAACTAACTGTATATATATATATATTCTAATGCATTCTGACCGACCTGTTGGCCACTTTGTTTCAGGGTTATCCTCTTCAGAGCCAAAATGCCTGTCCTCAAGAAACTACCCAGAAGGTCCAAGAGGTACCTGGACAATAGTGAGCTTAATCTACAGAATACCCACAACACCCTGGGGCTTATTCTGACCCCGACCACCCTCAACCCATTTGAAGAGTCTGAGCCAGCACTGCGCCCTACAGAGGAAGCAGGTGGGCTGTGGAGGGGTTGGGAGCATGAGCAGTGCACGTCACAGGACGGGGAAGCGCTGGAGAATGAGGTGAACGCAGAACTGCATGGTGCGTCAAAATTCACGGATAGGTCAAAGGTCAGCTCACCCCTGAGAGGGACCCTGGAGCGTCTGTGCAGCTGCTCTCCTGTGAAGACCCTGGGCAAACTCAGCAAGGGGCTGAGGTTCAGTGGTCGACACGTGTGGGGAACCATGCCCTCCACACGGAGCTCCACCCTGCCAGCCACGCCCTCTTCAGCGAAGGAGAAGACAAAGAAGAAGAAAAATAAACGAAGAGCATCTGAGGAAATTATGACCCTGCTAAGGTAAGAGAGCATATGTGAGGGCGGGACATATATGTGGGTGTGCCATGTATGTGAGTGTGGTATGTGTGGGCGTGGCATGTATATGGGCGAGGCATATGTGTGGGCGTGGCATATATGAACCTCTATGGATCTGATGCTGTGCTGTGGCTGGAACACTCCAGACTGCTTTGAAACATTAAACCCAAAAAAATCTCTTTCAGTATGAAATCCCTAAGGATTGGGTTAGGACTGGTTTAGACTGGGTTAGGACTGTGTTAGGACTGGTTTAGACTGGGTTAGGACTGGGTAAGTGCATTCAGCTTGTACCAGTGTACATCCTACATGTCCTGCTTGTCTTTGGTCATAATCTTATATATATCTGAATATCACACATATGTGTGTATATCTGCATATCACACACACACACACACACACACACATATATATATATATATATATATATATATATATATATATATATATATATATATATATATATATATAACCCTAATCCTGGGTATATAACAGAGATAACACTTAGCACATAAAACCTTGGGTCTATATGTGTACACCCTGTGTGTGTGTGTGTGTGTGTGTGTGTGTGTGTGTGTGTGTGTTTGTGTGTGTTAGGTTTTTAGCAGAAAGCATGTGTAGTAGCACAAAGTGGAAAGAGTGTGCCTATTAATACCATCACATTGTTTATCGAAGAGGGCAGCATGAAGAGAGAATAACCACACACACACACACACAAACACACACACACACACACACACACACACACACACACACACACACACACACACACACACACACACACACACACACACACACACACACAAACACATGCACACACACATTCCTTGTTTATTTATAATATGCAGCAAATTGTTTCACAGGATCCACACAATGAAATGTCCGCTGACCCTGCCAGTGTAGAACTCTTATGGAGTCATTCAGGACACACAAGAACATCTAGAGATACAGTCACACACGTATCTGCATTTACAGCCACAAAAACTATTACAGTTTTTTACAACTGTACACATTTTCCAAGATCTGTGTCTATTTTTCAAAACTCTACACACAAAACCCACAATTGCTCACACAAAATGCAAAATGCCTTAAATCTCCAGCAAAATGACACACAACATTCATAATGTCATAAACACATCTCGAAAGCAAGCACTGACCTCATATTCATGGGATTCTATGTTTATTTCCATACAAAAGTGCAGAGAGAAAGTGAAATACTCACAACACACATAAACAGTTTTCAAACCCAAAATATATATTTTTTTTCCAAATAATTTGCTGTGTAACGCAGCTTGCGCTGCGGAACAAGGAGGCGGACACAAACGCTGAGGAGAGCGAGATTTATTAGAGGGAATTCCATAATCATAGTCGTAATAACAGGCAGGGGTCGTAACAGGTGAGCCATCCAGGTTTGACAAGTAGATCGGCATGATCAGACACACAAAGAGAACGAACAGGGCAACGGGGAGAACACTAGAAGGAATGAATAATGGAACAGGAACAATACTTACGAAATCAAATAACAAGGATCGCGGAGCATATAGGCAAATACCGACGGAGCAAATGAACAGAACAAACGACAACGGGCTAGGGAGACACAGGGATATAAATACACAGAACTAGACTAGACACAGGTGAAGACAATGACAACATGGGCGTGGCAGACAGAGGGAAACTATGGTAGCAGACAAGCAAGGTGGGATTAACCGGGACACGAGGAACAGGGAACAGACACGAGGAATGTCCGGAGTTAGTCACTCAAAATAAAGTTTGTCCGGAGTTAGTCACTCACAGTAAAGTGTGTCTGGAGTTACAGTCATTAACAATAACGTTTGTCTGGAGTTAGTCACACACAGTAAAGTTTGTCTGGAGTTACAGTCATTAACAGTAAAGTTTGTCTGGAGTTAGTCACTCACAGTCAGTGATGGCTAAGTTACCTTGAGAAAGTAATCGGATTACTGATTACTGATTACTCCTTTTAAAAGTAACTTAGTTACGTTACATATTACTTGATTTTAAAAGTAACTACGTTAGATTACAAGTTACTTTAGTAGTTACATTCAGCAGCAAAATTTTCGGTAACCGAGGCAGAAACTGCTTAATCCAAAAATCCCGAGGAGGGAAACTTTATTGATAACGCAACCCTGGCGCGTGCAGTCGCCCCCCCCCCCCCCCCCCCCCCCAGTCTGTCTGTTCAGTCAGACAGCTTGTGAAACGAAATACCATTACAATTTCAAGCATTTTAAAGTAGGCGACGTTAGTCAAAATTCCAGCACTTTTCAAACGTGGAACACAGTGCAACATTAAAGTTCTTCAGGTAAATGTTCCTTCCCCTGTTTTTGAGGGGTGTTTCTTTATACTACCACACATTGTTACGGGAGGACACTGCAAAAAATGACTTGTAAAACGTGCTCGCGCTCTCACGGGGTCGCGCGCAGCGTGCGGAGTCGAGCGCTACGGTCAGACGCAAAAGTAGAACTGAGCCAAGAAGAAAGCAAAAATATATATTTTTACTAGAGAAAATAAAAATAGTAACGCACAGTTACTTGGATAAGTAACTTTAATCTGATTACTGGACTGGAAATAGTAGCGCGTTATATTACTCGTTACCAAAAAAAGTGGTAAGATTAGAGTAACGCGTTACTAAGTAACGCGTTACTGACATCACTGCTCACAGTAAAGTGTGTCTGGCATTACAATTGTTAACAGTAAAGTTTGTCTGGAGCTACAGTAATTAATAGTAATGTTTGTCTGTAGTTAGTCACTCACAGTAAATTGTGTCTGGAGTTACAGTCATTAACAGTAAAGTTTGTCTGGCATTACAGTTGTTAACAGTAAAGTTTGTTTGGAGTTACAGTAATTAATAGTAAAATTTGTTTGGAGTTAGTCATTCACAATAAAGTTTGTCTGGAATTACAGTCATTAACAGTAAAGTTTGTCTGGAGTTAGTCATTAACAGTAAAGTGTGTCTGGAGTTACAGTCATTAACAGTAAAGTGTGTGGAGTTATCTGTCTGGATGCTCCATTTTTGCCAACCTGCTAAAAGAAGTTACTTTGCAGTCCCCCTTGGCTTAAAATAACCTAAACAGTCTAATCAGATTCTCAAACATAAGTAATTCTCTGCCACCCCCCTTTGTCTGTGTTTCTGTCTCTCTGTCTCTGTCTCCATGTTTCTCGGCAGACTGGCAGGGCGTAAAATAAAAAGTGAGCCTAAAGAGAGTGTTACTATGGGAGATCTGAACAGTGAGGATGATGAGGACGATCAGGATGGTGATCCTCACCGCCGACCTTCACTTCTGCACAGTCTGAGCAAGCTGAAACGAGAATCGCTCACTAACTCACAGGAAGCCGAGAAGGGAGGAGAAGAGGAAGACCTGCCTCCCAAACGCAGGGAACCACTGTCAGGTGAGGGGGGTAGAAAACACACACACACACACTCTGGTGAATGAATGAATGAATGTTTCAATTTATATAGCGCCTTATCAGGATGCCCAAGGCGCTTTACAATTGTAAACACAGCTACGTCACAGCTGGGGGGCTAGAGAGAGGGAGAGTGAGAGGCAGAGAGAGGTGGAGAGTGTAGTTAGAGGTCCCAGGACTTTTTTTGAGTGTTTTTCAGCTTATCAGAAACTGTGGCCATGACAGAGAAGGTTAATATAGCCACCTACACACAGCTCTGAGTAAATAACCTTCACCCCATTGACCTTTTAAAAACGACAATCTGATCATGACACAATCTTTCTTTCAGTGCTTGAAATTCTACAGCTGGTGAATCAAAGAGACTTCCTGCTTGCTGATGCCCATATCCAAGAGCTGGAGAGAGAGTGTGCCCTGGACCCAGCACTCCTTACACAGACCACACCCACCACAACCACACCCACCGCAACCACACCCACCACAACCACACCCACTACAACCACACCCAATGTCATAACCACTCCTCCTCCCATCTCTTCACTGTGGCGCCCCCTGGTGGGGGGCCTGTTTGGTGAGGAAGCTCCAAGTGCCCTGGACGCAGGTCTTCGGAAGGCCAAAGATGTGGAGTTGCTGTATGAAGCGCTGCAGAGAGAAATGTGGGATGTTGTGCGAGAGTCGCTACGGCAACCCTGTGCTGGACCGCAGCTTGGACTTGTTGTCCTTGTCATCCAGCAGGAAGAACATGCAGACCACATTTGGACGCTGCACCAGGAGACCCAGTCTGGGCCGCAGCACCAGAACCAGCAGCTCCATGGGGAAGATCACTCTGACCTGCACGAGGGGGTTCGGTTCAGCAAGCGGCCCAGGAAGCTAAGGCAAAAGTGGGCGGAGGCAGTAAGAGAGGCTGCTGACTGGTCACTGCCTCAGCCAGGGGGTGTGGCCGCAGGGCATCTAGCCATGTTCTTGGAGAGGCTGAGGGTGCGGGTTGTGGAGGACATGGATGCTGTTCGGAGGAACGTGGTGGCCGTGTACCCAGGGGAGTTTGCTGGGTTTCAGGTGTACATGCACAGTTACCACTCAGCTGTGGCCACACGTCTTAAAGCCATAACAACAGGCCCTGTACACATCACTGACATCTACTCACTGCTGGATTGGGTCTACAACATCTATAACAGGTGCGTTCACATATTGTACACACACACACACACACACACACACACACACACACACACACACACACACACACACACACACACACACACGCGCGCACACACACACACACACACACACACACACACACACACTCTGTCCTGTACATAATTATACATATTAACAAATTGTTTTATTTTCCCTCTGCATTAGTTTAGAATTTGTTTAGATGATTGATTAGAGTTTGTTTAGATGCTTGATTAGAGTTTGTTTAGATGATTGACTAGAGTTTGTTTAGATGCTTGATTAGTTTGTTTAGATGATTGATTAGAGTTTGTTTAGATGATTGATTAGAGTTTGTTTAAATGATTGATTAGAGTTTGGTTAGATGATTGATTAGAGTTTGTTTAGATGATTGATTAGAGTTTGTTTAGATTCGGATGTGACCTATGGTCCACGTCCCCATCCCCAGTCACGACAGACACCAGGTTGTGGGTGACAGGCTTCTCTTTAATGTCGTTTTGCAGCAGTAAATGGTCTGTAAACGAACACAGAGTATGACCACACCCAGTAACGTCTCATACTGCGCAGTTATAGCCTTTCTCGCAGCAGTGTATGGTCTATTCTGCTGCGAATATCAATGCATAATACTCAATATACATTTGCTTATATGCGTGATGCAGTGAGCTCTCAAATAGCACCATTCGAGCAATTACATCAATAACAACATCGCAGTAGACACAATCATCCCGTCTTATAGTTCAACTTGAGGATTACCGCGACTGCATGTTTTATTCTGAAAAACTTGCTAACACTTAGTGGTCAATCCCCTCGTCATAAAACAAAACAAAATGAATACGACAAAATTAAACCCAGAATATTTGCTCACCTGTAAATGAACACGGAGTATGACCACACCCAGTAACGTCTCATAGCGCACTGCATATACAGTATAGCCTTACCTGCCCGCATGGTAAAATTAAGCATTAGCGAACAAAACTAGCATCAGGACATTCTGGTTATTGCTTACTTTGTTTAGATGCGTGATTAGTTTGTTTAGATGCTTGATTAGAGTTTCTTTAGCTTGATTAGTGTTTGTTTGTGACGGGCAGGGAGTATGAAATACAATGGAAGCGATCACGTCAAGTCTCAGGGAAAAGGGAGATTTTAATGAATAAAGTGAGCAAACCAAAAACCTGTGACAAGATCCAAATTAAGGATACAATGACCAGCAGTCAACTGGTACAAAGACAAGACATATATAGACAAACAAACGACCGTCAGGTGAGGCGGATCATAGGCCCCGCCCACCTGAGGGAACGAACACAATGCAACAAGACGAACTGTGAACGGGGGCGACCAACAGGGGGCCCGCTGGTTTAGATTGATTAGAGTTTGTTTCGATTGGTTAGCCTTTCTCTAGTGTTAGCATTTGTAGGTTTTAAATGCATAAGTACTACATAAATTTGTTCATTGCATCAAGACTTTTTGACTCTGTCAGGATATTATATTTAAACAAAGTATAATTAGAAAACAATAATTGGCAAAATTGAAATCATAAACACACTATATACCAGCAGCCCACAGCCAGCTCTTCCTCCAACCATGTGATCTTCAGTTAGGGGTTTCTGTAATGGCCTTTTTCACAAACAAGGAAAGGCAGAAATTTCCAGACATGTAAGGCCAAATCAGTTTAGAGTTGTGTGTACTGTTGTGTATGCTGTCAACAGAAACATTTTAAAACCAAAACTTTCATGGACAAGGAAGCCTATCAATGTAACCAAGGTAAGAAACAAAATGGATGATAAATAATTTGGGTTTGGGTCTCAAAGACCCGTTAACATAGATAACATAGAGATGGTAGCAGAAAGCCAACACAAGAGGAAGGTTAGAGAGTTTTTTAGATTGATTAGAAGTGGCCACAATAGGGGCGATGGGCTCTATAGACTGTACCATTGAGACTGAATGTAGGGGTGTGTTGCAGGGATGTCCTGGCCACAATAGGGGCGATGGGCTCTATAGACTGTACCATTGAGACTGAATGTAGGGGTGTGTTGCAGGGATGTCCTGGCCACAATAGGGGCGATGGGCTCTATAGACTGTACCATTGAGACTGAATGTAGGGGTGTGTTGCAGGGATGTCCTGGCCACAATAGGGGCGATGGGCTCTATAGACTGTAACATTGAGACTGAATGTAGGGGTGTGTTGAAGGGATGTCCTGGCCACAATAGGGGCGATGGGCTCTATAGATTGTACCATTGAGACTGAATGTAGGGGTGTGTTGCAGGGATGTCCTGGCCACAATAGGGTTCTATAGACTGTACCATTGAGACTGAATGTAGGGGTGTGTTTCAGGGATGTCCTGTCCACAATAGGGGCGATGGGCTCTATAGACTGTACCATTGAGACTGAATGTAGGGGTGTGTTGCAGGGATGTCCTGGCCACAATAGGGTTCTATAGACTGTACCATTGAGACTGAATGTAGGGGTGTGTTGCAGGGATGTCCTGGCCACAATAGGGGCGATGGGCTCTATAGACTGTACCATTGAGACTGAATGTAGGGGTGTGTTGCAGGGATGTCCTGGCCACAATAGGGGCGATGGGCTCTATAGACTGTACAATTGAGACTGAATGTAGGGGTGTGTTGCAGGGATGTCCTGGCCACAATAGGGGCGATGGGCTCTATAGACTGTACCATTGAGACTGAATGTAGGGGTGTGTTGCAGGGATGTCCTGGCCACAATAGGGGCGATGGGCTCTATAGACTGTACCATTGAGACTGAATGTAGGGGTGTGTTGCAGGGATGTCCTGGCCACAATAGGGGCGATGGGCTCTATAGACTGTACCATTGAGACTGAATGTAGGGGTGTGTTGCAGGGATGTCCTGGCCACAATAGGGGCGATGGTCTCTATAGACTGTACCATTGAGACTGAATGTAGGGGTGTGTTGCAGGGATGTCCTTGCCACAATAGGGGCGATGGGCTCTATAGACTGTACCATTGAGACTGAATGTAGGGGTGTGTTGCAGGGATGTCCTGGCCACAATAGGGGCGATGGTCTCTATAGACTGTACCATTGAGACTGAATGTAGGGGTGTGTTGCAGGGATGTCCTTGCCACAATAGGGGCGATGGGCTCTATAGACTGTACCATTGAGACTGAATGTAGGGGTGTGTTGCAGGGATGTCCTTGCCACAATAGGGGCGATGGGCTCTATAGACTGTACCATTGAGACTGAATGTAGGGGTGTGTTGCAGGGATGTCCTGGCCACAATAGGGGCGATGGGCTCTATAGACTGTACCATTGAGACTGAATGTAGGGGTGTGTTGCAGGGATGTCCTGGCCACAATAGGGGCGATGGTCTCTATAGACTGTACCATTGAGACTGAATGTAGGGGTGTGTTGCAGGGATGTCCTGGCCACAATAGGGGCGATGGGCTCTATAGACTGTACCATTGAGACTGAATGTAGGGGTGTGTTGCAGGGATGTCCTGGCCACAATAGGGGCGATGGTCTCTATAGACTGTACCATTGAGACTGAATGTAGGGGTGTGTTGCAGGGATGTCCTTGCCACAATAGGGGCGATGGGCTCTATAGACTGTACCATTGAGACTGAATGTAGGGGTGTGTTGCAGGGATGTCCTGGCCACAATAGGGGCGATGGGCTCTATAGACTGTACCATTGAGACTGAATGTAGGGGTGTGTTGCAGGGATGTCCTGGCCACAATAGGGGCGATGGTCTCTATAGACTGTACCATTGAGACTGAATGTAGGGGTGTGTTGCAGGGATGTCCTGGCCACAATAGGGGCGATGGTCTCTATAGACTGTACCATTGAGACTGAATGTAGGGGTGTGTTGCAGGGATGTCCTGGCCACAATAGGGGCGATGGGCTCTATCGATTGCGCTGCTCTTCCACCACTGCTACCTGCTGATGTCATCAACAGATTGGAACAGGAGTGTATTGACATTATCACGGTATACACACACATACCTGCGCACAAGCACACTGTCCCTCTCTCTCTCTCTCTCTCTCTCTCTCTCTCTGGATCCTCTTGACACACTGGCCTGAACAGCTCACTGAAATTCCCCTTTATGTCCACGAATAACAGCTGTGTCGTGTGTACACAGCCAAAACACATATTGTTGTTGTGTATTTATGTGTGTTAGTTGTATGACTGTGTATATGTGTGTTCCTGTATGACTGTATGTGCATGCATGTTTGAGTGTAGGATAAAGTAAACACAGAACTGTCTCAGGTTCTGGAAGATGAGGAGAAGAGGTGGACACAGACACTACACATTGAAGAGTACCAATCGGGCTTAGCACGTTCAGTCATACAGGTAATACACACGCAGTCATACAGGTAACACACATATACATATTCATACAGGTAACACACACACAGTCATACAGGTAACACACATATACATATTCATACAGGTAACACACACACAGGCATACAGGTAGCACACACACACACAGTCATACAGGTAACACACATACACATATTCATAAAGGGTAACACAAACACATACAGTCATACAGATAACATGCACGCACATACATGCAGGTAAAACACACAGACATATACACATTTTGTGTGCAGGGCTCCAGACTGTGACTAACATGGTCGCAATCGCGACCATAAATATTAATTTGCGAGTAATATAATTATTTAACTTGCCAGTGGCGATAGGTGATACAACAGCATTATATATTTTTTATGGGTGAGGATATTTTGTAATTGGAAAAAATGTCCACCATTAACTCTATAACTGTATATAATTGTGTGTGTACCCATATAATTGTGTGTGTCACCCATGTGAATGTGTGTGTATTACCTGTATGACTGTGTTACCCCTATAACTGTGTGGGTGTGTTACCCATATAACTATGTGTGTTACCCCATAACTGTGTGTTACCCGTATGACTGTGTGCTACCCGAATAACTGTCTGTGTATTATCCATATGACTGTGTGTGTGTGACCTGTATAACTGTGTGTGTGTGTGATAGAGAGAGACTGTATAACTGTATGTGTTACTTGTATGTGTTATCCATGTAACTGTGTGTGTGTGTGTGTTACCTGTATGTCTGTCTGTGTGTGTGTGTGTGTGTGTGTGTGTGTGTGTGTATAGAGACTGAAGGTGGATCTGGACCGGTCCACAGGTGTCAGTCAACCTCTAGGAACACGAGTGGCTCGCTGCACTCTGAGCGCCTTCGCACACTTCCTCCACAGGTGAGGTCACACCTCACAATTATGGGCGGAGTCATTACTTGTGTGCATTTTACACATTTTTTACTTTTGTGTGTCTGTTTCTGGTTATGTTTAGTTTCCAGAGAAAAGCAGAAATGTTCCATGAGACTCAAGCAGCATTCCAGGATTGGTCCGATGGTTACGTCTCTCGAACCATCACGCTGGCTAACTGTGTCCCCCCCTTCAGGTAGACCACACAACTATACAGCTATACCACTATACAACTACACAACTAATTAATTATTCAGCTACACAACCACACAACTACACACTGCAGAGACAGGAGAGGTTCACCCAGCATGGAGTTACGCATGACTCAGGAGGTCATGCAGTCACTGCCAGTGGTGATGAAAGGTTAGCTGGGTGAGTAGCTAGTTAGATGAAAGGTTAGCTGGGTGAGTAGCTAGTTGGATGAAAGGTTAGCTGGGTGAGTAGCTAGTTGGATGAAAGGTTAGCTGGGTGAGTAGCTAGTTAGATGAAAGGTTAGCTGGGTGAGTAGCTAGTTAGATGAAAGGTTAGCTGGGTGAGTAGCAGGTTAGATGAAAGGTTAGCTGGGTGAGTAGCTAGTTAGATGAAAGGTTAGCTGGGTGAGTATCAGCAGGGCTCTCAAGTCTCACGCATTGAGCGTGTGACACACGCATTTGACCGTCTTCACACGCTCACACGCCACACTTCCGATTTCACACGGCGAGAAAAAAAAATCTATGTCGCCCTCCACTGGCGATCGATCGCGATATACAACCCCCCCCGCTCAACAACTTACGTACGCCACCCACCAACCCCCCCCGTCAACAACTCTCACACTCTGACATGAATCCAAAACTTGAGAACCCTGAGTATCAGGTTAGATGAAAGGTTAGCTGGGTGAGTAGCAGGTTAGATGAAAGGTTAGCTGGGTGAGTAGCAGGTTAGATGAAAGGTTAGCTGGGTGAGTAACAGGTTAGATGAAAGGTTAGCTGGGCGAGTAGCTAGTTAGATGAAAGGTTATCTGGGTGAGTAGCAGGTTAGATGAAAGGTTAGCTGGGTGAGTAACAGGTTAGATGAAAGGTTAGCTGGGCGAGTAGCTAGTTGGATGAAAGGTTAGCTGGGTGAGTAGCTAGTTAGATGAAAGGTTAGCTGGGTGAGTAGCTAGTTCAGTAACTACATGAAATTGTTTAATAGTACCGGAGCAATTTCTCATCATATTAATCAGAAGAGACATCAATTTTAATCGTTAGGGTTATGGTTATGGTTGGGGTTAGGGGCAGAGATGGGGACTTGAGTTTGGGACTCGTACTCGAGTCGCACTTAAGTTGCATATACAGTGACTTCAGACTCGACTTAGACTTGCATTCAAAAGACTTCCAACTCGACTTGGACTCGTGATTTGAGACTCGTGAACAATCTTTAATTTGTAATGTTCTTTTGTGTTTCATTTGACAATCTCTCCTCCTCCTGTCTGTATGCTTTTCACTTCCTGCTGATGTAAGGTCACGTGACACAAATGCGCGCCACAAAACATCGCGATCATGGTGGCGCTGGTGAGGACGCTCGCTTCTGTTCCACCATTCATAATAAGTTTTGCGTCCAAAACTTTGCACAAGTAGCAAATAAAAGAGCAGCAAACTGCAGCGTGTGGCATAAAAATACAGGACGCTGGTTCCACCACATCTAATTTTATTCGCCACTTGAAAACCCACCCGGAAAGGTTAGTCACTGCCTGAAAGGTTATTAGCATCTGCTACAAACAAGCTTAGCGTCACAGTTAGTGTGTTAATTATAACAACCTAATGTTTACACAGTTAGCTAGGTATTGACTGGATATTTTTAAAAGGAGAGGCATTTTATATAATGTTTTGGCCTCTACATTCAGATAAAAATAAGGTGTAACGTGCAGTATTTTAAGCTATTCATGTCTGACTAATTTGTTTATGAAGGCTAATTTGGTATACATTACAAATGAATAAATTTGAGAAGCCTAATTACTATTCAAAATAGACATCCTTGTTCATCTACAGCAGGGATGGTCAACGTCCATGATAAAGAGGGCCAAAATATTTTCAGCACTATTATTGGAGGGCCACATGACCACGCACTTCAAATAATTGGATATGAAAGACACTACAAATTATTCTCAATAAGAACACATTTTAAATGAATTCAGATCTGTATGATTATTGCACCAACATACATGCATTAACATGTCCTTAATAAGCAACAAAGACAAAACATTTGCTTAATAAAAAAGTGCAAAAAGGAATTTTAACTCCTTCATATCAAAGTACTGTAATGCGTAGCGCGCTGCGGAGCGAGGAGGCGGACACAAACGCTGAGAAGAGCGAGATTTAATAAGGGGAATTCCATGGGCGAAGTCGTTTGTACAGGCACGGGTCAAAACGGGAGAGCCGTCCAAGTGGTCAACAGGACAGGCAGGAGTCGTAACAGGAGAGCCATTCACAACGGAGAAACACAACGGAGACAGAAAATACCAGAACAGCGATGACAGATAATCCACAAAACCGAACAAACCACAAATAACCGACAACGGGCGAAACACAGAGATACAAGTACACAGGACTAAACTAGACAAAACTGAACACAATGACGACATGTGCGTGGCAGACAGAGGGAAACCAGGGCAACAGACACGCAGGGCGGGATAACCGGGCAAGGAACAACACCGACACGGGAGAGGGGGGCGTAGCCCTACGTGACAAGAACAAAAAAGTCCTGCTCTATTGTTTTTTTTCTTTTAATTATTAAATTATTATTTATCTATTTGCGGGCCGCATTGAGTGAGGGCCGCCAGTTGCCCATCCCTGATCTACAGGTTTTCTGAATTCTGTAAAGCAAAAAAAGTGTCACTCAAATATTTGGGACTTTACTTGGACTTGAGACCAAAGACTTGAGACTTGACTTGGACTTGCAAAAAATTACTTGTGAGCATCTCTGGTAAGGGGTTAATGTTAGAGTTAGGGTGGGAGAAAGCAGGATATGACGGATTTATCTGGTTTATGTTTTAATTGTGTGTTTCGAATCTGTCTCAGCTACACAATTACATATCCACTCAACTACACAAAACTGTCATACAAGTAGTCACACACAATTATACACCACACAAACAAATCCCATGTCCAAACCACAGAATACTGAAAATGATGACATTTGTGTTATAAAAGGAACTATTGATTAATGAAAATATGTATGCATGCATATACCTGTGTGTGCCTATGTTATGTGCGTGTGTGTGTGTGTGTGTGTGTGTGAAGGAGTTTTGTGGAGTGCTGTAGACGGTGTGATCCCCTGGGAAGTGAAGACTCTTCCCAGTACGCCCAGTCATCACTTGAACGCATCATCAGTCAGTGTGTACACGTTCTCACTGACAGGCTGTTTGAAAATATCCGGGTAAGATACACTGCATGACCAGTATGGCTACACGTATATAATGTATACACCAAGGTTATAATTGTTAACGAAAATGAACGAAAAACCGAAAACTGATATTGAAAAAACATTTTTGTTAACTGAAATAAATAATAACGGTAATTAAAAGAAAAACACGATAACTAACTGTAACTATATTACATGTTTAGAAAACTAAAATGTTCTGAAATTATAGATAGGATACCCTTCGTTTTTGTGTTTGTCAATGTATTTATAAGTCTAGTGGACTAGAAGTTTTGTATTAGCTGGCAGAAGCGTACGGCACCTCATGGTCCGTCACGTCTCGTGTTTAGAGCTCCTGCTCACCATGCTAACCTGTAAAATTACAACAACAAAAGTTGGGAGAAAACGGCGAGTCCTGTATGTGATTTCTTTATATGACTATGAGAAAGATTACATGTCTTGTAGTGGGAAAAGGGGATAAAATATATGGAGTAGTTCTCAAGAGGAAAAACCCTACGAATCTCAAAGCTCACACAAGAGGGCTAACTGTCAGTACCTTGACAAGCTAGCCTCTGAGTAGCTCCGCCGAAAGAGAAGCACCATCCTGGCTGGGTAGCACCGGGAAGGAGAAGCATAATGGACCGTCTTCACCAGTGATCAAATAGCTGCTGTTAGTTAATATGCAGGAAAACCTCAAGCGTGAGGATGCACTAGTTAATGTGTTGAGACTGGATGTCAACATGACTGTGTGACTCGATTGCCTTCAAAAAGTTTGGCTTTTCACACGAACCAAAATAGGGTTACGCTCCTATATTCATGTCTGTCCTAGTCTGGCAATTTTCAGCAGCAATATTACACATTTTGCACTTAAGGCTTCTATATTGTGGACTGTTGGTTGTTCAACAGTAATTGAATTCATTTTTTTTAATGGTATCTTTTGATGAGTTTTTATTACACAATATTTACTTTGAACTTTTTGAATCCTGCACCTGACAAATAACCCAAAGTATAAAAAACTAAAACTAATACTAGAACTAATGAAAACTAAGCTAAAACTAGTAACTGAATTAGAAAAAAAGTCACAATTAAATAAAAACTAAACTATAATGAAAAATCCAAAACTATTATAACCTCGGTATACACACATATAACCACTTTTATAACATATACATACATATAACCTCTTATATAACTTATATACACATATAACCACTTACATAAAGTATACACACATATAAGCACTTGTATAACGTATAGACACATATAATCACTTATATAACTTAAACACCCATATGATCACTTACTTTTGCCTGGTAGGCCAGATACATGCCTATACACACATACATGGAGTGTGTGTAAACTGTGCTTTTTCTCTGCCTTACAGCCATTCTTTGACAAGCTGCTCAGGAGGAAATGGCTGAGTAACTGTGAGGCCTATGACAACATTGAGGCAGCCATCAAATTCCATTTTAAGAAGTTTCGCAGGATGGACTGTCCTCCCTATCAGGTACAACACACACACAGCCAAACAAACAGCTCACACAGACAGGAAAGACAGAAACACATTTCAGTTTCAAGTTCATTTCAATAATCAACATAGCAATCACATGATTCACACTGATTGTACTTGGTCTATGCAGATGACTTTAAACAATTCTGAATGTTTCTCCTGAACTCCATTCACTGATGAAAGATCAGTCCTGTGTTCCTAACCCTAATCTAACCCTAACCCCAGTCCTGTGTTCCTAACTCTAATTTAACCCTAACCCCAATCCTGTGTTCCTAACTCTAATTTAACCCTAACCCCAGTCCTGTGTTCCTAACTCTAATTTAACCCTAACCTCAGTCCTGTGTTCCTAACCCTAACCCCAGTCCTGTGTTCCTAACTCTAATTTAACCCTAACCTCAGTCCTGTGTTCCTAACCCTAACCCCAGTCCTGAGTTCCTAACCCTAATCTAACCCTAACCCCAGTCCTGTGTTCCTAACCCTAATCTAATCCTAACCCCAGTCCTGTGTTCCTAACACTATGCGTCCATCCATCCATCCATCCATCCATCCATCCATCTGTCCATCTTACCCTAACCCTGTAATACATTCACTCTTTCACTCTTTTTACTCATTTTCACTCTTTGATTAATTGCAGCCATTTGCTAAAATCAAAAAGGTTCATTTTATTTCTCATTAATGTACACTCAGCACCCCATCTTGACAGAAAAAAACAGAAATTTAGAAATTTTTGCAAATTTGTTAAAAAAGAAAAACCAAAATATCACATGGCCATAAATATTCAGACCCATTTGCTTTGACACTCATATTTAACTCACATGCTGTCCATTTCTTCTGATCCTCCTTGAGATGGTTATACTCCTTCATTGGAGTCTTGTGTTTAAGTAAACTGATTGCACTTGATTAGGAAAGGCACACACCTGTCTATATTGAGGTTGAAGGAACTGCCCCAGGAGCTCAGACAGAATTGTGGCACAGATCTGGCCAAGATTACAAAAGAATTTTGTAGAATTTGGAGGAAGTTCCACAAGTCACTCTCACTGCAGCCTCCACCAGACAGGCTTTATGGCAGACATAGGAGAGACATATGAAAGCCTGCATAGAATTTGCCAAAAAACACATGAAAGACTTCCAGACTATAAGAAATAAGATTCTTTGGTCTGATGAGGCGAAAATTGAACTTTTGTTGTTCATTCAGAGCGATATGTGTGGAGAAAACCAGGCACTGCTGATCACCTGACAAATACGATCCAAAACTAAAACAGGGTGGTGGTAGCATCATGCTATTGGGGTGTTTCTCAGCTGCAGGGACAGGACGACTGGTTGCAATTGAAGGCAAGATGAATGCGGCCAAATAGAGATATCATGGAAGAAAACCTCTTCCATAGAGCTGTGGACCTCAGATGGGCCGAAGGTTCACCTTCCAACACAGATAAAATAACACAGGAGTAGCTTCAGAACAACTCTCTGACCATTCTTGACTGGCCCAACCAGAGCCCTGACCTAAACTCAATTGAGCATCTGAATATGGCTGTCCACCAATGTTCACCATCCAACCTGACGGAACTGGAGACAATGTCAGAGGATCCCCAAACCCAGGTGTGAAAAACTTGTTGCATCATTCCCAAGAAGACTCATGGCTGTACTAGCTCAAAAGGGTCTGAATACTTATGACCATGTGATATTTCAGTTTTTCTTTTTTAATAAATTAGCAAAACATTCTACATTTCTGTTTTTTTCTGTCAATATGGGGTGCTGAGTGTACATTAATGAGAATAAAATGAACTCAAAAATGTAAAGGGATCTGAATACTTTGCGTACCACTGTGTGTAGGAGCTGCAGTGCTTGTTTGGTTTCACTGACAGACACTTGTGAACGAGGTGCACAGGCGCGTGGTGGTGGAGTATGTGCGCGCTGTCATGAGGGGGCGGATCATCTGCACGTCACTCAAGATGAGGAGGAGGCTGGCATTCCGACTTCAGGATGAGGCAAAACAGATGAAAGCACTCTTTAAAGACCTGGTAAACACACACACACACACACACACACCCACACACACACACACATACACACACACACACACACACACACACACTCTTTAAAGACCTGGTAAACACACACACACACACACACTCTTTAAAGACCTGGTAAACACACCCACACACACACACACACACACTCTTTAAAGACCTGGTAAACACACACACACACACACACTCTTTAAAGACCTGGTAAACACACAAACACACACACACTCTTTAAAGACCTGGTAAACACACACACACACACACACTCTCTCTCTCTCTCTCTCTCTCTTTAACTACCATACTACCATATATTTTATTTAGTGGTAGTTCATTTTAAAAAAGCACGGTCTTAACGACTTCACATTCTCTCAAGTTTTCCGCTGGAATTACCAGTGGTGATACAATTTTATATATTTGTAACTTCTATATTTGTAACGTAATACAAGTGAACAATTCAGTCAGACAGCTATATGTTGTGAAATGAAAATGCCTGAAATTAACTGTATTTCAAGTACTTTTGCCAAAATTCCAGCACTTTTTTAAATCTGGAAAATTTAACCATAAAATTCAAGCATTTTCAAGGACTTCAAGCACAAACCCTGAATTGGGTTTGTCTGTCTGTTGTGCTGGCGTTAGCATTAGCTGTAGCCCTTGCTCTTCAACTATGCAGCCAAGACGTCACTCATGCGCCCCGCTGTGAGGGCTCTAATACCGGAGTTGCGGAGGCACTAGTTCTCCCTGGCACGTCCACAGCTATTACTGACTCTTGCTCTCTATCCCTTAATAATGACTGGACGTGGCGCTCTAAACTTTCCACTTTCGCCACGAGAGAAGTAACTAACTGGCACCTCTCACAAATACTATCGCTATTACTGTCGGTGGCGAAAGGGTCGAAGCTAAACATGCCACATTCTGTTTAGCGTTTAGCCGATTTTAAGGACTTATGCTAGCAGACTTGTATGAACAGATAGTCTTGTGGCGGTCTGTGGCCGGAATAGTCAACAGCTCGTCTTGTCTGTGGAAGTACTACTTGTGAAAATGGTCTAGGAAGGCAAAAAGTTACGAATAGTACGTAAATAGTTATTATAATTTAGAAAGAAACGCTCCGCAGCAGCGTCAGCATAACTAAAGGGGTGGGGCCTGGAGTTGACCACAGTCATAAGGACTCACTGAACAATTGTTTTCCTCATTACCACAAACTAGTGTGAACACATGACATGGCTGGATGACAGCATCAACATCTCAAATTACCAGAAGACTCAATCACTGGGCACCCCAAGCTCCACACCTTCATACGTAGAATATGAACTAAAATCTGGATTTAAAGATTGGAACTGTGTCTGAATCTCGGATTGGAGCTCAAAGACTGTTCCATAACTGAGGAGCTTCAGAGGAGGAAGCTCTGTGTAACGCAGGTCGCGCTGCGGAGCAGGGAGGCGGACACAAATGCTAAGAAGAGCGAGATTTATTACAGGACATTCCATAATCATTATCGAAGTCACAGGCAGGGGTCATAACGGGAGAGCCATCCAGGATAGACAAGTACAGGGGCATGATAACAGACAGGCACGAAATGGAGCAGGGTACACGGAACAGAGAGCAAATCACAGATAAGCAAAATCTGCAACAGAACACCAAACCACGAGAGAACAAGAAACCATGAGAGGACAAATAACCGACAACCAGATTGGGGAAATACAGGGACTATATGAACATGAAACTAAACTAGGAACAGGTGATAACAATAACGACACGGGCGTGGCAGACGAGGGGAAACCAGGGCAACAGACGAGCTGGGCGGGATCGAGGAGCAGGGAACAACAGAACCACGAGGAACAGAGACATTGGAGTGACAGCGAGGAGAGGGGGGCGTAGCCCTACGTGACACTCTGCCTCTGGTTGTAGTCTTACTCATTTTTTGGAACGAAGAGAAATGTTGCATTTTGAGAGCGCAGCAAGTGAGAAAGGCTATAGTGTGCACTGAGTTCACTTAGATATTGTGGAGCAAAGCCCATTTTACACCGTATAGGTCAACAGAAGAATTTTAAAATCAATTCTAATTAGGGGTGGGAAGCTTTGTAATTAATTAATCGCATTTCAGTATTTAACATGAGAAATATTAATTTAAGTTTGAATAATGAATAAATCAATAAACTTAATCATAAACTTCAACATCTTGTTTATTTTTCCACCAGTCTACTACACAGACCAATAGATGAGTGCAGAAAACAGAGCAAACAGTTTTCAGAACACTGGAAATTCTGACCAAAAATTAGTTTTGCTCAGGATATTGGAAGAATAAGAAGAATTGAAGTAAATCAGAAGATGTTTTTTTAATACCATTTTAGATGGTAGACTTTCTTTAATTTCCCAGGCCTCTGCCACAGGCATTTCCATAGTGCTTAGAAGTGGTCATCTGCATGCTCAAAGCAAATGACTGGATCTTTTATTCATCATCTATAATATGAGCTGTCACACCAAGATCATTCTTGTTGTTAACAGAGGTCCAGTGAACCCCAGTCAGAGCCACATTTGTGGCGCTCTTCACAATAACCTGTTTTACTTCCCTTTCCTCATCATACAGCTGCTGGATTTTCTTCTACATTGTCTTTTTGGATGGCAATTCGTAACTTGCCTCAGCTGACGCAATTTGCAGCACTTCTTGTAAAGCAGGTGTGCCCATTACGTCAATCACGATCTACCGGTTGATCGCGAAGGAAGTGTGGGTAGATCGCATGACATTAAAAAGTAGTGGATGAATGACTCCACTGACAGTTGTATTTTGATTGACATACATAGTAGCGAATCTGACGTCTAGGGTTTGACACATGCAACCCCCCGTCAACGATCGACACACATTGCTGCACACCACCCCCCACCCTGCTGAAAAATAAATAGGTAGATAATTCTGACTTGGTCATCTTAAAAGTAGCTCTCAAGCTGAAACTTGTGGGCACCCTTGTTGTAAAGCCTGGATTATACTTTCGCGAGTGACCGTAGCGCGCGACTCCGCCCACCTCGCGCGAACCTCCATGAACGGTGGTTCTTACTTAAGCCTTCGACCACAGAGAGCGGTCTACAGTCCACAGCAATCCATCTCGCCACTGAATTGGTCAATTTGTCTGACGTGAACATTCACATTTTGTTTCTTAATTTGAACCTCGACATGTGGTCGAGTGTTGACTGGCGACACGGTTTGCTCGTGCTAGTAATACATTTAGTAGCTAAGTTATCATTACTGACCTGCATGTTAGCACCAACATGTTTTGTGTTGAGGTGGTAACGAAGAGTGGAAGTGCTCCTGTGATAAGCGAACTCCTTCCTACATAAAGTGCAAATAAGACTATTTTTGTTTGTACTTCCATCTGGAAGTTTCTTTAATATTTAAATTTCTCCTCCACCAGCATAGCCTCTTCAGTCATCTCCATCATTGAGAGAGTGCAAAAGTGTCTCATGCGTTAAAATGCGTAAATTTTTTTAGTTCGTTATTTTCCCTGTAATTAATTTATCGAAATTAACGCGTTAAAGTCCCACCACTAATTCTAATATGATCAAATTTTCTTGACCTAGTTAGGATTCTAACTGTAGCATTCTGTACTTTAGGGACTTTTTAGATCATTACAGTAGTCCGAACTTGATGAGACAACAATGTGAAACAGTTTCTCTGCATCTGATAATAAAAGTAAATGTCTCAGCTTGACAATATTACGTTAATGGGAAGAGGCGTGTGCATATGTGTGTGACATCAGAATCAATAGGGAAGAAGAAAATTAGATGGCATCCAGTTTTACATTTTCTGTATGCACTTCTCACTTTTGGAAGGAGAATTGGCATAATCTGGATTAGAAGATAAATACAACTGAGAATCATCTGCATAGCAGTGGAAGCAAATACCATGCCTACGAAAGAGCATACCTGATGGCTGCATATATAATGAGAGTAATATGGGGCCCAGCACAGATCCTTGTGGAATGCCATATTTTACTTTTGTGCATTCTGATAATTCATTATGTATAAGGACAAATTAGTATCTATCTGGTGGTTGGGTTGTTGTGTTCATGTTCATGTTTGCGCTTGACGTCTTTAATACCCTTTAATGCTTGCTTAGCATTTGCCTGTGGAGATTCATACACTGCAGTTATTACTGCTGAAGTGAATTCCCTTGGGAGGAAGTATGGCCTGCATTTCAGTGATAAAAACTCCAGGTCCGGTGAGCAGTGTTTGTGGCTGTGCACAAGTTTTGTGAATGTAAACGCACAAACTTCAGCTTTAACCTTTAGCCTTCCCAGAGTGTCTTGTTTTGTCCCCTCTGTAGATCTGTTGGGAACAGAAAGATTTGCCAGGTCTCTGTAATAATGATCACACAGCTGCTCAAGTCATGTGAAGTTAATGTCATCCATCTTGTTGACAAGGGTGTTGCTGAGAAACAGATGGCCAGTTTGTGTGTGTTGGGCTTTGTGTGTGCGTGTGTGTGTTAGGGTTTGGTGTGTGTGTATGTGTGTTGAGTTTAGGTGTGTGTGTTGAGTTTAGGTGTGTGTGTTGGGACTAGGTGTGTGTGTTGGTGTTAGGTGTATGTGTGTTGGGGTTAGGTGTGTGTTGGGATTAGGTCTGTGCGTTGGGGTTAGGTATGTGGGTGTTTGGGTTCGGTGTGTGTGTGTGTTAGGTGTGTGTGTGCGTATTTGGTTTAGGCGTGTGTGTGTTGGGGTTAGGTGTGTGAGAATGTTTGGGTAAGGTGTGTGTTTGGGTTAGGGGTGTGTGTGTGTGTGTGTGTGTTGGGGTTACGTGTGTGCGTGTTTGGGTTAGGTGTGTGTGTGAGAGAGAGTGTACATTAGTGTGTGTGTGAGTCTATATTAGTGTGTGTGTGTGTGTGTGTGTGTGTGAGAGAGAGTGTACATTAGTGTGTGTGTGTGTGTGAGTGTGCATTAGTGTGTGTGTTTGTGTGTGTGAGTGTACATTAGTGTATGTGTGTGTACATTAGTGTTTGTGTGTGTACATTAGTTTGTGGGTGTATGTGTATGTGTGTGTGTGTGTGTTTGTGTGTGAGTGTACATTAGTGTGTGTGTGTGTGTGTGTGTCCACTGCATATACTGCTTCCCTAAATCACCTGTCCATCATCTTAACTGAAAACAGGAAGTAGGCTGTTCTGCGACTTCCTGCTTGTGGTCTTTGAAGATTGTCTCTCATGCAGACGATTTCCGTGGAAATAAAGAAAATGTGCTTTTAATTCCTAAGTGAATATTTAGTGTGTGTTGGAATAGAGAGAAAGTGTGTGGTAGGGAGAATATTTAGTGTAGTCTGATGTGTGTCCTCTCCAACACAAGGACATTCTCCCAGGGTCAGTATTACTGACTCTCCATCTTCATAGTAAAACAGAAATAAAACTCTCATAACATAAGGAGAAAATGTAAATAAAGGATCACACACTATTCCTTAGTGAAATGTCATTAGGGTTTGGGTTATGGTTAGGTCAGGATTTGGTTAGCGTTACTGACACATTCATTTAGCTGAACTCTCCTTAATTAATCTCTTTACCTCTCTCTCCCCCTGTCCCTCTCTCTCTCTCTCTCTCTCTCTCTCTCTCTCTCTCTCTCTCTCTCTCTCTCTCTCTTCCCCTGTCCCCACCTACACTCCCCACCACCTGTGTTAGGAGTCCACCTGTTCATGGCTGGATAATGTAATCGGTAACCTGGCTGACATCATTCTTCTGGAGGACACTCCCTCCATTCAGATAGAGGTAGCCATGTTGGTGAAGGAGTTCCCAGACATACGGTAAGAAACATACACACATGTGTACAACTTACACACATGAACATATACATACATACATATACCACTCATTCATCAGCACACACACAAACACATGCACATAACACAAAACACACATATAATGCACATACATGAACATACATGCATATACCATACATACAAAAACACATGTGCATATACCACACACACATGCATATAACAAACATATATGAACACACGCGTGCATAGAACTCACACACATATATTCATAGATCCATGCAGGGCAGGATATTTGACAGCACAAAGCAGGAAAAGACTCGCTCATTCTTCAGCCGTTATCTCCATTTCACCCTTAACACAAAACATTTAATCATTTTACATAATAGTCACATGAACCACAGAACTGCAAGGCGGACGCAAACAGGTCTGCACTCTGTCCATTAGAAATGCACTTCATTCATGAAGAGGTTGCCCTTTGACCCTCACCTCTTCCTGCCTCCCCAGAACACTGTTCTTCATGACAGCTCTCACCTTCCTGACCACCTAAGAATGTCTTGCTGAAATAAGTCCCACTAAGGTGGTCCCTCTGTGGAATGTGTTCATAACAGCTTCCTGGTGTGGGTTACAGAGCCAAAGCTCACATAGGAGACACAATATAGCCAAAGATCACATGACTGATCTTGCCCGCTACTCGGCCAACCTTAGCCCTGTGTGTGTGTGTGTGTGTGGACACTGACTGGTTTGACAGGTCTCTAACACGTGTGTGTGGACACTGACTGGTTTGACAGGTCTCTAACACGTGTGTGTGGACACTGACTGGTTTGACAGGTCTCTAACACGTGTGTGTGGACACTGACTGGTTTGACAGGTCTCTAACACGTGTGTGTGGACACCGACTGGTTTGACAGGTCTCTAACGTGTGTGTGGACACTGACTGGTTTGACAGGTCTCTAACACGTGTGTGTGGACACTGGTTTGACAGGTCTCTAACGTGTGTGTGGACACTGACTGGTTTGACAGGTCTCTAACACGTGTGTGTGGACACTGACTGGTTTGACAGGTCTCTAACACGTGTGTGTGGACACTGACTGGTTTGACAGGTCTCTAACACGTGTGTGTGGACACTGACTGGTTTGACAGGTCTCTAACACGTGTGTGTGGACACTGACTGGTTTGACAGGTCTCTAACACGTGTGTGTGGACACTGACTGGTTTGACAGGTCTCTAACACGTGTGTGTGGACACTGATTGGCAGCACTGCTGGTTGCTGACGCACAACCTAGCTCAGCAGACAGGAAGTGGCTGTGGATTGCTTCCTGTTCTTGTCAAGTCATAGCAGACTAACTGGTGCCACACTCCCTTTTGCTCCCCACAACCCCGTAGACACCATCTGCCATGCACTCTCACCCAAATCAGCTTACATAGCATCATTAGCAGGGCTGTTCTGTTTGTCTGACTCTCTGTCCCCCTTCCTGCTCCCAGGAGGAAGCACGTGTCTGCGGTTCTGAATGTGAGAGGCATGGTCCAGCAGTCAGAACGTCAGGAGGTTCTTGCTGTTCTCCGGGACTTTGAGAACAGCGAACACCCTGTCCATGTACCGAGAGACCATGCCCTGTTTTCCGAGATTGCTGTGGCCACAGACATGCCCTGTCTAGGACTGGTTCTGATCCGTTTTGCACTGACAGTGTCATCATGGGTGTCCAGTGCACGACCTGCCAGGAAACACAAAAACAAGAGAGCAGATGAGGTCTGTCAAGAGGGTTAGAGGTCAGAGGTTAAACAAATCTAGTAACCAGTCAACACATCCAACAACGTAACCAGTAACCAGTCAGTATATTATACAACTAATATGTTACACGAGGCAACCAGTAAAATTAACAGTAAAATCAACCATGTCAGTCAGTTCATTCAGACATTCCAACCTGTAACTGCCCAGTTCAAACAAGTCACAACATTTACATATGAAAACGCAGCAGAGTAACTTAGGAAATATCACAGTTTTGCGAAACAGTGACCTGCAACATCTTGGTGTGAGATGAACAAGAATGTTCTAGAAACCATTTGAAAATATGTGACAATACTTGTGTTGAGACATCAACACATATCAAGAAAATATGTTGCTTGCATTCATTTGATTCCTCAAACAGATTGATTGATTATTATTAACACAGTTATTATTATTATTTTTTTATTATATTTTGCCTGACTCATCACACCCTGTCTGACACAACAAATGAACACAGACACACATCTCACTCAGTCAAACACTCATTACACAGGTCAACAGGGCCTTTCTATGCCAGTTTGATTTTCAGAAGGCTGATGCTCACTGAAAGACTCTCTGGGTTCATCCTCCCATGGTCCTGAGTTGCTGCATCTCTGCATTAATTCTCCCTTCATGAGATGCTAAATCACATTAGCTTACTGCTAGTCTTCATCAATGCTAACATTTGACAGTACAGGAACATGTATCCGACAGCACCACATAAACTACCCTCTTCTCTTCTTACGTTATTCATTTTCTATTATGAGCAGCTTATGGTTTACTGGTGTGTTGGGGCTGCAAAAGTGGGGTAACTGTAGGGTGACAGTAGGGTAACTGTAGGGTGACAGTGGGGTAACTGTAGGGTGACAGTGGGGTAACTGTAGGGTGACAGTAGGGTAACTGTAGGGTGACAGTGGGGTAACTGTAGGGTGACAGTAGGGTAACTGTAGGGTGACAGTGGGGTAACTGTAGGGTGACAGTGGGGTAACTGTAGGGTGACAGTAGGGTAACTGTAGGGTGACAGTGGGGTAACTGTAGGGTGACAGTAGGGTAACTGTAGGGTGACAGTGGGGTAACTGTAGGGTGACAGTGGGGTAACTGTAGGGTGACAGTGGGGTAACTGTAGGGTGACAGTAGGGTAACTGTAGGGTGACAGTGGGGTAACTGTAGGGTGACAGTGGGGTAACTGTGGCATATTTATGAATTCCAGCCATTCTAGAAGCACAGTGTAAACTCCAGAACCACACGTCTCATATATTCCAGAACCACACTGTGAATTCCTTGACTACACCACTTTTATTTTCTAGAATCATACTCCAAACTCCAGAACCACATTTGTCCTCACAAACAGGTTCTCCCTCCCTCCCTCTCTCTCTCTCTCTCTCTCTCTCTATCCCTCCCTCTGTCTCTCCCACCCTCTCTCCCTCTCCCTCCCTGTTTCTCCCTCCCTCTCTCTCCCTCCATCTCTCTCTCCCTCCCTCCCTCTCTCCCTATCCCTCCCTCTGTTTCTCCCTCCCTCTCTCTCTTTCTCTCCCTATCCCTCCCTCTTTCCCTATACCTCCCTCTGTTCCCCCCCCTCTCTCTCTCTCTCTCTCTCTCTCTCACACACACACACACACACACACACACACACACACACAATCAATCATCAATCAATCAAATTTTATTTATATAGCGCTTTTTACAACAGTTGTTGTCACAAAGCAGCTTTACAAGTGCCGAGTCCTAGCCCCCAGTGAGCAAGCCAAGGGCAACAGTGGCAAGGAAAAACTCCCTAGTTTTTTTGCATGAGGAAGAAACCTTTAGAGGAACCAAGACTCAGGGGGGGGGAACCCATCCTGCTCCTCTGGCCAAACATTCCTTCTCATTCTTTCTCTTTATCTCTCTCTCATACATATACACACATTCCTTCACAGTCTCTCTCTATTAATCTCTCTAACACATATTCTTCTCACAGACACACAGATTCCTCATATTACTGTATTCAGAAAGGCAGTAGACTTTCAATGGGAATTAATATATGTAATATGTTTGGAAGAACTGTAGGGGGCAGTAATGGGGGGGCAGAGGTTCTGGAATGTCTATTGCTTGCACATGCCCCCTCCTACATGTGTTAATATATATGACATTTTAAAAAGTGTAAGTGCTGGGTTTGTGTATATACATGTTTGAGGAATTCAGGCCATAACTGCACGTTGAATGGCTCTGTATTCATTAAAATTATAAACATGACACTGTTTATATGGGAGGAACTGTCAGAATGACACTGGAAAAAATAATACTTGAACTGTCATGACCAGTAAATAAAACACTTGAACTGCTTCTCTGCACTTTGTGCTTTTATTTAGTCACTAGAACAGTGTAGAGGTTAAACTGGGGTTAATAACTAGTGTAGAACAGAGTAGAGGTTAAACTGGCATATACACACACACACACACACACACACACACAAACACACACTTAAGCTACTGTTTCTAATAAAGTATCTCCCCAGTTGGGTAGTCTTGAGTAAAGGTGATGATAAGAATGCATTGTGTTTGACTCGTTTGGTTGAACTGGGCAAAGGGTGTGTGTGTGGGGGGTGATGGGGGGCTAAATTGGTTATTAGAGCCACATTTGCACATGGGCATAGACACACTTCCTCTCTCACAGCTAACCACTTTCATCTCCAACAAAGCAGTCCAAGAATAGCACCAATATGTCTTCACGAATACACACACTCACAAACACACACACATGCAAGCACACATACAGGCATCTACATGCACTCACACTCACACACACACACACACACACACACACACACACACACACACACACACACACACACACACACACACACACACACACACGTACATGCACTCACTGCTACATACACACACATGCAAGCATACATACATGCAAACACATACATGTACATTAATGCACTCATGTACAAACACATGCAAACACATACATGTATCTACATGTACTCGTGCACACACACATGTGCAAACAAACACAAACTCATATATACATGTGCAAAAGTACATGTCCATGCTCTCACTCATGCACACACATATATACACACATAAAGATGCCATAGTCAGATTTAGCTCTGGGTCTGGGCTCATAGGGACCTCAGTCTCATTCTTAAACATTGCCTCCTCTTCTCATGTGGCCTTCCGCCACTGGCCTGTGTCCCCAGTATGAAGAATTAAAGGTAATTGATTCATCAGACACTCCAATCAGTGAAGTCTGGAGGAAAGAGTGAGATTGGGAGATCTCGCAAGGCCACAATGGAATTCCAAGAAGCCCCAGGGCCAAGCCTGACCCAGGGTCAACTCTAGACCCAACTTCCTCTCATTTGGAGCTCCATGGGGGAACCGTTGGCTCTTACACATGGGACACAGCTTGGAATACCATTCTGTCTGTAATTATATTAGCACTCTCTCTCTCTCTCTCGCTCTGTTGCTCTCTCTCTCTTTCTCGCTCTCTTTCTCCTTTTCTCTCTAATGTTTTCTTCATTGCTTCTCTATTCTCTCTTCTTTCATTTTTTCTGTTTATAATGTGCTACTCTTTTGTTTGTTCTAAAAGGTAATTGGTTTCCCAGGTTCCAGGTATAACTAGACCCAAGTACACACACACACATATATACACACACAAAAGACACACATACACATAAACACACAAACTCTCTCTCTCTCTCTCTCTCTCTCTCTCTCTCTCTCTCACACACACACACACACACACACACACACACACACACACACACACACACACACACACACACACACACACACAACACTAATTACCTAGCAGGTCTGCTGGTTTACCATTAGCAATCTTATGATGTAAGTCTGATACTTTATAACATGTTGATTAATATTGCTGGCACTATATACACACTATAATGCCAAAAGTGTTCACCTTCCTTGATTCACATGTGAGCTTAAGTAACATCCCATTCCTAATCCGTAGGGTTCAATATGACGTTGGTCCACAACTTAAATTGTCGAGCGGGGGTGCGGTTTGTGGTGTAAAGCCTGGTTTATTCACCGTATTTCGCCACGCCCACTTTCAAGTGTGCGTTTCTTCTGCCTTTGTGTTAGAACTTCCGGTCAGCTATTTTCGCATTAGTGTACACTACTACATTTTAATGATTTTTTTCATAAAATAGGCATTCTTGTCTATTTACTTCTTTACTTAATTACTTAAAATTACAAAATGAATGCAAGGAAAAGATGTGGCCACTGATAAAATAGTTACTTATCTGATAGCCTCACAAGCACCCAACGCGTTTACTTCATCGGAGCTTCATAACCGAGCCATTTCTCGGTATAAGGATGATCTGGTGTTGGTTTCCCCTCCACAAAATGATAAGAGCAGACGTATGGACGTTTGGGTGGATGTTTTAAATTTAGCGCCTTCAGCCTTAGACGCAGGTCCTCTTCTTTGGAAGGCGGTGGATATAAGTTATAAGGTGCCCCGCAACACTCAGATCTTTTCGAGTTGTGTTCGTAACACTGTTGGTCAAGCACTGCTACATCTTCGTGCTGGGCGGTTTGTTTACAAGCCCAGCGAGCCGCTAATACTTTTAAAACCGGCGTTGTGGAAAACTGGAGACTAGCGGTATGAAGTATCTGTGATATTGTGATTGTGCTTTGAGTCTCGTTGGTGAGACGCGGTTCTTCTGTCACACGTTTATAATAAACCACATACGAGGTGCAGCAAAGGCACCGCACACGACTGAGGGAGGTTTAAAAACTACTGACACTGTCTGTTATTTTCTTCCTAAAAGTGAGCGCAGGTCAGTGGCGTTGTAACGAGTGTTGATAACGGAGTTTATCCACTTTTTACCTAGAAAACAACAGTTGTGTACATAACAGAGCTCGTAGTGTGCTCCAAACGTGACAAAGTCCTGAAGCATATCACGACTTATGTTTATATCGAAGTTTGTGCTTGTTTTTGTACTTAATACTTAATTTGTGTCCATTTTACATCCCCCCCGCTAATAATTTACACTCGCCATCCCCCATCTTGTGGCTCTTGGTCTCTGACGGGTTGGCCACCTCTGCTCTAACTGAACATATTATGCTAGTCATTTTGTGTTTGTTGTCATTTTGCTTGTAGGCTAATCGGTATCAGCGTATCCGTAGCACCAGAAGTTCCAACACAAAGTCAACCAAGATGGCCCTGCCCAGCGTTGTCATGGAAAATAGCGTGAATACTGTAGCGCGTGACTCCGCCCACCTCGCGCGACCCTGCGCAAACGGTGGAAGCGTTTATACTTTCGCGAGCTTCACTGCAGTGTTCTCCGAAACGATATGTGGTAGTATAAAGAAACACCCCTCAACAACAGGGGAATGAACATTTACCTGATGAATTTTAATGTTGCTTTGTGTTTCAGGTTTGAAAGTGCTGGAATTTAGGCTAAAGTACTTCAAATATCTGTCTGACTGAACAGTTCTCCTGTATTACGTTAACAAATACGAGCCTCTTGTAATTCCAGGACGAAACATGAGAGAACGTGAAGACGTTAAGATTGGGCGTTTTGAAAATAAACCACCATTAAATAATGTGATTAAAAACGAATTATTTCGGATCATTTCGAGTATATGTATAAATATTTAACTTAATTAAGTTTACCATGCTGGGAAATATTGAACTGGACCTTTAAAGTGACGTACAAGTGCTTTAATTCCACCTTATAATTTATTCATTCTTATTTTTTGGCTACACGTTTCTTACGCGGTTACGTCATCTCTGCTCTGCGGCGCCAAAGTCAGATGTGAACAATATGGAAGTTGAGGTTTGCCTTTAGCAGCTGGAAATACAGGCATTATTTTGATTTTATTTCGGCTAAGGATGACAACTTTAAGGTCCGTTGTACACTCTGTGCTGGCGACAGAGTGCTGTCTACTTTCAAAAACACAACGTCAAATCTGAAAAAAAAACGGGGGGTGGTGGCGAACGTAAATTGTTACCGGGCGGGGTGTAAAATGGACTAAATTCCAGTATTATATCGTGATCTATCGATCGCCAGTGGTTGGTGCCAGAGCGAACTAGTAACTCATTGAATCATAGATGTGGATCAGCGGTAAATAAACTAGATTTTTTTTCGGCGTGAGAAATCGGAAGTGTGGCGTGTGAAGACGCTTAATGCGTGAGAGTTGGCAACCCTGTAAGTGGGCGGAGTTGAACAGAAAGACTGTCTTATTTATTTATTTATTTAAAAAACATGTAAGCCTATTTCAAGAAAAAGTTTCCAAATGCCAGTGTCATTTTTGATGTTGCGGTTAAAATACATGTCAATAAAGTGAGTATTGGGAGAACTGGTAGTCATTTTCATGTTATAGGGGCGGGGGATCAGCCTCTGCTGAAAGTAACTAAAAGTAATCTAACTTAGTTACTTTTAAAAGCAAGTAGTCAGTAACTTAACTGAGTTACTTTTTAAAGAAGTAGTCAGTAGTCGGATTACTGTTTCAAAGTAACTATGGCAACACTGAAAGTCGGTGACCTATTCACACTATGCGCTTCAGCATCCACTGACCCCGCTCCATCAGTTTACGCGTCCTACCACCAGGGCCGGAGTGGGACACTTTTTCAGCCCGGGAGTTTCATGCCCAAATCCAGCCCAAAATTATTTTTCCCTCCCAATCGGCCCAAACTAGAGACTGACATGAGCTGGCCCATCGGGAATCTCCCGATTAGCCACTCCGGCTCTGCCTACCACTTTGTGGCCGAGTTGCTGTAGTTCCCAAACACCTCCATTTTCTTATAATACAGCTGACAGTTGACTGGAATATTTAGGAGTGAGGAAATTTCATGACTGGATTTGTTGCACAGGTGACATCATATCACAGTTCCACACTGGAATTCACTGAGCTCTATTATTTACTAAGTAACTAACACAAACTTTGTATCTTGACTCTAACCTTAACCCTTATGCCACTTATTCAGTATTTCTGATTCACCCAAAAATATTTTCCCCTGGATGAAGACTCCACACATCCAGATCATATTTTATATATGATGAAATACCATGTGCTACGGTGTCAGGGTAAGATCAGGCTAAGGTGTAACTTAAGTTCAGGACAACTTAAAATCAGGGTATGATCAGGCATCCCTTTTGTGACAATAGCAACAAATATATTATAAATTATAGCCTAAATGGAAAGGCAACATGTGAGGATTGTAGAAATGCTTTAGTACACAATTACAAACATATATACATATATATACACACATCAAAACATTCCCCACCAGGATATGTGCTTTTATACAATAGACATTCCCATAAGTGTGCATATACTGTACATACAACAGATATAACATTACTGTCCCCTTGATAGTGACACGCATTGGAAATAATTCTCAGTGAAGATTTTATTCATAATTTGCCATTATATTATTACGGGCAGGGGAAACATCTGTTTTTAAAATAAGCTGTGATGCATTTGCAATGTCATCATGTGATATGGATAAATGGATATTTAATTTTAAAATAAATGGACATTGTGGTGACATCACTGAGAAACCTGAGTGACTTTTCAGATGATGAATCTCTGTCCCTTCTCCCTGTTTTGCTTTCCTGGATGTATGAAGAAGAAAAGTGGCTCTGATCCGACCTCCGCCACTCAGATTCCACTCTTCTATTAATCATTTTGAACATTCTACCAACTGGTGGATATTTGCAAGTGCGTAAGAATATTTGTGTCCTTAGTCAAATCATATCCGTTCTTTTCTATTGTGTGCTGTGGGCAGTGAAGCAGCTTCCCTAATGGTGATATAAATACGTCTGATGACTTCACAGACTCTGTAAACAGTCACGGGGTGACTGACAGGGCCTTTCCTACTGGTAAACAATTTTGACGTTTCAATAGTCATAAGAATAACACACACAAAGTTTGTGTCGGGGCATGTGTATACACAAAGTGTTTTATTTATGACATTACATACCTCTCTATATCTAACCTGGCATGCAACAGTTACACACACACACACACACACACACACACACACACACTAATTAAACAATTTTTAGGCTGACAGTCTCTTTCTCTATTTTTATCTTTTGTCTTATACACATTTACACCTGTAAACAATTTTTTTGAGAAGAGGCTGTATTGTAAATTGTATTGTGCACAATTGTTGAGAAGAGGTTTAACTGTAACTGTAAACTGATGAATATGTTAAAGCCCCCTGCAATCAGACCCTGAAGACACCCAGTATGTCACATAATGGGCTTTCCTGCTCTAATCTGATTCACTGATTCTGAATCACTCCTCTGGTTAACAGCTGATTCCAGTGAGTTGAATTAGAGCAACACCAACCCCTACAGTGTATATGGGTGAGATTATATAGTCAATGTGCATATATATGGGAGAGATTATATAGTCAGTGTGTATATATTTGGGTGAAATTGCATAGCTAGTGTGTCCATATTTTGGTGTGAAGTTCCCTTATCAATTCAAGATGTCAATAATTACACTTAAAAGAAGAATTTAAAAGAGTTCTGAACCATTTAGGCAGAAATTACATCCTACATTATATGTGTAATAATGCCATGCAGAGGGGAGAAACAGCCTGTGAACTCCTACAGAGTCTACCGGGAGTTCACATCAACCTTCCCAAAACATCCTGGTCCACACACACACACACACACACACACACACACACACACACACACACACACACACACACACACACACAAAGGCATGCAATACTCCTTATCTCTTATGTACTCTGCAACAACAACACGTTCACATCAGCCTTAAGCAATCCAGGAAAAAGGGAAAGCACCTCAGAGCTTAGTGACACACACACACACACACACACACACATACACACAGGCACGCACAAGCACGCACACACACACACTCGCACACACACTCGTACACACACACACTCACACACAGACACACACTCGAACACACACACATGCACACACACATACCTACTAAACATCATGTCTAATATTATCTAATAATAGGTGCCATGAGTGGAGAAAGAGATGTGTGTGTGTGTGTGTGTGGTACATCTGATCTGTACTGGGTGGACAAGCGGACATCCTCACTCAGAATGAGGACTTTTGTTATAGACAGCCAGGGAGAAGGGCTCCAACTACACACACATGTACACACACACACACGCACATGCACATGTACACACGCATATTGCACATGTACACACACGCATATCTCTTGATCCACGCAAAGCACTCATTATTAGGTGATATTAGACATGGTGTTTGGTAGGTATCTGTCCCTCACTCATTATTATGTGATATTAGACATGATGTTTGGTAGGTATCTGTCCCTCACTCATTATTATGTGATATTAGACATGGTGTTTGGTAGGTATCTGTCCCTCACTCATTATTATGTGATATTAGACATGGTGTTTGGTAGGTATCTGTCCCTCACTCATTATTATGTGATATTAGACATGGTGTTTGGTAGGTATCTGTCCCTCACTCATTATTAGGTGATATTAGACATGGTGTTTGGTAGGTATCTGTCCCTCACTCATTATTAGGTGATATTAGACATGGTGTTTGGTAGGTATCTGTCCCTCACTCATTATTAGGTGATATTAGACATGGTGTTTGGTAGGTATCTGTCCCTCACTCATTATTATGTGATATTAGACATGGTGTTTGGTAGGTATCTGTCCCTCACTCATTATTATGTGATATTAGACATGGTGTTTGGTAGGTATCTGTCCCTCACTCATTATTATGTGATATTAGACATGATGTTTGGTAGGTATCTGTCCCTCACTCATTATTATGTGATATTAGACATGGTGTTTGGTAGGTATCTGTCCCTCACTCATTATTAGGTGATATTAGACATGGTGTTTGGTAGGTATCTGTCCCTCACTCATTATTATGTGATATTAGACATGATGTTTGGTAGGTATCTGTCCCTCACTCATTATTATGTGATATTAGACATGATGTTTGGTAGGTATATGTCCCTCACTCATTATTAGGTAATATTAGACATGGTGTTTGGTAGGTATCTGTTCCTCACTCATTATTAGGTGATACTAGACATCATAGGTAATGTCTTCTCTCGTAGTTAATGTCCTCTCTCAGATTTAATGCCATCTCTCATAGGTAATGTCTTCTCTCAGAGTTAATGTCTTCTCTCATAGGTAATGTCCTCTCTCATAGGTAATGTCTTCTCTCATAGGTAATGTCATCTCTCATAGGTAATGTCCTCTCTCATAATTAATGTCCTCTCTCATAGGTAATGTCCTCTCTCATAGGTAATGTCATCTCTCATAGGTAATGTCCTCTCTCAGAGTTAATGTCTTCTCTCATAGGTAATGTCCTCTCTCATAGTTAATGTCTTCTCTCATAGTTAATGTCCTCTCTCATAGGTAATGTCTTCTCTCATAGGTAATGTCCTCTCTCAGAGTTAATGTCATCTCTCATAGTTAATGTCCTCTCTCATAGGTAATGTCTTCTCTCATAGGTAATGTCTTCTCTCAGAGTTAATGTCATCTCTCATAGTTAATGTCTTCTCTCATTGGTAATGTCCTCTCTCATAGGTAATGTCTTCTCTCATAGTTAATGTCCTCTCTCATAGCTAATGTCTTCTCTCATAGGTAATGTCCTCTCTCATAGGTAATGTCCTCTCTCATAGTTAATGTCCTCTCTCATAGGTAATGTCCTCTCTCATAGGCAATGTCTTCTCTCATAGTTAATGTCCTCTCTCATAGTTAATGTCTTCTCTCAGAGTTAATGTCATCTCTCATAGTTAATGTCCTCTCCCAGAGTTAATGTCCTCTCTCAAAGTTAATGTCCTCTCTCATAGGTAATGTCCTCTCCCAGAGTTAATGTCCTCTCTCATAGGTAATGTCCTCTCCCAGAGTTAATGTCCTCTCTCATAGGTAATGTCCTCTCCCAGAGTTAATGTCCTCTCTCATAGGTAATGTCCTCTCCCAGAGTTATTATCTCTCCAGACTGGTTGATTGTTCTGGACCTCTTCACATTCTCTAGCTCAGGGATTCCCAACATTTAACCTGCAATCAAAATATAATCAGCCATTTAAAATCTAAACAGATGTAGCACAGTCAGTGTAGCCTTTTGAATGTACATCACATAATCACACAACAAAATAAGCTAACCATATCTAAAATGTACACAATATTATATAAACATTTCACTCAGACCAGGACTAATTAATGTCACTATCTGCTAATCCACCAGCTAGCTTTGTCTGTCATGTCACTATATGGGACCATTCAAAGTTCAGCCTAAATATAATGTTGTATTTTTGCAAATAATTTACATAATATCTGTCACATCTGAAATGACATTTGCTGAAATCTATTTCTATATCTATATCTATGGAAAGGATTTGTCCTGCTAGTTACCAAACACACTGACATTCTCCTAACTCCACACACTCCCAAAGTCTCACACACACCCACACACACACACACACACACACACACACACACACACACACACACACACACACACACACGTACTGTACCCGTTGTCCATTCCACCTGGGAGGCCGTGTGGGCCAAGAACCCATCACCAGCACTTAGCATCCCATAATTTACGGCGTCTCCTGGGCTGCGGGAGGCGGGAAGCGTGCTAGCGCAGGCGGAGAGGGGAGGACTGGGAGAGGGAGAGAAGGAGACAATAGTACAGCAACTGCTGCACAGCAACGGGACGATGACCTCTGACCCTTTGCTGCACCCAGCGACGCCTATTTGCGTAAATGGAGCCCCGCTACAGAAACCAGCCAATCAGGAAAAGGCGTCGCAGGAAAAGGCAAGAGGCACAAAGGTTTGACACCGAGCAAACAAGCCCACCTACACCTATGCACAACACACACACACACACACACACACACACACATACACATTCACATACATACACACACTCACAGTAAACTCAAAACAACAGCCTGACATACACTCACACACACAAACACACGTAAGTTAATAAAACACATAGAACACAACAATTCATCTGTTCTACCAACAGAACACAGGCCATTTCATAACACCTTTCTCAAGGACCTTACTGTCCATTCTGAGTCAATACTACTGCAAATGGCAAATATTCTTTTTCATACTTTAACTTTCTGAATGAATCTTTCTTCTCCCTCTCTCTAAACATATTTGTGTAAGTCTGAGCATCCTCAGGCATATTAAGGCATTTTATTTTTGTGTTAGTGTGATGTATTGTTCGAAACTCCAGCTCTGGTTCAGTTTTGACTAGAAATCAATGCTAAAACTCTGAATCACTGTTTCCATCTAGTGGTGCTAAGTACATCTAAGACACACACATGTACACAACTACACTCACTATATTGCCAAATGTATTCGCTCACCTTCCTTGACTCACATATGAGCTTAAGTGACATCCCATTCCTAATCCATGGGGGGGGGGGGTTGGGTTAAAAACAGCAATAATAATATAGTTATATAATTAGAAATAGAGAATATGATAACCCACTGTATCCATACTCCATACACAGTGATTAATGGTGATTGGTTTATGCTAATTAGTTCATTAGGATTTCTAAATATACATTTTCTCCCCAAACATTGGTGTTATTTTATGTGAACATTTTACCACCATTTTACCACTTTAACATTTTAATGTGTATAATGCATATAAACTGCTTCTGTTAAGTTTAAATTACTTTTTAATTGTACTCTGAAAAATCAAATCTCCATCTAAACAAACGTGACTATCAGGGTTTTGTTTGCATATGTGACTATCAGGGCCCTGTGTGCATATTTTTTGCTTTACTGGCTCTGGTTAAATTGTCCAAAGCTTGAGGATTTATTTCAGTATTCATAAATCAAAATGAATAGATGGAAATCTATTTATGGCATCAGCAAATATCTCATGGTCATCATCATTTAACATACTTGTGTCTAATGCTGTCTATGACATCACGGAGTGTCTGATACAAGTGTAATGTACAGAACAGATGACAAAAGGATATCTATTTAGATTTCCGTTTAAATATATTGGTGTCTGACACTGGATGAAATGAGAATGAAAAAGGAAATGGTGCTCTGTGTTTAACTGAAATAATGTTAGCTTTGAGTGGAGCAATTTCATCCATAACATTTACAATTTTGAGTTGAAATTGTTCAGTAAATAATCAACAGATCCAGATTATTCATATGGTGCCGTGCTCATTTTGCTTGTGAAAAGTGTAGCTGTTCTGTCATTGATAATCTCTTCCTACAGTTGACATGCCGTGTCATCCATTCTGTTGAGGCCCACGTGTCAAAGAACACACGGTAATGATCTGATAAAGCTACATCCTTAACAGAGGCTGATATGTTGAGATCTTTTGAAATAACCAGATCAAGAGTGTGACTATGACAGTGCGTACTCCCTCTAGTATAGCACTGAGCTCCTTGGCGTAACTGTCTTTCGGATTGTCAACATGTATATTAAAATCCCCAACAATTATAAAATGGTTAAAATCGATGGAAATGAAAGATAGCAAATCTGAAAACTCATGAGTAAAATCATTAAACTCTGGAGGCCTATAGATAGTAACTAATAATATTTTTGGGATGTCGGTCAGAACTACACAGAGATACTCAAAGGATGTAAAATAATCAAATGATAACTGCTTGAATTGGTAGGAACCATTAAATAGAGCAGCAATACCTCCACCTTGTCAATTGTGATTTTCACTGATTGATAGAACACACACACACTAGTGATTACTAGGGGGCTGTGGTGCACACGTGCCCAGAGCGGTGGGCAGCCCTAGCCCGGCGCCCGGGGAGCAGTTGGGGTTAGGTGCCTTGCTCAAGGGCACCTCAGTCATGGCCTCAGGTCTGGGAATCAAACCAGTTCCCTACCACCATGACTGCCTCTAGGCCATGACTGCCCCTTTCTGGTGGTGGTTGGGTTCCACAGGTGGTGTGGGAACTTCACGCTTAGAGGAAGGTCTGAGGGATGGAGGTGTGGATGAGGCAGTAGATGAGGGTGGTGGTGGGTGTCATGGTTGGCTCCGCCTCCTTCTGTCAATATTCCGTTGGTCCTTCCTCTGTCTGTTTCATTCCCTCCTGCTCGTTTCTCGTCCTGCCTCTTATTAAGTTCTGTCACCTGTTCCTGGTTTGTGTGCTTGTTAACCCTGTGTGTTTAATCCCTGTGTTTGGTCTTTTGTTTTGTCAGTTATTAAAGTACTGGCTTTGTGTTTCTTTATTATTTCATGTTGTTAAGATCCCTTTGGTGTTAGTTTAAGGGTCTAGTCATTTTGTTCACTGTTAATTTTAAATGTTTTAAAATGTTTTATGGTTCTGTTTGTCATGTCTAGGGTTAGCGTCAACCTCTAGGATTAGGGTTAGCGTTAACCTCTAGGGTTAGGGTTAGGGTTAACCTCTAGCCTGCGTTTAAGTCTTGGTTTTGTTTCTCCTTCATGACTCTGATTTCGGATTTGAACATAATAATCTCAGTTTACATAGTTTACATAGTTTCTCTCAGTAAATGAGTCCATCTCAATCTAGTGTGACCTGCAGTACGTTACAGTGGGGGAGCCTGACGCTTCTTGTGTAAAGAGTGGAGGTGGAGATGAAGCAGTAGACGTGGGTGGAGAGGGAGTTGGGCAGATCTTACGCTGAAATGAGAACCGGCCGACAAGAAGAGTGAGAACCTTGTCCTAGCCAACACCAGCTTCTCCACTGTTGCTGGGATGTTCAGGTGGGGTGAGGGGTGAGTGGAGATGGAGGAGGGTGAAGAGTCCTCATGAGGTCGTGGTGTTCCCATAAACTGATGGTCTCTACCATCGTCATGGCTCTCATCCAAGGTCTGCAGCTCTGTTCTTGTGTCCACAGCAGGGGATGCATGTTGTGGCTCTGGAGCGATGACACCCCCTGGTGGAGAGGAGTGTTATCACTGGTGGGGGTTAGAAGATTGCGTACAGTGAAAATCAAGTTCTGTGTTAAGGTATGAACACCCCTCTTGTTTGTGTGAAGTCCATCACGCCTAAACACATCCCTCTTTCCAAAAAACATGTTGAAGTTGTCAGTAAAGTTCAAGTTGTTTGATCTGCAACTTGTGAGTAGTCAAGTGTTTAGTCCAAATAACCTTGAGAAAATATTTGTTCTCCATGCTTGCAGAGGACCACTGATAAATGTTTGAACACCAAGCTTCTAATTGTACTGAAGAGGTTGTTAAATTCTCTTATACAGCAGACTCCTGCTTTTGTGTTTGTGTAATTTTTGCCAGCATTCACAATAATCCGTTTAACTGTTGAGTGGTCATCCAGCAATTTTGTCAATGTATCATTTAGCTCACTGACTGTGATGTTTGATTCACAGTGAACTATGAGTTTATGATATTTCATGCCATTGATACAATCATCCCCAATTATGAGGGTGTCAGCTGTGTATGCAGGTTGTGAGTTTGTAGCTCTGCTGGAGTGATCCTGGCGACAGGTGTTTACTGGTCTCTCTGTTCTCTCTGAGGTTCTGCAGTGGTCCACATCTATTCTGCAGGTGAAGTGATCTATTATGAGCAACAGTGTTAGCTTTAGCATGAGCATTGGTAGTGGAGGTTCAAGACTACAGAGCTGTACATATCACGAAGAGATTTTTTATGTTTATGGAAGAGATGATACTGGTATTTTCAGAACCATGTAAGAAATTCTGGTATTATCAGATCCATGGAAGCTGAAATCTATCACTGCCACATTCTCCAACCCCACACCACACTGTCAGGAGTCACTGAGTATCTGAGTAACTGTGTCACTGGGTTAGGGTTAGGATTTAAGGTTGGGTTTGGAGTTAGGGTTAGGGGTAGAGTCAGGTTTAGGGTTTCCCTGTAGGTCATCAGATGTACTCCAGCTCTATAAACATATTACATCACAGTTCAGTATTTCACTAGAAAACACACATGCTCACTTATTCCCTTTTATCTCAACTAGTCTGCGTAATTTACCTGCTGTTTTTAATGTCCTTTATATTCTGTAAGTGGTAAGGTACTGTACGACACGTCTTCGTTCAGACGCTTTCATTCTGACCCATCATGTATTGTAAGAAATCTACTTTAGAAACAACAGCAACAATAAAGATAACACTATCGGTATACTATATTGGAAATAAATTGATTATCATTTTCAGCCTTGAAATATCATAACATTAGCCTAGCAGTAAGTGTCCTATAGTTATCGCTATCAGTAATCTATTGAAGGTTTGAGTTGAGATCTAAACATTCTTGTCAGTGCATGGGCTATTTCATGACCGTTTGTCCATATACAGACGTACTACGGCCAAATTAGGAAAACATTTAATTTATTGTACTGCTTAGAGGGGGCGCGCGTCTTGGCGAGAGAGAGAGCGCGTCTGCGGGCGCGTCAGTCAGCGCGTCTCGGAGGGGGAGTGTGAGTGGCGCATCTCGCCGACCTGCCGCTGACGATGTGAACGATTTGGGTCTTCTGATCAGGCCAAGCTTCATTTTCACACAACAAGCAAATGCGAAAAGCAAGTGAGCACGCGAGAGAACGACAAGCGGAGCCATAATCAACGTGATTATGACAAAAGAGCGGGGGGCTGAGGGCGCTGTATTTGTTTTGCTCGTGGAGATGAGGCGGGGGGTGGCGAGGCGCTACAGAATTGTTGGTCTCTGGCCAAACACTCCCCTGTTTTAGCGCTGTACGAGACGCGCTCGCGTTTTCATAGATGAAAAACCTGTTTTAATCGTTCATCGTGTGAATCGCAGAGGATGCAGCTGGTGTGAGAAGATCTCGGATCCTCAGAGCGCGGCTGGCGCTGCCATGACAGGCGCACGCGTCCTCACGGGCCTGGCCGTTAACGGGCTGTGAGACTACGGCCCGCCAGCACGGCTCATGCTCTAAGAAAAAGAAATTAAGTCTGTAAATATTGCTCTCGTTATTATTCTCTAATCGTTTGGAATCTCAGGGAAAATGTCCTCTCGGTCTGCTTTACCGTCCGCCACCGACCGGAGCTCGGAGCACGTAAGTACATCCCGACTGTAAGAATATGCGCATTGCAATTTAGGGGTTTATGTAAAATCGCGTAAGTGTTTGGGATTGTTTATTGCAGATTTTGTGGTCTCTTGTTTTTGCAACAGTAACACTGGGCCTCGTTTACACATGTCGGCTAGGTTAGAAGACCGTAGCCCATATAGCGCAGCCCATTCTCTGGCAGGATGGGCCGTATTCATGAATGTGTAAACGTACGCGATGTTGCGAGCTGCACAGCGGATCAACGGTCCAGCCGCATCGTGGAGCGATCAGCGCAGCTGCGCACCGAGCCGCACACAGAGCCGTTAACGCGCATCGAGCCGCACACAGAGCCGCACACAGAGCCGTTAACGCGCATCCTAGCGCCTCACACAGTGATGTCACTCCGACTGTACGATGTCCTCATGGTTCAGTATTTCACAACCACCGTCATCTGTGACTTCCGATGACAGGAAATATAATCCATGCACATTGCGTCAAAACAGCAGCATTTCAAGCCTAAAGAGCAAATGTGCTTATAACCGCTGGCGTTTATAACCGCTGTGTTTTTTAACCGCTGGGGTGTATAACCGCTGGGTTTCCGCTGTGGCATCGTTTCGGCACCTTACGGCTCAACATAAGCGCTCTGGTGCCTGGCCGAGCTGGTAGAATTTTTCTGTTTGCTAAATAAAACGTGCAAGAATGATACCACGTGCACTGACATAATGTAAAGTGGTGGAAAACAATACCGCAAAACTAGTTCAGCTCAAGGGTCTGATAATTATCTCAGAAGATAAACTGTTAAACCAGTGGATGTGGATTTGGAACTAATGAGCTTCTGATTACTAGTTACTGGAGACCTGTCAGTGGTGTCTTACTGTTCTGTGGAGTCTGAGAATATGAGGCTGAGGCCTTGTGTTGAGGGACCACCGCAATGCAAAGAAAGAGCGCTTTATAAATGGAGATGGGCCAGCCAGCCTATGACAGTTAGTTCACCTGTATCATTAACGGCCTCCAGCGTAATCAGACCCCGCAGTTGTACGGAGTAAGAGGATGCTGTCTCATCTGATCATCTATTGGTCGAGGGTCTATAATGAATGTAAAAGTAAATCATTGCTTTAAAATGGTGCCTAAACCAGTATTTAAAAATAAAAAAAGAACAAAGTAGACAGCGTTATGTTGTGGCAAATATTCACTTTAAACATATACATAGAAAAATATACAAAATGTATATGATACATTTCCATAATAAATACAACTGTTCATTTGCTACAAATTCTAATGTCAGAATAATTTAATGATTTTTTTTTGTGAAATACAACCACAGTTTAGAGCCCATTAGTCACTTTAACCATATTTATAGAATGAGCTGCTAGCCAATTGTAGGATCTGCTGCCATCAGAGAGAGTGTGATGTTAACTAGCAATGGTGACATGACCTGCAGCAACACTTCTGTTGCCTATAGCAGTAATTTCTGATCACCTGAGGGCAGATATGTCGGTCCACAGTGCAACCAGTGAAAGGAGCAAAAAGTCAATGATTTTACTCTTACTGCGGAAGCACATTATCATTTTTAACTAAAGCTGCTAGCTCCTAACATTGCTAACAAACACCGAAAATCAACAGCAGAGACTTACACTGGATGTCATTTGAGCAGCTGAGGTTTAAAAGTCTTTTAGGATTAGTTCGATAATGGCATTTGGTTCACTGTGAAAGTATCATGGAGGTACTGGGGTCTGAGTACAGTAGTTTGGCTGGAAAGAGGACCGAGTGTGTTGGGTAGAAGAAGCAAGATTAGGGCAAGATTACACTGTGTGGAATACAGTGATGAGTAGAATCAGTGTGAGAGCTTACAGGTTACTGTGAATAGAGTAATATGTTTGTGGTAGGGTAATGTATGCAGTGGTGTTAGTGTGGTGGACTCGGTGTGAATGCAGTAGAAATTGGTGTCTGTGTAGTACAGCTTATTGTGTGTAGTATGGATTAGTATATGTGGGAGGAAATAGGGTGTGGATTAAAATGTGTGGTAGGGATTAGTGTGAGGTGAGGTGTGAGGTGAAGTGGGGAGAGACAGTAAACACCGACTACAGAATCCAAATCTAATCAAACAGATATTAGTTAATTAGATTATCTCTTCCTCTCCTTCTTTCTCTCTTGCTTGATCTCTCTCCTTCCCCCATTTCCCTCTCATTCTCTTTCCCTTTCCCTCATTCTCTGTCCTTCTTCCTTTTGATTATTGTCTTCTTCTCATCTCTTCTTTCACACTGACTGATGGTCCCATTCCCTTGTTCTTATTCTTTGAACACATGAACATGTGTAGTGTGGCACAGGTGGTGGTAGTGGTGGTGGTGGTGGTGGTGTGTGTGTGTGTGTGTGTGTGTGTTTGTATGCAGACCTCTTACTTCACATACAACCCAAAAGAGCTACAGTTTATTGTAGTTTGTGTGCGTTTGTGAGTGTGTTTATGTGTGTAATAAAAACTCCCTTCATTTTGTCACAGGCTTTCTGTTTGTCTAGATATGTTTATTACTTTAAAAACAGACCTTGGGCCTGGACAGACACTATAGACATGAAGTGTATTATTATATATTATTATTATTGTTGTCATTACTATAATTGTAGTGATAGCCACCTGGGGGGTATTCCAAGAAGCGGGTTAAGCGAGAAAACCGGGTAAGTTAACTCAGAATTCACGGAAACTCGAGGTTTTCCGTTCCAGAAACCAAGCTTAAAGAGAACCTGAGTCAGTTACTATAGCAACTTATGCTCTGAAGCTAACCTGCTCACTGGCAGGTTAACTTGAACCTGACCCAGAGTTTACCAACACGTCATCATGACGTGTCCTTTCCTCGAAGATCATGTGGATATTGAAACTCAGTTTATTTGCTGAGTTTTTCGTCGGGAATGCCTTATAAAACCCCAAATAGACAGGCCTACTATAATTTTTAGATTATTTTTTTTATGAACGTTATCGTTTTTCAGCACAATCCATTACTTATATCAATAACTTTATTATTAATAACATTTCAAATATTACACATCGCGGATCAGCCCTAAATTCTCTCCAGATTGTTATACATCGCTCTTCGTTTTTTGCTAGTGGAAGTTTTTTTTATAGTGTAGGAGATGCGGAAACTGTCAGCAAAGCTACTGTATGTCTGTCCGAAAAAAGGATGTCTGGCATTAAAAATGACTAGTGCCCAGTTTTGTGGTGTTTCCTGGGCATAAGCCAATTATGGACATCAAAGAGGAATTCCACAGCATCGTTGGTTTGTCTTTAATTCACACGGACAATAAAGAAATTAAGCAAAGGAGAGGCAATATATAACGAACTTCATTCCATTTACATTTTAAGGATTTCCTAGAGTGATTGGCTGCATTGATGGAACCCAAACACCCACATATTACAGCACCATTAGAACATGAAGGCGATTACATAAACAGAAAATCCATCCATAGTATTAATGTACAGGTACTAACCTTTATAATCCTTAATGAATAATGTACTTATCTTTAATGGTAACAAAAATAACATAGCTATTGTAACTGACCGTTCTTCCCATCAAGATCATATGTGATGCTTCCCACCTCATCACAAATGTTGAAGCCAGATGGCCAGGATCCGTGTATGATTCCACACTGTACAACAAATCTGAACAGAGTAGGCCTGCGGTAGTTTTGCTAGTTGTTCACATGCAGTGTAATAGTTAAATCATTGCAAACCCTAGTGCGATTATAGGACACTATGACAGCCTCCTTCATGGAGACAAGAGTGTATCCCTGCCTGTCCTATAGGCCTACCTTATGACTCCCTATTCAGATCCTGCACCTGGACCACAGTCCCGCTACAATCAGGCCCACAGCAAAACCAGGGCAAGAATTTAAATGACCCTAGGAATCCTCGAGGCCAGGTTCCAGTGCCTGAAGGGGCTCAGAGTAACCCCCGATAGGGCGTGCCACATAATAATGGCATATGTGGTATTACACAACATTGCAACCATCCAGGAGGAGCGACAGCCTACCATCTCTGACATGCCCACAGATGAGGAACCTTACATGCATGTGGGTGATGGTGGAGAGATGGTGGACAGAGATGGTGGAGTTGTCAGAGACTCCATCTGCAATCACTGCTTTCCACATTAAATCATGCACCACCACCCACCCCACCATCCACCCTGTAACATTTTAATATACTGTAGCGTGGGACCGCTAGGAGGGCGGTACTATTCCCATAATCCCTTTCGTGTCACATTTGGTCGCTAAGTTTAGTGTTATAATGTCTGTAATGTACTTGTGATAAAATGCTATGTGATTAATGTGTCTGTACAATGTAAGCTTGTAATTTATGTATGTATGAGTGTTCCTAATGTGCCTGTCAAACCTACCACCCCTGTGTGTCCGTACTGACTCGATAACCCGCACCCATTCAATGTATGGAGCAAGGGAGTTCACGAGCATTGCCCCTTCGTGTTAAAAAGAGGGCTGCTTCTCAATAAAGAAAGCAAGTGTTCAGAAATGGCTCGTTCCTTTAATCAATCCTCCGCACTACACGCTACATTGGTGTCAGAAGTGGCTCTGCAGTCTGAAATTGACGCTTTAGCAGAGAGGATCGAACAGTGTAAGTGGGGGATGTCGAGGCGAGACAAAGGGATTCGACTCCACTCGCCAGAAGGGACCAGCCGGCTGATGGAGGACCCAGACCAGTACCACGGAACTGAAGCTCCGGGTCTAGCGGTACTAGAGGACGGTTGTAGCGGCAGAAGTTGTAGTGGCAGAAGGCCACACAGCATGGGCCGGGACTACACCGATCCCACACTGCCGTCTCGCAACCCGGGGGCGGGCCACGGAAACCCGGTCACCCGCCGCCCTGCACACCTGAAACCGCGATACGACGCTCCAGCCGATGACGTCACGGAACGCCGCTTTCTACTGCCGGCAAATTCAGCGCAAGCTAGCAGGCACGTTGATTGGGCGCCTCCGAGCAAAGCCGGTCACGCGCTGCCAACTTACGACGGCGCTGTTGATTGGGCGCTCTACGAGGCGCAGCTTGAAATCGTGTCTATGCACAACAAATGGTCGAACGCCGAGACAGCGCTTTACCTGAGCCTAGCCCTACGAGATGATGCCCTGCAGGTGCTGGCCGACCTACCCCTGGAGGACAGACAGGACCTGGACACGCTGGTCGGAGCCCTGAGGTGCCGCTTCGGCCATCAACCGTGCGAGTCGTCCGCTAAGACTGCGCTGAAAACTAGGAGACGCAACAGAGGCGAACGTCTGGGAGTCCTGGCTGCAGAGATAGCCGCGTTGGTGAGAAGAGCGTACCCGGCATTCAGCGGGCAAACTCAGATGCAACTAGCGCTGGATTTCTTTGTCGACGCGCTCCTACCCGATGAACTACAGCTGCAAGTGCGTCTATCCAATCCACCGTCGCTGGGCGAGGCGGTGGCGGAGGCCGAAAGAGTCGAACTCATATTATCGCACGGCAACGGCATATGGGGCGCTACTCAACCCAGAACCTCTGTGACCCAGGGCACCGGGGACTCAACTATCGCGTGCTGGAACTGCGGAAAAAAGGGCCACAGAGCCAGTAGATGCAGGCTGTCGGGAAACGACCGAGGGGCCGCCCAGTAAGGGGCGCGGCGGTCCCGATGTCCGATCCAACGCCCTACGAGAGAGTGTTCCAGGTTGCGGGGAGCAGCGGCTGCTACGTTGAATGCAGTTTTGGGGATTCAAGTGTGTGGGCTCTGATCGACACGGGCTCGTCAGTCTCCTTGATCCAACCGAACGTGTCCGCAGAGGTACGCCCACCCGACCCAGGAAACAACAACGCTGAACTGTTTACAGTATCCGGCGAGCGACTACAGCTGCTCGGCTCTCTTGATGTGCAAGTCGACTACGGTCAAGGACCGAAAGCACACCATTTTTGGGTGAGCAATATCAGGGAGTCGTGCATCCTGGGTAAGGACTTCCTGGAGGCTACAAGGGCTGTTATCGACCTGGAACGTGGCATCGTGTCTCTGAATGGGCTCCCTGTAGCCACCCGCGGCATCAAGGGGGTGAGTGACCGTCTCTTATCGACGCAATGCGCGGCGGGTAATACTAGTACTCATAACGATACCGAACGTGATCACATAAACGAAATGTGCTCTCGCAGCTGTGAGGGGCTATCCGATCGCGACAGCGAGGAACTCCGACGGCTTATCGACCGTTTTAGACACATATTTGCGGATTCGGAAAACGAGTGCACAAGGACCAGCTTGACCGAGCACGCGATTGAAACCGGTAACGCAGAACCGATTAAGATCCGCCCTCACCGGATGCCCCATTCAAAACGTGCGGCGGCCGGGAAACTAATCAAAGTCATGGCTGATGCGGGCGTAATCGAACCGTCTAATAGTCCCTGGTCTGCCCCGGTCGTGCTAGCTAAAAAGAAGGACGGCACCTGGAGGTTCTGTGTCGACTACCGCAAACTAAATTCAATCACAAAATCGGATTCTTATCCAATTCCTAGGATCGATGATACCCTAGACCAACTATCCGGTTCGTGTTGGTTCAGCTCGCTCGACCTGCGTAGCGGGTACTGGCAGGTACCGCTCGCAAAAAAGGACAGGGAGAAGACGGCTTTCTCCATAGGAAATAAATTGTGGCATTTTAAAGTTCTGCCGTTCGGTCTTTGCAATTCGCCGGCCACGTTCGAGCGCCTCATGGAACGCGTGCTGTCCAGAATCCCTAAATCCAAATGCGTCGTATATTTGGATGATGTCCTTGTCCACGCAAACGACTTCGACGCGGCGATCGAGAACTTAGAGCTGGTGTTCAAAAGGATTGAAGACGCTAACCTAAAATTAAACCCGGCGAAATGTAATCTGCTCCAGCGACGTGTAAAATTCTTAGGACACGTAGTAAGTGGGGACGGCGTGGAGACTGACCCCGAAAAGACCAAAGCGGTGAAAGACTGGCCTGAACCGAAAAATGTGAGACAACTCAGAAGTTTCCTGGGGTTCGCGTCGTACTACAGGCGCTTCGTACCAAGTTTCGCGGACATAGCGACACCGTTGCACCAGCTGACGAAGGGGGGGGCTAAGTTCCTATGGTCAACCGCCGCGGACCGAGCATTTCGGGGCTTAAAACGCTCTCTGTGCGGCGCACCGATCCTGGCGTTCCCTAATTTTTCGCTACCGTTTATCGTGGACTCGGATGCGAGCGATCACGGCATAGGCGGCGTCCTGTCGCAGCTGCAGGACGGCTCAGAGAGAGTGATCGCGTATTTTAGCAGGCGCTTGTCCAAAACAGAGAGAAACTATTGTGTAACTCGACGCGAGCTCCTGGCGGTGGTGGAGTCGCTGGGTCATTTTCGGCCGTACGTCTATGGCGTGAGCTTTGAACTGCGTTCGGATCACGCGTCGCTACAATGGTTAGTCAACTTTAGGGAACCCGAGGGCCAACTAGCGCGCTGGCTAACACGGCTGCAAGAGTTTGACTTCGTCATCAAACACCGGCCCGGACGCGCGCATGGTAACGCAGATGCGCTCTCCCGCAGGCCATGCGCCGAACATGGTTGTAAATACTGTGACAGGGCGGATGCGAACGCCACCGTGGCGCCTACATGCGCAGCTGTAACTAACACTGCCGGTCTAAACGAACAAATCGAGTCCCTGTCGATCGAGCAAGTCGCGACGGCGCAATTGCAGGACCCAGAGATAGGCTGGGCAATACCGTTCCTGACAGCGAACGAATACCCAGGCTGGGATGTTGTGTCGGGCTTAGGCACTGTAGCAAAAGCACTGCGTTCCAACTGGGAAAGCTTGTGCCTAAAGAGCGACGTGCTAAAAAGGATCTGGTCCGACCCGTCGAGTGGCCGCGAACTAATTCAAACCGTTGTTCCAGCGTCACTTAGGGGTATGGTGCTACGGGGGGTCCATGGGGCCCCTGGCGCGGGTCACTTCGGCGTAACCAAGACGCTGCGCAGACTCCGCCAGCTTTTCTACTGGCCCGGCTGCAACACTGATACCGAGCTATTCGTGCATTGCTGCGACAGCTGTGCCGCCAAAAAGGGCCCGCAAAGACGCTCCCACGCACCGCTACAGCCCATGACTTCAGGCCGCCCTATGGAAAGAGTCGCAGTGGACGTAATGGGACCGTTTCCGACATCTGAATCTGGTAACCGCTTCGTCTTGGTAGCCATGGACTACTTCACCAAGTGGCCCGAGGCTTTCGCTGTGCCTGATCAGAGCGCGGTTACGACCGCATCCACCCTGGTTAACGAGTTCTTTTGCCGCTTCGGGATGCCTGAGTCGCTTCATAGTGATCAAGGGAGGAACTTTGAGGCGGAGGTAATGAAAGAGGTCTGCCGTTTACTAGGCATAAAAAAGACTCGGACTACGCCGCTCCACCCGCAGTGTGATGGCCTCGTGGAGCGCTTTAATCGCACTCTGGCGGGCCAACTGGCGATCATCACTGACAAACAGCAAAAGGACTGGGACAGGCATTTGCCGGTGGTACTTTTAGCTTGTAGGACAGCTGTCCAGGAATCCTCGGGCTTCACTCCGGCCATGCTGATGCTCGGTAGAGAGCTCCGAACACCCGTGTGCTTAGCTTTCGGGGACCCCGACCCTGACCTGAATAGCTCGCTGCCTGCTTATGTTAAAGACTTGAGACAATCACTTGCCACTGTTCATGGGCTGACTCGCAATAATCTTTCTCTTGCTTGCAGTAAACAGAAGAGGGCATATGATGAGAAATGTTTCGGTGAGGTGTTCACGGTGGGCACGGAGGTCTGGCTGTACAACCCGGTAAGAAAGAGGGGGCTGTGCCCGAAGCTACAGTCCGCCTGGGTGGGTCCGTGTACGGTGCTGACGAGATTAGGCGAGGTGGTGTACCGAATACGATGGAACAGGCGCAAGTTGGTGGTGCACCGCGACCGCCTAGCGCCGTACAGGCCCAAACTGGCGAGTGAAAATCTGCGGGACGATGCGACGGCACAGCCATCTCCCCGTGTCACACCAGGCGTGAACGACAATGACCATGATGTTATCGACAATGTGCTTAGTTCTGATGTTAACGATGTTGTTCTGTGTACAAGTGTTCCTGTACCCATCGTTGAGCCTAATGGTGTGGCCGTTGATGTTAATCCTGAGGCTAGACCCACTAGAAATAGGCGGCTACCGGGTCACTTGAATGATTTTGTGGTTCGGGGCTGGGGGGTCGCCGGGACGTCTGACCCTTAAGGGGGGGGCTGTGTAGCGTGGGACCGCTAGGAGGGCGGTACTATTCCCATAATCCCTTTCGTGTCACATTTGGTCGCTAAGTTTAGTGTTATAATGTCTGTAATGTACTTGTGATAAAATGCTATGTGATTAATGTGTCTGTACAATGTAAGCTTGTAATTTATGTATGTATGAGTGTTCCTAATGTGCCTGTCAAACCTACCACCCCTGTGTGTCCGTACTGACTCGATAACCCGCACCCATTCAATGTATGGAGCAAGGGAGTTCACGAGCATTGCCCCTTCGTGTTAAAAAGAGGGCTGCTTCTCAATAAAGAAAGCAAGTGTTCAGAAATGGCTCGTTCCTTTAATCAATCCTCCGCACTACACGCTACAATACATTACAGTCAAATTCACTGTTATGTTTCATTATTTCATTTTTCCTGTAAATAAATATATTTTAGAATATATTTTTAAGAATAAGATATAGTTAAGTACAGCCATACCACTTTGTACTATATTCATATACTTCATTTTTATCTGATGCCATGTGTGTTTCACACCACTCAGATTAGACCTGGAATTAGTAAGTGTTCAATTGAAAAAATATTTAAAAACTCAATACAGTATTATAAAGGTGGAGAAAATAATAATATAATCGCACCCTTCTGCTAAATATAACAATATCATTTTCACTCACGCATTAACTCTGTTGGCAATTTTTTGACATGCTGACTGCCTTTCTCTAGCAGCTACCGCAGTATTACATTTACGTTTAATAATATCTAAATATTCTGCATACGCAGTCATTAATACTCCTAAGCTACAGTGGTGTGAAATACGATGCTCGGCTGATTTTCGCGTTTAAGTCCATGATAAATCCTATTTATCTGCGTTCCATTAAGAATGCCTTTTATAGTTACGCGTGAACGCGCTTTTGTCTGGGTCAACCTACTCAGAGTTGAGCGACCCTGATTACTTTAACTCCGATCAGCCGTTTTGGAACCGAAAACTCTTGAGTATGTTCGATCGGGGTAAGACAACTCAGAGTTCAGGGTTAAGTTTAGAGTTTGTTAAACCCGCTTTCTGGAATACCCCCCTGGCCTTTAACTACATCAACCTGAGACTTCTACACTTTTTTGGTCTTTGTTTTTTAGTGATTTCAGTAAATCCAGTGGCCATAAAATTATCTTACAACTACATCATAGAATCAATAAAGGGTAGAGTTAGGTGTTCTGGCTGTGTGCATTCATGTAGGGTTAGAATAACAATAACAACCCACCCAGTTATGCACTAGAGCTGCATGGCTAACGTATCTAGCACATTTCATAAATTATTCCACCTATAAGCGTTTGCAGTTTGCAATTTGGGTTACGTAAGACACCTAATAATGAAGGACAAAGTTGCTATATTTGTGTAATGCAACTTAAGAACTGAATGTTGTGTAAGATCAGTATATGAGTATTTATATTTGTGCATGTATTTCTGGATTTTGGATGCAATATCTTTGAATAATTGCAGTTTGATCCAGTACAAATCTCATAACGCTAACTCTGGACATATATCAGCTGATCCAATGTGAAATGTGTTTTTTTCAATCCAAAAGGAAGACAGCAGGAGTAGTTAACCCTACCCCTAACCCCTAACCCTAACCATAACCCTAACCATAACCCTAATGTTTGGTTCCCACACCCAAACAGCATGCGTCACTGGCAGCGAGTCGTTCGGAGAAGGGCACCAGCGCGTCGAGCCGTTCCCTTGGTGCGCGCTGTCGCAACTCCATGGCCTCCTGCTCTGATGAGCAGCCACATATCGGCAACTACCGTCTCCTCAAGACCATCGGGAAGGGCAATTTCGCCAAAGTGAAACTGGCCCGCCACATCTTAACCAGCCGAGAGGTGGGTGCACCTCCCCCAGACCCGACCTCCACCAGAGCCCACCTCCACCAGACCTGACCTCCCCTAACCCCACATCTTCTAACTCCACACACACACACACACACACACACACACACACACACACACACACACACACACACACACACACACACACACACACACACACACCACACATACTGACCTCCTCCTAAACCTTTCTCCTGTAACCCCACCTCCTATGACCCAACCTCCCTTGACTTAGACTTGGAAGTGGTAGTATGAAGCTTAGTCAACTCTTCATGATGTATTATGTTTTTAATAATTTTAACTTGATGTAGTGATCTTCCAAATCCCACTTTTATCCTAATGTACTAATCTCCCACTTCCAGTTTTAACCGACATACCCCTCGCTGCAGAAGCAAAAGTCCAGGGGGTGGAGCTGATCTAGATCCAACTCCACTCACCATCATGTTTTCATTGGTCTGACGTAATTGCACTATGCAGGAGGAGTTGTATCAGATCAGCCATTTCAAATCACTGTTGCCATCCTAAATTGCTATTCTTATTTATTCACTTGCCGTTCATTTGTGAACAATCACGAATGTGAAAGTTAGTTCATAATAAACCAGTTTTCATCTCGCTAATGTTAGTAACTCGTTTCCTTTGGTGATCATACAAAATCTGACTGTTTCTGTTTGCACAAACACAGTTAAGTTTATCTAATCTAGGTGTCTAAGATTTTGATCTTTAAACGGTAAAAGTTTTAAGGGTGAATTTATTAGATTTATAATTCCTGGTCGGAAAACGTAAGCGACACGTAGGAGGAGTTGGATTAGATGCAGCTCCGCCCCCTGGACCGACCAAAAGAAACTATGGACGGTGGGAGGAGTTGGATCTAGATCCAGCTCCACCCCCTGGACTTTTGCTTCTGCAGCGACGGGTACTTGTTTTAACCTGACATACTAACCCCCTTTACACTTTCAACCTGATATACTTAACTCCAGTCAAACCTTTAACACTTTTAGTCTAATATACTAACCCCAATCCCATTTTTAACCTCATATACTAACCCCACTCCCACTTTTAACCTCATATACTAACCCCCACTCCCACTTTTAACCTCATATACTAACCCCCACTCCCACTTTTAACCTCATATACTAACCCCCACTCCCACTATTAACCTCATATACTAACCCCACTCCCACTTTTAACCTCATATACTAACCCCCACTCCCACTATTAACCTCATATACTAACCCCCACTCCCACTATTAACCTCATATACTAACCCCCACTCCCACTTTTGACCTCATATACTAACCCCCACTCCCACTTTTAACCTCATATACTAACCCCCACTCCCACTTTTAACCTCATATACTAACCCCACTCCCACTTTTAACCTCATATACTAACCCCCACTCCCACTATTAACCTCATATACTAACCCCCACTCCCACTTTTAACCTCATATACTAACCCCCACTCCCACTTTTAACCTCATATACTAACCCCCACTCCCACTTTTAACCTCATATACTAACCCCACTCCCACTTTTAACCTCATATACTAACCCCCACTCCCACTTTTAACCTCATATACTAACCCCACTCCCACTTTTAACCTCATATACTAACCCCCACTCCCACTTTTAACCTCATATACTAACCCCCTAATCCCACTTGTGTGGATTTACAATCTAATCCGTGTTACCCTTCTCCCTTTTTTCATGTGCATATTTCAGGTTGCAATAAAAATCATCGATAAAACTCAGCTGAATCCAACCAGCCTGCAAAAGGTAACTGACTGTTTGTTCTGTAACACCATAACTGACTGCTGTTTGTTCTGTAACACCATAACTGACTGCTGTTTTTTCTGTACCACCATAATTGACTGTTGTTCTGTTGTCACAAAGAAGCTTGTTTGCATAAATCTACAACAGTACTCAGTATAATTCACTCTCTGTTCCACTGGTCCAATTAATATTAGTATTGTGGTAACCAACTCTGTGGTCCACTCTGAGTATTGTTGTAATAATACACTTCCTGCTCCACTCTGTGTGTGAGTATTGTTCCAGTAGCCCACTTTGTGAGTATTGCTGTAATAGCCCTCTCTCTGTTCTACTCTGTGAGTATTATTGTAATAGCCCTCTCTGTTCCACTCTGTGAGTATTGTTGTAATAGCCCTCTCTCTGTTCTACTTTGTGAGTATTGTTGTATTAGCCCTCTCTCTGTTCCACTCTGAGAGTCTTGCTGTAGTACATTTTACATTACATTTGTAATATTAAAAGTTTAGCTTCAACCCTTAGCTCTAATAGATTTCCACATATATTTCCACATATATTAACCCTAACTCTAACACCACATTAAACTGGGCTAACCCTAACTTGTGATGTGACAGAAGCAGCAGGAGGCTGTGTGTTCTTTAATGAACACGTTACAGAACAAAAAACCCCAAAAGGATGCATAATAATCACACAGAGGTGCAGAGGATCAGTCTCTAATAATTGCTGATTATGAGACACTGGTTCACTCCTGACAAGCTCAAGGAATACACAGCATTGGGTGGCTGGACTTGTGTGCATTTGTAAGAGGTGAAGAATGACCTGAGGGCGTGTCAGTAAACAGGTGATGGGGAACACTCATACGGTACATCATACAGAAAAGTGGTTTTCTGTTCTGTGTGTTGACATTTTAGACATTTTTAGATTTACTGTACACTGATGCAGCTGTTTAAACAACAGTCTTTAATGCACAGTGAACCTCTTACCTGTGTAAAAACGGGAACTCCATTAACACAGCAAACTTACTGACCTGGGATCAGGTGTAGCATGTCCAAATATTGATTTTCAAAGTGCAAAGGCCAAAGTGGAGTGCATAGTTCATTGTTGAGTAATGTTACTGTTTGGAATTTTCACTGTATGATAATCAAATCTAAAAATAACAGCATATTGTAACAGTATTACTTGACACTTTTATCCATCCATCCATCCATCCATCCATCCATCCATCAACATCCACTTATCCGGGTCCAGGTTGCGGGACAGTAGTCTAAGCAAGGAAGCCCAGGAGGCCACTAAACTGAACTCCCTCTGGCACTTAGCTATGGTGTGAAATTCTATCCATAACAGAGTCATTAACAAAGGGCAGCCCTGACGAGTCCAACCCCAACTGGAAACCAGTCTGACTTACTGCTGGCCATGCAAACCAAGTGCCCGCTCCATTTGTACAGGAACTGGGTAGCCTATAGCAGCGGGCCCCGTACCCTGTACTGCTGGTGTGGCGGGTCCAGTACCCTGTGCTGCTGGTGCGGCGGGCCCAGTACCTTGTACTCCTGGTGTGGCGGGCCCCATACCCTATACTCATGGTGCAGCGGGCCCAGTACCCTGTACTGCTGGTGCGGCACGCCCCGTACCCTGTACTCCTGGTGTGGCGGGCCCCGTACACTATACTCATGGTGCAGCAGGCCCAGTACCCTGTACTCATGATGCAGCGGGCCCCGTACCTTGTACTCCTGGTGTGGCGGGCCCTGTACGCTATACTCCTGGTGCTGCGGGCCCCGTACCCTATACTCATGGTGCGGCGGGCCCCATACCCTGTACTGCTGGTGCGGCGGGCCCCGTACCCTGTACTCCTGGTGCGGCGGGCCCCGTACCCTGTACTCCTGGTGCGGCGGGCCCCGTACCCTGTGCTGCTGGTGCGGCGGGCCCCGTACCCTGTACTCCTGGTGCGGCGGGCCCCGTACCCTGTACCCCTGGTGCGGCGGGCCCCGTACCCTGTGCTGCTGGTGCGGCGGGCCCCGTACCCTGTACTCCTGGTGCAGCGGGCCCCGTACCCTGTGCTGCTGGTGCAGCGGGCCCCGTACCCTGTACTCCTGGTGCGGCGGGCCCTGTACTCTGTCACGGTCTGTCACTCTGTCTGTACTCAGGGACACGGTCGAATGCCTTTTCCAAATCCACTAAACATATGTGGACTGGTTGAGCAAACTCCCATACACCCTATCTGTGGTGGTGCACAAGGGTTAAAGGCTGGTCCAGTGTTCCACAACCAGGGACGGAATCGGCATTATTCTTCCTGTAACCGAGATTCAACTGTAGACTGGATTATCTTCTCCAGTAGCCCTGCATAGACCTTACTGGGGAGGCTGAGGAGTGTGATCCCCCAAACCCCCCAGTTTTGGTTTCTGCGACAGTCAAAGCCACGATCCATTTGGTCGTCTTGTCTGCTGCCTCCAGTTTCCTACAGGCCAGGCTCGATAGGACTCTTTTTTTCAGCTTGTTATCCTTCTTTATCAATCAATCAAAGTTTATTTGTATAGCGCTTTTAACAACTCAAGTTGTCGCAAAGCAGCTTTACCCGGAATGTCCACCTTTAGGTTTGGGAATTGCGGTCACAAAAGGCACCAACAATCTTCCGGCCATGGCTTTGGGTAGATCAAATCAGAGAGGACGTTCCTTCCAATCATCTCTTTCCAGGTCCTACTGTCATTGCCCATGTTGGCATTGAAGTCCCCAGCATGTCCCAGGTTCCCCTTCAAGGACTCCCAGAAGGCCAAGAGCTCCAGACTGACATTTGGTACATAAGCACAAACAGTCAGAGCCCGTTCCCCATCCTGATGGCGCAGAGAAGCAACCCACTTGTCTACCGAAAACCCCAACACACAGGCAGCGAGTCGGGAAGCTATGAGCCCACTCCTGCTATGAATATTTTCATCAGGTAAATCAGCCACACAGCAGTGCAATTCCCCACTGTGAAGTGATTAGCCCCCTTTGTATTGCTATTAACATGCAGCGCGTTGGAAGCACTAACCCCCAGCCCAGACTAGACCTGCACCCTCAGTTTTGTCCTCTCATGAATTTGCATAAGAGATAAGTAATGGCTCTAATTGCTGGCAAGAAGGAGCTGTGATGTACTGGAGACAGGGGCGAGGCTAGGGTATTTTTAGTGGTGCTAGAGCACCACCGTGAGATTGCTCAGCACCCCCTGGCTCAACACATTTTTTAAATATTATATTATGCAAAAAAACTTGCTCTGCGCAATACTTTGGTTCGACTGGCCAATCTGGCAACCCTTCGAGGCTTGTGACCAGTCCACTTATCAACTATATCTCTTCTGATTGGTTGGCACATTCACGCGACTGCTTGCTGCTAGAATTGTCTACAGCTTGGCATTTTGTTCTGGTCGTAAGCTAGCTGTTCACATTCTACATTTCTGGATCTGCAAGGCAGCCAGCACCTGAGCTGGGGTGAGAAGGTATGTTTCTTCACTGCAAAAAAAAAATCTTAACAAGTAAAATTAAGTCATTTTAAGGCAATAAATCTTTTTTTCTCTGATACGAATTTTTGACTTACTAGGCATTGCAAGTTTTAGGATTATTTTGCTTATTTTAAGTATAATGAACTTAATCGGTATTACTTAGAATTTTACCCTATTTTAAGTCATTTGAACTCAAAACAAGCACAAAAAAACTAACCGTTCAAGTTAATTAAATTTTTCAGTTTACATGCTAAAAACACAATGATTTGTACTTGATTTAAGATTGAATGTTGTAGGGGAAAACAACTCAAAGCAAAACTAATACGGCTCCAAAATTTATAAATGTACTAGTTCGTCTCAATTGGAGAGAAAAAATGTGCCTCTGTGAGCATTGGGGGCTGGGCACCCCTAAAGACCAGATCCTAAAATCGCCCCTGACTGGAGATCCTGAAATTTCAGCCAAGCTAGTGCTAGAGGATTGGTTCCAGAACCCACACTGTGTGTTGAGGTGAGCACAACTATATCTAGTTGGTGTCGAGGGCAGTCATGGCCTGGTGGTAGGGAACTGATCTTGTGACTGGAGGGTCGTGGGTTTGATTCCCAGACCTGAGGCTATGACTGAGGTGCCCTTGAGCAAGGCACCTAACCCTAACTGCTGGGCTAGGGCTGCCCACCGCTCTGGACATGTGTGATCCACAGCCCCCTAGTAATCACTAGTGTGTGTGTGTGTGTGTGTTCTAACTGCACAGATGGGTAAAAAGCGGAGGACACATTTTGATTGTGGTGAAAAATCACAATTGACAAAATATGGCACATTTACATTTACATCTCTAAGCCTCACACACCAGTTCAGGCTCCTTCCCAACCAGAGAGATTACGTTCCATGTCCCAAGAGCCAGCTTCAGTAAACGAGGATCAGAACCAAATTTGGCCACTGTCCAATCCACAATCCTCCGGACCATTAGTTTTGCCCTCTCTCTGTTCCACTCTGAGTATTGTTGTAATAGACCTCTCTCTGTTCCATTTTGAGTATTATTCTAAAAGCCCTCTCTCTGTTCCATTCTGTGAGTATTATTGTAATATCACTCTCTTTCACTCTGAGTATTATTGTAATAGCGCTCTCTGTTCTACTCTGTGAGTATTGTTGTAATAGCGCTCTCTATTCTACTCTGTGAGTATTGTTGTAATAGCCCTCTCTCTGTTCCACTCTGTGAGTATTGTTGTAATAGCCCTCTCTCTGTTCCACTCTGTGAGCCTTGCTGTAGTATTTTTTTTCTTATTGTTTATTAGAGATTCAGTAATATTCATAATTTTACAGTAATTTTACAGCCAGAACTTATTAAATTTACACTGTAGTTGTGACGTGCGGGCAGGGCGAAGGACGAGACACGGGAATCCTTGCTTTGCAAAGCAGACGTCACTTTAATAACAAAGATTGCACAATCGCGCACGGAGAACTCAACACAGACACTGGTAACGTGTAGACTCTAGACAACGACGAGCACAGGACACTGCGCGAACGCACATTAAATAGACAAACCACATTAGCCCCAAGTGATTACGAGACGATTCACAGGTGAAACAGATTATCACATGACATAACCCTAACCACGGAGATCCACTGACGCAGACAAAGCACGTGGACAACGTTAACACACGCCCAAAAGGGAGGGGCCGGGGTCCTCAACGTGACAGTAGTACTTTTTACATTACAAGTTTTTTTTAACTTTCTCTTTCTGCAAAGTTTAGTTTCAATCGATGTGTGTAATATATATATATAATTAGGGGTGGGATGCGATTTAAAAAATTAATCAAATTAATTAGAAGCTTTGTAATTAATTAATCGAAATTAATCGCATTTTAATCACATTTCAGTATTTAACATGAGAAATATTAATTTAAGTTTGAATGATGAATGAATCAATGAACATAATCATAAACTTCAACATCTTGTTTATTTTTCCACCAGTCTACTACACAGACCAATATATGAGTGCAGAAAACAGAGCAAACTGGAAATTCTGACCAAAAATGTTTAATTTTGGGAGTTTTGCTCAGGATATTGGAAGAATAAAAAGAACTGAAGTAAATCAGAAGATGTTTCTAATACCATTTTAGATGGTAGACTTTTTTTTATTTCCCAGGCCTCTGCCACAGCCATAAATTCCTCTACACAGGCATGTCCATAGTGCCTAGAAGTGGTCTTCTGCATGCTCAAAGCAAATGACTGGATCTTCCATTCATCATCTATAATATGAGCTGTCACACCAAGATAATTCTTGTTGCTAACAGAGGTCCAGTGATCCCCAGTCAGAGCCACATTTGTGGCGTCTTCACAATAACCTATTTTACTTCCCTCATTAGGTTAATGCTCCTTCCCCTGTTTTTGAGGGGTGTTTCTTTATACGACCACATATCGTTACAGACAACACTGCAAATAACGCGTCAAGTATAAACGCCTCCGCCGCTCGCGTGAGATGTGCGGAGTCGCGCGCTACAGTCACTCGCGAAAGTTTAATCAGTCTTGATTAAGTTTAATCAGTCTTAATGGTCCAATTAAGGTAATTTAAAAACCAGGACATTTCCTCACTTTAAAAAAACCCGGGAAATACGGACGTTTGTTCACATTATCGTACTAGGAATACATTTAGCAGCTAAGTTATCATTACTGACCTGCGCGTTAGCCCCAACATGTTTTGCGTTGAGGTGGTAACGAAGGGTGGAAGTGCTCCTGTGATAAGCGAACTCCTTCCTACATAAAGTGTAAATAACACTATTTTTGTTTGTACTTCCATCTGGAAGTTTATATTTAAATTTCCCATCCACCAGCGTAGCCTCTTCAGTCATCTCCATCATGCTCATCTTATTGTGTGTTTATATAATCTGTATGTCTGGAACTCGTGCACTGAGAAACATTCCACGGTGCAAAAGTGTCTCATGCGTTATATATATGTATGTGTATATATTTATGTATGTATGTATGTGTGTGTGTGTGTGTTTGTGTGTGTGTATGTCAATCAATCAATCAATCAAATTTTATTTATATAGCGCTTTTTACAACAGTTGTTGTCACAAAGCAGCTTTACAAGTGCCGAGTCCTAGCCCCCAGTGAGCAAGCCAAGGGCGACAGTGGCAAGGAAAAACTCCCTAGTTTTTGCATGAGGAAGAAACCTTGAGAGGAACCAAGACTCAGGGGGGGAACCCATCCTCCTCTGGCCGACACCGGTCACCATGACAACAACAACAACAATTTAGACAGAAAGAAGAGAAAGAAAATGAAAAATATGTAATAATGTCCATCATGATGTATGCATCCGGTTAGGCAGGAGGTGGCTGGCTCAGGATGGATCACTGGTCTCCTCATCTCATTATTCCTCAAACAGGCGGGCAGCCATGTGGAGAAATGAAACAGGGAAAATTAGCTCTGTATGAGGACATATACAGGACAGGTAAAATTATAAACATTTCCGGAGTGTGGCAGCAACTCCGGCATTTAGTTAAATTATTACAGCCTAGCTAAAAAGGCAGAACCAGAAGGTAACATAGGCTTGGGGGTATTCTGAGACAATGGCATCCGTCCACTGCACTGTCAACAAACTTGAGTGACCACGAGCAGTGACAGGACGACAGCACCAGCGCCCCAGTCTACCATAAAACCCTTTGTCTATGAACCCCTGGATCTGTACTTTTATCTAAGGGGGATATTAATTATCAAACGCTAAACTAAATAAGTGGGTTTTCAACCTAGACTTAAAGATTGTGACTGTGTCGGAGTCCCGGACGCATTTAGGAAGATTATTCCAAAGCTGGGGGGCCTTACAAGAAAAGGCTCTTCCCCCTGCTGTTACCTTATTAATTTTTGGAACTAATAAAAGACCAGCACCCTGTGATCTTAGTGGGCGTGGGGGTTCGTAATAGGAAATAAGTTCCTGAAGGTACTCAGGAGCAAGCCCGTGCAATGCTTTATAAGTTAATAAAAGAATTTTAAAGTCAATACGGAATTTAACTGGGAGCCAATGCAGGGCTGATAGGACTGGACTGATATGCTGAAATTTTCTAGTTCTGGTCAGAACCCTGGCTGCGGCATTTTTAACTATTTGAAGTTTATTTAGATTCCTATTTGAACATCCTGACAGTAGTGCATTGCAGTAGTCTAATCTAGAGCTAACAAAGGCGTGCACCAATTTTTCCGCATCATCCTGTGATAATGCATTTCTTAATTTAGCAATGTTACGGAGATGTAGAAAAGCTATCCTAGTAGTATTATCTATGTATTTATCAAATGATAGGTCAGAGTCGAGTATGACGCCTAGGTTTTTGGCTACTGTGCCAGGTGTAATGGGGTAGCCTGCGAGATTAAGCATTAGATCTGGAATTTTCTGTTTTGAGGCCTTAGGGCCCAGAAGAAGAACTTCTGTTTTGTCCTCATTAAGTTGGAGGAAGTTTAGAGACATCCAGCATTTAATATCTTTTACACAGGCCTCAATTTTTCTTAAACTGAGTTTGTCATCAGGTTTGGCTGATATGTAAAGTTGAGTGTCATCTGCATAGCAGTGAAAATTGACACCATGTTTGTTTATAACTGTGCCCAATGGTAGCATATATAATGTAAATAATAGTGGTCCTAGAATGGAGCCTTGCGGGATCCCATATTTAACTTTTGTACGTTTGGATGGAATATTATTGAGCTCTACAAACTGATAGCGATTTGTTAAGTAAGAATGAAACCATGAAAGGGCTGTGCCAGAGACTCCAACCCAGCGTTCTAACCTTTCTAGCAAGATCCTATGATCAATTGTGTCGAAAGCTGCACTAAGATCAAGAAGCACTAACAGCGATACATAACCTTGATCTGAAGCAAGGAGGAGGTCATTTGTTACTTTAACTAATGCTGTTTCAGTACTGTGATGGGGCCTAAAACCAGATTGGAACTTTTCAAATATGTGATGCCTATGCAGATATAGGCATAATTGCTGGGCAACAGCTTTTTCTATGATCTTAGATATAAATGATGTGTTTGAAATGGGTCTATAATTAGATAGTACAGTAGGATCAAGATTTGGTTTCTTAATCAGAGGTTTAATAACTGCTAATTTACATGATTTGGGCATGTGACCTATTGTAATGGATGAGTTAACTATAGTTAGAAGAGGTTCAGTTACCGCTGGTAATACCTCTTTTAATAACTTTGATGGAACCGAGTCTAGTGTGCAGGTTGCACAATTTAAGGAAGAAATTATTTTCTCTAATTCTGATTGTGGGAGTGGATGAAAAGCATCAAGTTTTTCTCCCAGTATGCGATTTAAATCGATGTCAACCAAACCAGATGACATACCAGTTGTATTACTAATAAAAGGTTTTATATTTTGTCTAATATTCTCTATTTTATTATCAAAAAAATCTATAAATACATTACTAGTGAGGTTTACTGGAATCTGAGGTTCTGCGCCTGCTTGATTTTTTGTAAGTTTGGAAATAGCATTAAAAAGAAATCTAGGATTGTTTTTATTTTTCTCTATCAGTGAGGCTAGGTATGCTGAGCGTGCTTTAGCGAGTGCCCGTTTGTAGTCAATGATGCTATCCTTCCAGGCACAGTAGAATACTTCCAACTTAGTAGATCGCCATTTACGCTCTAATTTACGTGCTATTTGTTTTAAGTTTCTAGTTTGGTCAGTGTACCACGGAGCGAGTTTTTTAGATCTAGTCTTTTTATATTTGAGTGGAGCTACTATATCTAGAGCTGATCTGCAGGTATTCTCTATGCAGTTGGTTAGACTGTCTAACTCTCCTGGATAGGATGGCGAGTGGGCTAGAGCAGTTAGAGCAGTATGTGTGTGTGTGTGTGTGTGTGTGTGTGTGTGTGTGTGTGTGTGTAGTGTGTGTGTAGTGTGTGTGTATTGTGTGTGTGTGTGTGTGTGTGTGTGTGTGTGTGTGTGTGTGTGTGTGTGTGTGTGGTGTGTTTGTATGCTTGTGCACATTCACGTGTTATAGCTGAGAGGTGGACAGTTTGTCCTCCATAGGCACTTGGCACACTAACCCTGGACACATGGAGTCCCACCAGTGTCTCAATCTGAGCCCTGCACAACACACACACACACACACACACCCTCGCGCACACACACACACACACACACACACACACACACACACACACACACACACGCTCACATATCCATGCATATCTCACACTGTACAATGTACAATGCACTTCACATGTGAACAACAAACACACACATACACACAGAAACACACAAACATACCTGCACACACAGTCATAAACTTCACTGATACGCATAACCACACACACATGGAGCGTCTAATAGAAAGATGGGTTCTATCTTGAGTCCTCATCCTCTAAGGTGTCTGCCTTCCACACAGTGGGTTTGTCCTTTACTACTGAGACTCTGGCCCTCATTATCTGAAACCACACATTTGTAGAGTATCTTTGTGAAAATTTGTATAAAAGTACTATATAAATAAATCTGACTTTGAAAACATGTATATACACAGATATCTCGCATGTACACAGAAACTAGTACCAGAGAAACACAAATGCATACATCTCACATGTACACATACATATACAACAAATACATGTATTTGAAAACACACACACACACACACACACACACACACACACACACACTCAGCAGCACATACAAACACACACTTATATGTGCACATATACAATACACTCGCATACAATACAATATACACACACACACTACAGCAGCACCTGCACCAGTACCTGCACCACATTTACTCATCTGTGCAATTACAACACACACTAGTGATTACTAAGGGGCTGTGGATCACACGTGCCCAGAGCGGTGGGCAGCCCTAGCCCGGCGCCCGGTGAGCAATTGGGGTTAGGTGCCTTGCTCAAGGGCACCTCAGTCATGGCCTCAGGTCTGGGAATCGAACCCAAACCCACAACCCTCTGTTCACAAGACCAATTCCCTACCACAGGACCATGACTTGGACAGGAGCATGATTCATGATCCATCCATCCCTTTTCTTTCGCTTTATCTGGGTTTGGGTCGTGGCGGCAGTAGCCTAAGCAAAGAGGCCCAGCCAGCTCTTCTGGGAGGATACCGAGGTGGTCCCAGGTCAGCCGAGAGATATAATCTCTCCAACATGTCCTGGGTCTTCCCCAGGGTCTCCTCCCAGTTGGACATGCCTGGAGCACCTCCCTATGGAGGGTTAGGGTGACCATAGGTAATTGGTAGATTGACCAATAAATCGAGAGCTTTGACTTTTGGCTCATCTCTCTCTTCACCACAACGGTCTGGAACAGCGTCTGCAATACTGCAGCTGCAGCACCAATTCGCCTGTCAATCTCGTTCCATCCGTCCCTCACTCGTGAACAAGAACCCGAGATACTTGAACTCCTCCAATTGAGGCAAGGAGTCATTCCAGACCCAGAGAGGACAGTCCACCCTTGTTTTAGAGGTGCTGATCTTCATACCGGCCATCTTACACTCGGCTGCAAACTGATCCAGCGTGAGCTGTAGGTCCTGCCTGATGATGCCAACAGGACATCACATCACATCATCCGCAAAAGGAGACGTGGAATCCTGAGGCCACCAAACCGAACCCCCTCCACCACTTGGCTATGCAGAGAATTACATGCTTGTCCTTGTATGTGTGTGTGTGTTCACGTATACTTGTGTGTGGGCTTGAATGTGTGTGCATGTGTATGTGTTTGTACAAGTCCATTTAACTGTGTGTGTGTTCGCGTGTTCTTGTGTGTGTGCTTGAATGTGTGTATGCCTGTGCTTAAATGTGTGTGTGCACACATGTGCTTGAGTGAGCACGCGTGTGTGTGTGTGCATGTGCGCGCATGTGTTTGAGTGTGTGTTTACTCTGTCCTTTTGCCTCTCTACAGCTATTTCGAGAGGTGCGCATCATGAAGACCCTTCGTCACCCCAACATAGGTACACACACACACACACACACACACACACACACACACACACACACACACACACACACACACACACACACACACTCACACACACCACACATACACACACACACACACCACACACACACACAACACACCACACACACACACAACACACACACACATCACACACACACACAACACACAGACACACACACAACTCACACACACACACACACACACACACACACACACACACACACACACACACACACACACACACACACACACACAGATTTGGTATGAAATACTGCTACACGACTAAGTGATGCTTATGAGAAAAAAAAGATTTGTGATGTATGATTTTCAGTATTTCATCTTTCATACTTAAAGGTGTGACTTGGCCTTGTGTTTTTATTAATGTAAAATTATTTGGGATTTTTTGCTTACTTGTGTGGTAAATAACAGTGTTTGTATTTCTTAGTGCAACTGTTTGAGGTGATTGAGACAGAGAAGACTCTCTACCTGATCATGGAGTATGCTAGTGGAGGTAAGACCTTCTGTGCTGTGCTCTACCCCTAACCCTAGTGGACGTAAGACCCTCTGTGCTCTACTGCTAATCCCAGTGGAGGTAAGACCCTCTGTGCTCTAACCTAACCACTTGAGGTATGGCCTTACTTCTTCATTCACTCTACTGTAGAGTTGTATCATAATCTGTACTCAGACTGTACTCTTAATCTGTATTCTTAATGATGATATAAAGTATATTCTGTCACATACTCTACAACAGGGGTCGGCAACCTATGGCACGCGTGCCACCGTTGGCACGCGGAGGAATAATCAGTGGCACGCGACATGCTGGACCAGCATCAGCAAAAAAAATTAGTAATAAAAAATATCAGACAGAGAGCACGATCCTCCAATCGAAATCGCTCCTCAACGCTCTGCTAAGCGGATCGCGATATAATTGTGTCCATTTACCCCCCGGTTACATTCGACATTCGCTCGCTACTCGGCACACTCATTGACTAGACATGTTAAAGTTGGTACTCTGCGTCTCAAAGGTTGCCGACCCCTGCTCTACACCATACACACATGGGCATGTACAATTAAGTGTGTAGGTGGTATTAAGCTCTTCTACTGTGTCACTTTCATTAACAATGTAAAGCCTGAATGTGTTGTTGATGTGCTAGCATGTTATGTATATTAAAACGAAGGTGTTTTCAGGTGAGGTGTTTGACTACCTGGTGTCTCATGGAAGAATGAAGGAGGTTGAAGCCAGGGCCAAATTCAGACAGGTGAGAACACAGTTCCAATAATCCAGGGTTAGGGTTAGTAATAATCCAGGGTTAGAGTTAAAGTAGGTTTAGGGTTTAGTGTTATTTCTCATTTAGCATATAATACAATGATAGTAGTGGGTGAGAAGCCATGTTTTCAGCAGAAAGTGAATCAGAAATTAAATGTTTGTTATTATCTGGATACACTAGGGATACATTTTTTTGAGAAGCTTAAATTAAATCCAGTCAAAATACATCCAGGTATGATCCGGACATGAAACACATCTAACAGGCTCTGAATAGGCCAAAAGATTTGAATCCCTGTGTCTGTTTGTGTGTATTTGTCTGCAGATTGTCTCTGCTGTGCATTACTGTCACCAGAAGAACATAGTTCATAGGGACCTGAAGGTAAGCTGGGAACTCCAGCTCAACAGACATGCCCTGAACTACCCCAGAGCTCCACATAATAATAAGAATATTTATTTGTATAGCACATTTCATACATACATGCAACTCAAAGTGCTTTACAGAATAAATAAAACAAAACATAAAAAGAAAACAAACATAATAAAATAAGGTAATAAAATAATAAAATGCTATAACTAATTATTAAAATAATAGAAGAAAACAACAGTAAATAAAGTAGTTGTGACGGGCTGGGTGAGCGAAATAAAATGGAAGCGATCACGCCAAGTCTCAGGGAAAAAGGATGGTTTAATATAGAAAGTGCGCAAACCAAAAACCTGTGACTTGATCCAAATTAAGGATATAATAACCAGCAGTCAACTGGTACAAAGACAAGACATATATAGGCAAACAAACGACCCTCAGGTGAGACGGATCACAGGCTCCGCCCACCTGAGGGACGCACACCACGCAACAATACAAACAACAACAACTGCTGGTGTGGACGGAGGCGACCGGTAGGGGGCGGCCATACCGTGACAGTAGTAATATAACAAGATGGCAATTATTAATTAAATAATAATTGAATAAATTTGAATAGACATAAAATGTAGCTTAGTAAAATAATGTGATAAAATAATAAAATAATTAACCATCAAAGTACCTTATCTAAATGCCGATCTAAAAGTTTTTATTTTTTCAAACATTTTTTATTGGGAAGCAGAAAGTATATCAAAAATACAACCATCATTGGATTATACAATGCTTTTTTTTTTTTTTTTGTATTATGAATAACAGAAGATGCACACAAATAAGTAAAAAAAGGGGGAAAATAGAAAATATATAGAAAAATAAATAAATTATTATATATTAGTGTTGTCAAAAAAATTGATATATCGATACGTTTCGATACTGAACATTCTGAAACGGTACAATACTCGTTTCTCTTAAGTATCGATTCTTTTTACATAAAATGCGCTTTCGTTTGACCCACCCAAGCTGCCGTAATGCACAGGACAGTTTGTAATGCTAAAATGGCAGCTAAAGCAAATGCAGTGCTGTTGAATTCGAAGCAGATACAGATGGAAAACATGGACATGAACAAGCCCGTTTGCAAGCGGTGCTTTTGGAACATTTCAACGAAGGGCGCTAAAGCCTGGTTGAGTGACCATAGCGCTCGACTCCGCCCACCTCGCGCGAACCTCCGCGAGCTGATTCTAATCCCAGTTAAACTTCTTTACTTACTCTAGTTCTGATACTCATTCTCCACACAGGCGGAGAATCTCCTGCTCGATGCCGACTCCAACATCAAGATCGCTGACTTTGGCTTCAGTAATGAATTCACCATCGGGAGCAAGTTGGACACGTTCTGCGGCAGCCCGCCGTACGCCGCACCAGAACTCTTCCAGGGCAAGAAGTACGATGGGCCGGAGGTAGACGTGTGGAGCCTGGGGGTCATCCTCTACACGCTGGTCAGCGGCTCCCTGCCATTCGACGGGCAGAACCTGAAGGTGTGGCTCCTTCCCCATCACCCTCTACATCCACGCTACACATCCACCTTCCTCGCTCCACCCTCCACGCTCCACAACCACACTACACATCCATCTTGCTCGCTCCACGTCCAACTTTTCCCTGCTTTGTCCCCACTGCTGTATGAAGTATGTCTGTGCTCTTGCTCTGCTATACAGCTTAATGGAGTAATCAACTGTGGGAGTGTATATTCTGGGTCATGGTAGCTAACTAGAATTCATATTGGCAGTAACTATTTTGCGAACCCATTGTAGGTTAGCGCTATGATTAGTGGTGGCAATAACCAGCTTGTGAACACCTTGTAGCCCTACAGGTTAGCATTAGGGTTATGATTAGGGTTAGGGTTGGGTTAGGGTTAGAGGTTAGGGGTTAGGGTTAGAGGTTAGGTGTTAGGGTTAGGGGTTAGGGATGGGGTAGGGTTAAGATTCACATCCTTACTTCCCTGTTGTTTTTAGTTTCAAACCTATTGCTTTGTTATTTATGAGATCTAAGTACACACACTCTGCGCTCAGGGATGCTGATGTGTGTGTGTTTCAGGAGCTTCGTGAACGTGTGTTGAGGGGGAAGTATCGAGTACCCTTCTATATGTCCACAGACTGTGAGGCGATTCTGCGCAGGTTTCTTGTGCTTAACCCCACCAAACGCTGCACACTGGAGGTACACACACACACACACACACACACACACACACACACACACACACACACACACACACACACACACACACACACATACACGATCCCTCCAAATGCAGCCCACATAACACTGTAATGCATTAACCAACATAGCCCTGTTCTCTAAGCACCTCAGTGAGTGTATAGGATATATTAACTCTCTTCTCCCTCTCTGACGTTCCACAGCAAGTGATGAAGGACAAATGGATGAATGCAGGCTATGAAAGTAATGAACTTAACCCTCATGTGGAGCCAGTCCAGGACTACAGTGATGCCAGCCGCATTGGTGAACTCACTGACACCGTCACACGTTTCATTGTTTAATTGTAGATTTTGTGGTCACTGATTGATCATGATTTTTTCTCTCTGGCTTTCAAATTCATGTAGATTAAATTAGTGACATTTAATATACATAAAATTATAAACATAAAATTAAACAAATATGTATATGGTTGATTGTGTGGCAGCTATACTGTTCTGACTTCAACACATTCAGCAGTTTCTAAACATGGGCAACATGTCTTTCATTTCATGTCCTCTTCAAAAGATGGAGTGTACTTTTAAATGTGTGTAAATCGTGAGTGAGCTGTGTGTGTGCACTGAGTGTAATGAGTCTGGTGTGTGTGTGTGTGCACTGAGTGTAATGAGTCTGGTGTGAGGTGTGTGTGCGTGCGTGTGTGTGTACTGAGTGCAAGGAGTCTGGTGTAAGGTGTGTGCGTGTGTGTGTGTGTGTGTACTAAGTGTAAGGTGTCTGGTGTGAGGTGTGTGTGTGTGTGTACTGAGTGTAAGAAGTCTGGTGTGCGTGTGTGTGTGTGTGTGTACTGAGTGTAAGGAGTCTGGTGTGAGGTGTGTGTGTGTTCGTTCTTCTCTGGTCTTCCACTGTTTGTGATGACGCTGTTTCTCTGTTTCCAGGTTATGGGCACTACATTACACTGTTAAGGGTGTAGGGAACACTGTTAAGGGTGTAGGGAACATTGTTAAGGGTGTAGGGAATCATTTAGCTTTAAGGTGTAGGGAATTGTTTGGGTGTTGTTTATCTTTAAGGGTGTTTATCTGTGTGTGAGAGTGTGTGCTCTCTCCCTCTCTCTCTCTCTCTCTCATCTGAGCAATGTGTGTGTTCTCTTTCTCTTTCTCATCTGATGGGTGTGTGTGTTCTCTCTCTCTCTTTCCAGAAGTGATGGTTGGGATGGGCTTCACTTCAGAGGAGATTAAGGATTCTTTACTCAATCAGAAATACAATGAAGTCACAGCAACTTACCTTCTGTTGGGCCTGAAGACAGAGGTTATAATCTCTCTGTATCTCTGTCTCATACACACACATATGTATGAACACACACGCACACACACACACGCACACACACACACACACACACACACACACACACACACACACACACACACACACACACACACACACAGTTCATGATCAAACTCTTGATGTAATGCTTCTTTAATTCTTGCTGGATTGTCAGATTACAAACAGCAATCACTTCTGTTACCTGGCAACATTATACTCGCTACTGTTACCTGGCAACATTATACTCGCTACTGTTACCTGGCACCATTATACTCGCTACTGTTACCTGGCAACATTATACTCGCTACTGTTACCTGGCAACATTATACTCGCTACTGTTACCCGGCACCATTATACTCGCTACTGTTACCCGGCAACATTGTACTCACTACTGTTACCTGGCAACATTGTACTCGCTACTGTTACCTGGCGACATTATACTCGCTACTGTTACCTGGCACCATTATACTCACTACCGTTACCTGGGAACATTTTCTAGCCTTTTTGGATGACTCTGCCCTGTTGTCATGGTTACAGGATGGTGCGGAGTCACGAGTGAGTGGCAGTATGACGTTGCCAAGGGTGCGACCAAGCCCCGTTACCAACGGAACTAACAAACACTCCACTGCTGCCACAGTGGCTTCGTCCTCCTCCTCTTCCTCACACAGCAAGACCCAACGCAGTGCCTCTACCTACCACCGTCAGCGACGACACAGCGACTTCTGTGAGACATTCTCTGTACCACACACTAATGCTGCACAATAATACCACACACTAATACTACACACAGGCCTACTGCACACCAATACTACAAACTGATCTACCACACACTAATGCTGTACACTAATACCGCAATCTAATAATACACATTAATACTGCACACTTAAACTACACACTTACACCATACACAAATACTACACAATAATTCTGCACAATACACTGTACACCAAAGTGTTTAGGAGTGATAAGGTAAGAATTTTTTTTGTTTGTCAGTTAAACCCATTGATGATGATGTCAAAGTCAAATTTATTTATATAGCGCTTTTCACAACACATGTTGTCACAAAGCAGCTTTATATTTATCACCCTAATGTTATCCCCCTAGTGCTAACTCAAACTCCCTATCCCTACCAATCAAACTTTTACACATTGCCAATGAGTTGCACTGACCACAGTACATGAATGAAAATTAAAACCTTTGGTGTGTGTGGTGTGTGTGTGTGTGTGTGTGTGTGCATGTGTGCGCGTCCTGCAGGTGGACCGAGTTTGCCCGTGATGCACCCTAAACGCAGCCCTACGGGCGGGGCAGAGCGTGAGCTGCGTGAGAGCCGCATGCCGCCTCGTAAAGCCAGCTGTAGTGTGACAGGCAGTCGCAGTATCCCCCCCTCCAGCCCCATGGTCAGCAGCGCCAACAACCCCAACAAGGCCGAAATCCCTGACAGGCGCAAGGACATGACAGCTACAACCGTAAGGGGGGCACTTATTCAAACCGTGACAGCGACAACCGTAAGGGGGGCACTTATTCAAACCGTAACAGCGACAACCGTAAGGGGGGCACTTATTCAAACCGGGACAGCTACAACCGTAAGGGGGGCACTTATTCAAACCGTGACAGCTACAACCGTAAGGGGGGCACTTATTCAAACCGTGACAGCTACAACCGTAAGGGGGGCACTTATTCAAACCGTGACAGGTACAACCGTAAGGGGGGCACTTATTCAAACCGTGACAGGTACAACCGTAAGGGGGGCACTTATTCAAACCGTGACAGCGACAACCGCAAAGGGGGCACTTATTCAAACCGTGACAGCTACAACCGTAAGGGGGGCACTTATTCAAACCGTGACAGCTACAACCGTAAGGGGGGCACTTATTCAAACCGTGACAGCAACAACCGTAAGGGGGGCACTTATTCAAACCGTGACAGCTACAACCGTAAGGGAGGCACTTATTCAAACCGTGACAGCGACAACCGTAAGGGGGGCACTTAGTCAAACCGTGACAGCTACAACCGTAAGGGGGGCACTTATTCAAACCGTGACAGCTACAACCGTAAGGGGGGCACTTAGTCAAACCGTGACAGCTACAACCGTAAGGGGGGCACTTATTCAAACCGTGACAGCTACAACCGTAAGGGGGGCACTTATTCAAACCGTGACAGCTACAACCGTAAGGGGGGCACTTATTCAAACCGTGACAGCTACAACCGTAAGGGGGGCACTTATTTAAACCGTGACAGCTACAACCGTAAGGAGGGCATGTATACAAAACTTGACATCTACAACCGTTGGGGGGAGGGGGGGCACTTTTAAACATGAAATGGTAGAGAGAAAGGAAGAAGGAAGTAAACCCAACAGGCATGATGCTTAATGATGCTTAGAGAGAGAGAGGAAGGAGAAATAGTAAGAAAAGTGAGGGGGAGTTGTAGGAAACTGGTGGGGAGTTTTTGTGATAGAGTGGCAACCCTTATCCTTCAGCAGAAACTCATTAAAATACACAGTCTGGATATTAGATTAGCATGTGTTAAAATGAATATTTATATGGTTTGTAGTGTACGCTTTCTCACGTGTGTGTGTGTGTGTGTGTGTGTGTGTGTGTGTGTGTGTGTGTGTGTGTCTGTGTGTAGAATAATATCCCTGGCAGTTCGATGACACGCAGGAACACGTATGTCTGTACAGATCGGCCAAGCACGGATAGACACTCCCTACTACAGAACGGCAAGGAGAACAGGTGAGACTAATACACACATACACAGACACACAAATACACACACACACACACACACACACACACACACACACACACACACACACACACACACACACCCAAGAACAGGTGAGACACACACACAAATACACACTCAAGAACAGGTGAGACTAACACACAAATACACACCCAAAACAGGTGAGACTAACTCACACACAAATACACACCCAAGAACTGAAGTGTGGGTCGATCGTGAAGGAAGTGTGGGTAGATCACATGACATTAAAAAGTAGTGGATGAATGACTCCACTGACAGTTGTATTGTGATTGACATACATGGTAGCCAATCTGACGTCTAGGGTTTGACACACACAAACCCCCCCCCCTCCCCCATCAACGATTGACACACATCACACATCACCCCCCCCCCCCCCCCCCCCCCCCCCCCCCCCCCCCCCCAACGATTGAGACATGCCGCTAAAAAATAAATAGGTAGATCTTTCTGACTTGGTCATCTTATAAGTAGATCACAAGCTGAAAACTTGTGGGCACCCCTGGTCTAACCCTAAACACTAACCTCTAACCCTGAACCCTAAACCTAACCTAGCTCTGCTTATTTGCTCTTTATCTGAGTAAAAAATCCCACCTCTCCATCTCTCTCCATCTCTCTCCATCCCTCTCCATCCGTATCCATTTCTCCATCTCTCTCCATCTCTCTCCATCCGTATCCATTTCTCCATCTCTCTCCATCTCTCTCCATCCATATCCATTTCTCCATCTCTCTCCATCCGTATCCATTTCTCCATCTCTCTCCATCTCTCTCCATCTCTCTCCATCTGTATTCAATTCTCCATCTCTCTCCATCCGTATCCATTTCTCCATCCCTCTCCATCCCTCTCCATCTCTCTCCATCTGTATCCATTTCTCCATTCCTCTCCATCCGTATCCATTTCTCCATCCCTCCCCAGCTCTCTCTCTCATCGCCTCCCCCCAGCCTCACCTTCCACTCTCAGTATAGGTGGAGCAGGAGCTTCATCCTCCTCTTCCTCTGGGGAGCGCTGTCGTCTAACACGGGGCTCTACTGTGCGGAGCACCTTCCATGGAGGTCAGCTCCGGGAGAGAGGGTCTGTTGGGTACGGGCCTCCGCCCACATCACCAACCCTGGGACACGACACAGTCACCCTTCCCCCTCACGCACGCACCCGAGCCACATCCAACCTGTTCAGCAAAATCACCTCCAAACTCACCCGCAGGTAAGACACAAATGGGAATATGCACACTAACAAAAACACATACGCACATGCACACATCCATATGCACACAGACATATGTACACACACCCATATGCAGACACACATATACACGCACCCAAATGCACACATTCGCACACACATGCACACACTCACACCTCAAAACTAAATAGATGAAAAACTCAAACAACATTCCAACAAAGATTTCATTGTGAGCATTCAGGGATGTATAAATGTTTTACAGTGTTTGTCAAGTGCTTGGTTTGAAAAATGTACTTTCCTGGACCATCAAAAACCAACAAAATTTTCCTGGACCATCGGTTTTCAGGTCCAGAAATGTCATTAAAGGGCACTAGAATGATGTTATTTTGGGAATTGTTAAGGACAAGTTTAATGGAATTGGGAATTTTTAAGAACAAGTGTAATGGAATTGCCCAGAAATGTAACTTTAAATGATTTACCTATTAGTGTGATAGTAGCTGTCTGTCATTTATACTGTGGCTCTTTCCATGGTTGCAGGATCAATTCAATGTTTATCTGAGTAAAGACACAGATGGCAACAGAACACATAAAATCAGTTACTTTCATTCTTAACATGTAATTATGTGCAGACATGCCACTACTTACAGCACTTGAGCCGGAGGGTTAGGGTTAGATGCTCAATGCTCCAGAGAGTCTTTTAAGGGCTGCACACCTGAAGAGTTTTGACAGGATGTCACTGGGTTAACATTGCCACTCCCACCCTAACCACCCCCCTCCCCACTTGGTTAACATTAACACCCCCCTCCCCACTTGGTTAACATTAACACCCCCCTCCCCACCTTATATCAATAATATTTCTAATATTTATTATTTTTTTAAGCCTCTTGCATCCAATGACCTCCGCACTTTACACAATTGTTGCATACATCAGATGATGACGTACATACAGCCGCTCTCTAAACAACTGTGGCTTTTGGCCTGGAACCGATGTCGTCTCTGGGTGTTTTGACCCTTAACCGCTACACCCTCCAGTTGGCGGGTTAGCAGTGGTGGCCAGATCACTGCCCATTAGCTCCAGGCCTCCAGCCCTCCTCCTCCCTTTTAAACCACAGCCAACAAGAGGCCCGTTCTGCTGCCTCCCCAGTCCTGCGCACAGCTGCCTTGTGATCTCTGCCTGCAACGCAGAGTGTCGTGAGCACCGACCATACAGACTGTGCCGGAAACACCCCACCTCCACTGGAAATAACCACACTTGCCAGCCTTTTTCCCTGCACTCCATGATGAGGTCTTGATACTTCAGGTTCTTCCTCTCATGGGCCTCATCACAGCCTTCCTCCCATGGCACTGTTAATTCCACCAGGGTGATCTTCTTAGCCTGCTCAGACCAGATAACTATGTCGGGCCTCAAGGTGGTCTGGACAACAGGGGGGAAAGTGAGCTTCCTACCCAGGTCAGCTGACGTCTCCCATCCTTCTGCCCCTTGTCTGCGATCACATGGAGCACCTGGTCATGCCTCCACCTGTATCTCCCCTGGGCCAGAGCTGTTTGACACCCTGCTAGTATGTGTGACAGGGTCCCCTCCTTCACACACATCCTGCAGCGTGGGTCCTCCCTCAGGCCCCACCTTACCAAGTTCACTGGTGATGGCAGGGCGTCATACACAGACCTCAAGAGAAAGCTTACACGGAATGGCTCCAGCCTCCAGAGTTCAGACCATGTGTCCCTCCTGTTTGGGAGGTCCCATCTGGTCCATGTCCCCTGTGTGGCTAGTTCGACAACTTTCCCCTTCTGTGTTTCCTCCTCTTGGTAACGCATTTCAGCTTGCACCATTTCCCTCCTCTACTGCACACTTGCCTTCTTCCACTGTGTGAAGTGAGATGTTTCTAGTCCCTGGCACCAGGGGCGATTTTAGGATCTGGTCTTTAGGGGTGCCCAGCCCCCAGTGCTCACAGAGGCACAATACCAAAGTATTGCGCAGGTGCAGAGCAAGTTTTTTGCATAATATAATATTTTAAAAATGTGTTGAGCCAGGTGGTGCTGAGCAACCTCACGGTGGTGCTCTAGCACCACTAAAAATACCCTAGCCTCGCCCCTGCCTGGCACCCATTGTAGACGTTGCAAACAATGTCCCTCAACTCCAAAGAGCTTTCAGCTTGCCTGACTGTAGTGTCTGCTACCGACTTGCGGCCAGTCCTTGTGGTAACTCTGGCTTTGTTGACACACTCGTCGTTAGAGTCCCTGAGCATCATGGTCACCCTGCACTTGGCCACCTTGAACTTCTCTACCACAGAGGAAAATGGAAATCGCAGCTGCCCCGACCGAATGTAGAGTCCCACTGCTGTGAATCTTGGAGGGATGCCAAGCCAACGCCTGAGATGTTTATTCACTCTCCTTTCCACCCCTTCCACTACATAGGGAGTGAGTAACCACATCAGTCTTGGTAGAAGCCCATGTTGGTATCTCCAGGCTTTAAACTTGCCAGGTAGGCCCGATCTTTCAATTCTCGTGAGACACTCGTCTGCCTGTTTTCTTGTGTCGGTGATGTTGTTCCTGTCACTAAGGGTGTCATCATACCACTTACTTAGGCATTTGATGGGGTTCTCCTTGATTGTTGGGATCTGTTCTCCTTGGATGTGCAGTTCAAACGCTTCAGTTAGTTTCACCCGCCTTATTATCATACTTCAGGACTTCTTGGGCTTGAATGTCATCCTTGACCATGAAGCCAAAGCCCCAAGGGTCTTCAGGATCCACCTGGCCTGCACGTGTGTTGTAGTGGTTATAGTGAGGTCATCCATGAATCCTCTCAGGGGGGGCTGTCTGCTTCCTGCTGCAGTCCTTGGTCCCTTGGCTTCTGCTGCTGCTGCTGCAACCAGGAGGTTCATCCCCATGATGAAGAGGATGGGTGAGACTGTACACCATGTTACAATCCCCTTCTCCAGCGGCTGCCACATGGTAGTGAACTTGGCAGACTGGAAGTGCAGCTTAAATTAACCCAAGTAGTTGTTAATCATCTGCCTGATCTTGTCCGGGATGTGGTACTGCTCCATGGCCTTATTGATGAGGGTGTGGGGTATAGGCCCATACGCGTTGGCCAGATCCAACCAGACAACTGTTATGTTGCCCTTTTTTCCCTTTGCTTCCTGGATCAGATGACTGAGGACAGCGGTATGTTCCAGGCACCTGGAGAACCCTGGCATGCCTCCCTTCTTGATTGAGGTGTCAACATACCCATTCTGCGTCATGTAGGTTGTCATGAGCCGCGCCAAGACTGAGAGAAAAATCTTGGCTTCTACACTCAGCAAGGAGATGGCGCGGAACTGGCTGATTACAGAAAAGCGCTTTGTGACAACATGTGTTGTGAAAAGCGCTATACAAATAAACTTTGATTGATTGAGAAGATTCTTTCTCCTTTGGCACAAAACACCCCTCTGACACCCTCCAGGATGCCGGTATGCTGCCCTTTGCCCAGATTGTGCTCAAGATCTTCCATAGCCTACGTAGCAGGAGTGGACACTTCTTGTAGACTTTGTAGGGTAATCCACTTGGTCCAGGGGCTGATGCTGTTCTCGCCCTCTTTAATACCTCCTCCACTTCTTTCCATGTTGGCACTCTGGTCTCCAGCTGTTTTGCAGGGGTGGAACACTGATGATTCTTGGGTGGTTGCCCAGATCTTCATGTCTTTGTGGGTCACCGTGTGTTGACTTGAGGGCATCCTCTACCTCCTCTTTAGAGCTGGTCAGTTCCTGATCTAGATTCCCCTAATAAGCCCTTGGTGAACCTATAGGGGTCCTTTCTGAACTGTGCCCTCCTGGTCCCTTTTTTCCTCCTCTCCCTCCGTGTCTGCTTCACCTTCCTCAGCCTGCGCAGCCTGTCACGAAGTGTGGATGTTAGGTCTTTGATCCCCACTTTTTCCCCTTCTGTGCTTTTGGGCTAAAAATAGATTGCACCCTGGGCAGTCGCCCACATTGCCCATAGGTAAAACCGGCCCTGCACTAACCCTATGCTATAATAACCCTAACACTAACCCTATGCTATTAGTATAGCCCATACCCTATAATATATCCCTAACCCTAAATAACCCTAACCCTAACCCTAAGCTAAATGCTTTGCTCCTACTTCTCAAACACCCACTACTTCTTTCATCTCCATCTCCTTCTCTGTTTCACTTTCCTTCTGTTTTTATCTCCTACTCTTGCTCCCTCTCTCTCCCCTGTATTTCCTTTTATCTCTGTCTCCCTTTCTCTGTCTGCCTGGCTGACTCTATCTCTCTACCTCTTTTTCTGTCTCTCCCTCAGGGTCAATCTCGACCCCTCTAAGAGGCAGGGTTCTAATAAGTCAGTGTCGGGTGCCACTCTTCCACAGGGATCCAAAACAGTTAGTAAGTTCCGTTGTCTGCCTGTCTCACTGTATGCCTATCTGCCTGTCTCACTGTATGCCTGGCTCATCTTTCTTTATTCTTCTCAATGCTCACTCTGTTTCACTGTCTCCCTTCAATCAGGCTGTGTGTGCATGTATGTTTATGTACATCTAAATCTGCAAATGCCTCAGGGTTTTAATGTATGCATATGTGTGTGGTCAAATTAACATGGCAAAATTATTATAATTATATTATTATTATATAATTCTCTTATTTCATGATTGATTTGTTATCTCACTATGAAGAGGATGAAGTTACTGTGTCATAGTTAAAACCCTACTGAACCCTACAGAGACCCTTACAGTTATACTGAACCCTACAGAGTTTTCTCCGGTTTCCTCCCACAGTCCAAAGACATGGAGGTTAGGTAAATTGGCCCTCTCTTATTCCCTGCCAAATTGTGTCTGTGTGTCTTCATGTTCAATAAAAGCAGTTGTCTGAGTGTGTGTTTGTGTGGATGGTGCTCTGTCACTAGGGTCTGTCCTCTCTCCCCTTCCTGCACCCCATTCAGTCCCCCAGGGGGCTGAGGATCCCGGTAGAAATACGCTGTGTGCAATTGGCTGCCGCTTCTCGCTGGTGTGTGATTGGTAGTGTAAGAGTTGTACCCGTGTTAAAATTGTTAAAAAAGCGACCTTGAGTATCTAGAAAGGCGCTATAATAAGTTGAACATTCATTCATTCATACAGTTATAGTGAACCCTACAGAGACCCTTACAGTTATAGTGAACCCTACAGAGACCCCTGGAGTTATACCCACACACACTATGTGGATGTGTGTGTGTGTGTGTGTTTGGTTGTCCTTTATGGGCTGATGCTGGTCTTTCTTATAGACTGATGTTCGAGGGTTAGGGTTTAGGATAGAGTTAGGGTTTAGGGTTAGATAGTTAGGGTTTAGGGTTAGAAAGAGTATGGTTTAGGGTTTAGAGTTTATGGTTGTGGTTAGATCACTGTGGCAACCATGTGCATTTGGTCTTGGGAAATGTTCAGTGAACTGAAATCCATTTGTTTGTTTTTCAGGGTCACAGATGAACCTGAGAGAGTCGGCCGACCTCCGTTCTCAGGGTGAGCATCTGTATTAAACACACACACACACACACACACACACACACACACACACACACACACACACACACACACACACACACGTACACACACACACACACACACACACACACACACACACACACACACACACACACACACACACACACACACACACATATCACGCACAGTCAGTGAATTCTTTGTTCAGGTGGTGACCAGAGCTAAGAACATACATACCTAATTATAAATAAGTGTTTGTATGTACCTGTCATAAATAATAGTGTTTGTGTAGCTGTCATGAACCGCTGTATTTGTGTGTACCTGTCATAAATAATAGTGTTTGTGTAGCTGTCATGAACCACTGTATTTGTGTGTACCTGTCATAAATAATAGTGTTTGTGTAGCTGTCATGAACCGCTGTATTTGTGTGTACCTGTCATAAATAATAGTGTTTGTGTAGCTGTCATGAACCACTGTATTTGTGTGTACCTGTCATAAATAATAGTGTTTGTGTAGCTGTCATGAACCACTGTATTTGTGTGTACCTGTCATAAATAATAGTGTTTGTGTAGCTGTCATGAACCGCTGTATTTGTGTGTACCTGTCATAAATAACCCATGTGTCTCTGTGTTTCTTTCCCCTTTGTCACTGATCCTGCCCCCCCGGACGACTGTGTCAGTGGCCATCTACCTGGGGATCAGGAAGAGGCCGAGCCCTGGCTCTGGGGAGGGGGGAGGAATGTGAGTGTGCGTAGGCCCCGCACCATCATTGCGGCGGTACTGGCTGTGCGCAATGCAGCGAGGGGGTGTGGCTCCTTCCTGCATTGCTGCAGCTATAATGCAGCAGGGTCAAAGGTCACGTTCCAGGCAGAGGTGTGTCAGATGAGCATCAGCTCATCCAAAACAAACAGTGTACACTACACACTCCTGTGGGGGGTGACGTTTGTTTTCAGACCCACTACCCCTCAGACCTCTCGGAGAGATGAGATTATGAGGGGCTGAGCGAAAAGCCAACTATTGGACACACACTGTCTTTTCTCTGTTGTCATGGTGAACTAACTTGGCTTATTCCAACTCTGGTTGCGTAGACTGAAAATCCTTCTCCCTCCACACACACACACACACACACACACACACACACACACACACACACACACACACACACACACACACACAAACCCACAAACACACACACACACACACAGACCCACAAACACACACATAAAGCAAACCTCATCCCCACATCCACAAGTCCTGGATTGATTCCAGTATTTTTGTTCTACTCATGAAATTATTTTAATGGTGTCATTGCTTTCTTGTTTTTTTTAACCATGTAACTATTTTGTATGCTCTTATGTAAGTATTTCACATGTTCTCTTGTTCTGTGCCGAAACACAAATCTGAACAACCCCCCCCCCCCCCCCCCCCCCCATCTCCCACATTCTTCTTTGTATCAATAAACCGAAGTCTCCCGTAGATTTAGATATTTACACCAACCAATTACACATGAATATTGAAGTACGGTTTAGCCTATATCTGACTTTTACTTTGTAACTGTCATCCAGAATAATAGACTACAACATCAGATTAATATCAGATATCAATATCAGATAAATAGACTACAATATCAGATGCACATGAGTGAATGTAAAAACAAGCAGTTCTGGGTTATCGTAGTCATGGATTTCACCATTAGCCAAATATGTGTGGCTAATATTCACTTATCTGCTGGACCTGAGTCCACCTCCTCCCCCCTCCCTCCACCCTCCACCACCCTCCTCCTCCACCACCCTCCTCCACCACTCTCCCCCTCCACCACCCTCCTCCACCACTCTCCCCCTCCACCCTCCACCCTCCACCACTCTCCCCCTCTACCACCCTCCTCCACCACTCTCCCCCTCCACCCTCCACCCTCCACCACTCTCCCCCTCCACCACCCTCCTCCACCACTCTCCCCCTCCACCACCCTCCTCCACCCCTCCTCCTCCACCTCCCTCCTCCTCCACCACCCTCCTCCTCCTTCCTCCACTCCTCCCTCAGCTTATAAGTGGCATTAGACATCTAGACACCAGTCTAAACATGCTGAGAAGGTTCTGCTTTTGCAGTTATTTTTTTATTTTATTTTATTATTACTATAACATTTATTTGTATAATTATTCAGTGCATTTCAGACACCGGTAATTCAAAGTGCTTTACATAAACAAGAATAGTAGCGTACAGAGCTTGGGATGAAAAATACAGTAAACCGACAACTCTACAAAACAGGAACAAATGGAACACATATATAACAGAAAAAGATAAAAGGAATAAATCTTACAAAACAAATTTGCTAATGTAATGTAATTAGACTGTGATTTGTTGAATGACCCTCCAGTAACTGCCCTCTACCAGTAACTAGCTCCCTGAAAATTACCTCTTATAAATGAAAAATTATTTTGGTGTTATCCAGATAGGGTGGCTTTGATTGCCATACAATCTGATGTCACAGGAAAAGGAGGAGTTTGTGTGAATAGGGCAGTGTTTTTGCTGAATAAATGCACCAAAAAGTGTACACTAGAGATGAGAAATGAGACAGAGCCCATTAGGATAAGGGAAGTGCAGGAAACTTGAGCAGTGGAGCCGTGTTTCCCAATCCCAAGGCTGTGTGAGCTCAGTACTGCACTTTGTTGTGTTTCTCATACTCCAAAAAACCTGCTTTAACTCAAGGAAATTAGGTGATCAATTGAATTTGCATTGTTGTAGCTTTGACAGCAGTATTTTATGCAGCCGACTCTCCAAATCGGGACGCCAAGGCTTGGACTTGTTGAGCCCAGTTAGGGTTAGGGCTTCAGGTAGGGGACATCCTCCAGTAGATGGCGCTGTGGTCCTCTGGGACTTAGCTAGTGCACTTGGAGGACACCAGCTCCCTCTTCCTGCACATGACTTGTACCCACAAGATCTAACCTATGTTCCACACAGGTGACCCTCTGACCCTCGACCCCACAGCTCAGTATCAGCTATTCCACTCCTTTACATTCTGATATTTTCTCATCTTTGTGCTTCTTTCTCTCCGTCTGTGGGTGTTTGAGAGGAAAGATAAAACTCCACTTACAGTTCACAAACTGAGTCATAGGAAATCTTTGCAACATCAGCCTGTGATTGGACTCCTGTAATGGAGACACTCCCCTTTGTAAATTCTAAGCAGTATATGAAGAGAGTGCAGGTCTGAGCTGGTTTGATCTATTTGGATCTGGTCTGATCTGTTGTGATCTGGTCTTGGATCCTTATCTGTTAAATGTGTTCTTAGATCTCTGTGCACTCGCTTTGACTTGAATCAGCTACATCCTGTGGCTCTTTGGGTTATACCCTAAACCTGCCACTAGAGAGCGCTAATGTCTTAAATGTGAACACTTAAATTTGTGGATATTTGCACAGGTATTTCATTTATTTTCTAGGATAATTATCTTGGGAGAAAAAATACTTGGTTTATATGAGTCAGATGTTGACTGCATATAAAAATGAGAATATTGAGATACTGATAATATGACTGTAGTATTTATCTTAGACTTCCAGGTTAATTCCTGCTAGTGCTTCTGCTGGCTCTCCAGAACCTTCTGTGTGTGGTGAAGACAGTAACCCACATACCCACATAATTCTGGAGGAGAGGGGTGGTACCCTAACCCTAACACTAGGGTTAGAGAGAATAACCCTAACCCTAACCCCTAGGGTTAGAGAGAATAACCCTAACCCTAGGGGTGGTGGCAGAGAGAGACTGACTGAGTGGTTAATCAGAGACAGAAACAGTGTGAGTGTGTGTGCGTGTGTAACGAGGGTTGACATCACGGGAGTTGTGTCTGACATCATGGCATGCTGTTTCTCATAAGGCATCATTCTAATATGCAGTATGATTAAGAAACCAGGACAGACAGACATGATGTATCCTGCCAAGTGCAGATGGGTTAAGATAGTTCATAAGAATTTGTTTCACTTTGTTTTTCCAGACGTCTGTGCACCTCTGGTGAATAAGGAATGGACAGAAATAAAACTTACTGTTGGAATCATCTGTGAACTATTTATTCAATGTAATGTGGACTTCCCTTAAAATTTAAATGTTTTATTTACACCTGTTGGTGCAAAATGTTATCATGTTAGTTGAACTGTGTTTATGTGGTTATAAGTAAAAAAGTCATTTTGCAGCCCCCTTTAGCCCAACATACTAGTGTTTTTATCAAGGTACCATAGATACTGTAGTTTAGCATAATGCTAAGGGATATATACTGAAGAAGACATGAAATATGACTAAATGGGAAATGGTGGTTTTGCAGGCCTGAAAATTGTGAAAGCAGGAATCCCTAATCCTAACCCTAAACTTAACATTCTTAATCCTAACCCTAATCCTAACACAATAGCACCTCTGTCTGAGCAGTTTCTCTACCCTTACACACTTAGCTCAGCTTACCAGTTACTTGCTGTACTGTGAATATGCAGAGACAGCACTGGGCACTTTTGCCCTCTTCACGTCATGGTATCAGTTTGACAAGGAGAAAAAAAAGATGCACAAGTTTGTTTCATGGGGTCCTTTTATTGAACTTTTGACTAATTGACTTTTTACAACCAGTTTGAACCAGTTTGAGGTGAAACAAATGACACAGGCCCTGCTGCCCGTGCCACGAATCTGATCCCAAGATGTCACCGACTGAACACCAAGCAGACAAAACAGGGTGTCGAAAGCAAGGAAAAGAATAGAAGAAAAGGACAGAACCAAAAGTCAAGCAGAGTTTGAGGGCAACAGCATTCTGCTCGGCTGATGGAAAGATGTAAAAAACAAAAAAAAAAGAACAGGAAGGAGAATGAGGAAAAAAGAAAGAGGGACCTGATCTACTTCTGGGCGGGGATCATGCTGTCGATGGACTCCCCCTTTTCCAGTTTCTTCTCCATCTCAACCATGAGCTTGACACCATCCACCACGCACTGCACCTGCTCCACCTCCGAGGTACCAATACGGTCCGCGTTGGAGATGTCAAACACTCCACCCACTGAGGCTGTGTCAACACCACCTGAGGAGCCAGATGAGAGGAAATAGGTGGAGGGTCAAAATATCAGGTGACAAGTGTGAATATGTGTGTGTGTGTGTGTGTGTGTGTGTGTGCGTTCATACCTGTGCCACGCTTCTGCAGACGCAGTCTGTTCAAGATCTCCTCAAATTTGGGGTGTTCACTGAGTTTGGGCAGCTTCACGTGAACCCCCCCACGCAGGCCAGTGCCGAGGTTTGATGGGCAGGTCAGGATGAAGCCCAGGTGTTCACTCCACATGAATCCGTGATTGTGCTTCTTGAACACCTCCTCAATCTACCGTACAAGTACAAACAAAAATGGACACAGTAGCATCAGATCGGTGAAAAGTAATTATGCATTTAGATAATATCTAGAAAGCTGGGTAAGATAAAAATGAAGATAATAAACCTTACATTCTGACTTCTGAATAAATTCACTGTTGAATGAATAAAGAGCTTTGCTCATTCGTTCATGGATCAGATCACATTAAAGTTAAAGTGTTTTTTCTGATCTGTAACAAAAATCTATAAAGGGCTATAATACTGATCTGGATTACTAATAACATCATAATATTGGTATATGGAATAATGAATAGAAAGTATTGCTGATAGTTTCTGTGTTAAATTGTAGTATTTTTCAACAATACATCTTACCATGGCCGGAGTGGGCCACTTTTTCAGCCCGGGAGTTTCATGCGCAAATCCGGCCCAAAATTATTTTTCCATCCCAATCGGCCCAAACTAGAGATTGACATGAGCCGGCCCATCGGGAATCCTCCTGAATCTCCCGATTAGCCACTCCGGCTCTGCATCTTACATCACAAACCCCAGCCCACCCCACCGTTTTAAAATGTCCAAATCAGGCTGCCATAACATACAAATTAGTTGAATTAGTAGCAGTATTCATCTTATTATTTATTCAATGTATTTAAATAAGTTATTGCATTTACTTGAAAACAAAATTTAGGATGGTTATCTAGGGGCAGTCATGGCCTGGTGGTAGGGAACTGGTCTTGTGACCGGAGGGTCGTGGGTTTGATTCCCAGACCTGAGGTCATGACTCAGGTGCCCTTGAGCAAAGCACCTAAACCCAACTGCTCCCCAGGTGCTTGGCTAGGGCTGCCCACCGCTGTGTGCACCACAGTAATCACTAGTGTGTGTGTTCTAACTGCACAGATGGGTTAAAAGGACAAATTTCAATTGTGGTGAAAAAAATCACAATTGACAAAATATGACACATTTTATTTAGCTAGGTTATGTAACTATTATGTTGGAGAAGTTGGCCCCAATGTATTAAAACTAAGGTAAGACACTAGCTTTTTCATCAGTAACTGTAGCTTGAGTCTGACTTTATATGGCTTACGTGTTCATAAAGTGTTACATGTTTATATGTGTGTGTGTGTGTGTGTGTGTGTGTGTGTGGTCTTTATGTAGTCTTTTTCTGTTAGCAATATCCCTGGGTCAGCTAGCAAGCAAAGTTCAGCTACATAAGCTAAGCTTTCTGCATGATTTTGAGTAGTTTGCTATCTTTTAATTTTGATTAGTCCATTTGCCACATAGGCAGTTAAAATGAGAGAAATGTGTATTTATGTGTATTTATTATATGTAGAATTAGCCTGAAAATGTCCATCTGTTATACAAACATACCACTTCAGTTTATGTACAAACCAATGATCTCAAAATTAGCCAGGAAGTCAGCAAAGTTAACATTAGATCAGTGATTAGATTAAATGAAACCATTTTAAAACCAACAGTTGCAGATGTTGTCTAGATTGGATAGCAGCTATGTAGGTGCTAATTTTCGAGTCTATAAATGAGCAAAAACGTAACAGGCATATTCATAATATATGAGCCATACAGCTCAGCTATTATGATTAAACTAGCACCTGTGGACATGTGTCCCTCTACTGATGTCCTCCTGCATATTAGAAGCAAGTTTCCGTTATTATTGAGCTTAACAATATAGTGAATTGACTTGCTCAAAACTGAATATCCTCACTTTTCACTATAGTTTATCATTGTGTTATCTATCCAGTTTGATTTTATGTAGTTTGCCACTGCTCTTAAATGTTAAGTATCAGCATATAAACGTGTGTGTATTGGCGTTTAAATGTGTTCTGGGACTGTATTTTGATTTTCTCACTCCTGTTTCTTGGAGCGGTAAGGTTAGTAATGCTACATGGTCTTTTTGGTTTATATCTAGAGAAGGCCAGATATAAATTCAACAGAGTTGAAAAGTGAAGACTTTACGTGTCTGATTAGACACATAAATTAGAGTTACATACAGTGTATCAGTTTAATTCTTCATTTGTTTTTAATGTATGTATATATTCATTTGCATATGAATGTTTGCATATTTAAACCCATGTGTATTCTAGTAAGTGGGTTACGATGTTTGTGTGTATGTGTGTGTGCGTGTGCGTGAACTCTACCTTGTTCAGACCAACACAGAAGCGTCTGAAGACCTCTTTCATGTTCCCACCCTTCTGCATGGAGATGACGCGTAGGTGATCCTCCTCATTCACCCACACCAGGAAGGTCTTGTTCTCATTGTGCCTAAAGAAAGGATCACACACAGAACACAGTGAAACGAGCTTCAGTCAGCCAGGGAATCCTAACCCTTCAAGTCCTAAACTACCCTACACAGCGTAATTACAACTCTAACCCTAAACTACCCTACACAGCGTAATTCCAACTCTAACCCTAAACTACCCTACACAGCGTAATTCCAACTCTAACCCTAAACTACCCTACACAGCGTAATTCCAACTCTAACCCTAAACTACCCTACACAGCGTAATTCCAACTCTAACCCTAAACTACCCTACACAGCGTAATTCCAACTCTAACCCTAAACTACCCTACACAGCGTAATTCCAACCCTAACCCTAAACTATCCTACACAGTGTAATTCCAACCCTAACCCTAACCCCTGGACTTAACCCTAACCCTAATCCTCATGTTACTCTGGTCCCACTCACGTCCACTACATCTCACCCTTTCCATGTATCGCATCTACAATATTTTACTCCTAATCACAAAGTTTACACTACATTACACACTACACACTACACTACACACTACACTCTTAGTCATGAACGCTACGCTTGCACTCAATATGTTGTATCCCAAGTCAAATGATGGACCCAACAGACTCTACCCCTAGCCCCTAGCCCTTACCCCCTACACACTCTGCCCCTACCCCCTACACCCCTTTCACTCACCAGATGCCTCTGGCGTCAGGCCAGTCGCGGGCCATGCCGGCTGCCAGCAGCAGGGGGGAAACGGGCTTGTCAAACAGGAAGTGGTCAGCAATGAGCTGCTCTTGTTCAGCATCAGTCATTGACTTCAGGGGGTAGTACTTCCCCTTAAATTCACCATCCAGGCTGTTCAGAGCTTAAATTAAGAAGAATTATTATACTGTTATATGTGGTTACGCTCTTTTGAAACAAATGTATTAGTACTATAAGATAAAAACAACAGTTGAAATGTATGTAGAGTACAATATAAGGAGTATCATTGAAATTTATATTACATAAATGTACCTATTGGCATTTACAGGTATGATAACAAAAACCACTCAGGTGAAGCACTGCAGAATTGTAATGGATGTTGCTGTTCTTCCGTTGGACCATTAGACCGTGACAGGTGGGGTACCTCACCCTCTACAGACAGCTTCACACTTCAAACCTAGCTTCACTAGGTTTAGGGTTCACCCTAAGGTCAGTGGGCCCTAACCATGGGGAGCCTCACCTTCCACGGACAGCTTCTCCACAGCTCTGCGCTCCCCACGGCTGTTGTGGGGGGGCAGGGCGTACCCCTTGATGCTACGTCCCGTACGCACGCGGCTGCTCAGAACGTAGTTGGGGTCAAGGTCATCACCTCCCTATGAAAAACCAAGTGCAGTATCCACAGTTAGGCCTGGTTCACACTAGTGTGCGTAAAACTAACTGGTGTAACTAGTAAAAACCTAATGTGTTTAGTTTGTTACTATCCTAGGCATTTGCGTAATATTAATGTTTGGCCATTATTTAGTAAAGTAAATGATTGTTAGAGGGTTAGTGCGGTGGCTGATGTCCACTGACCTTCAGGTTCTCGAAGTTCAGGTCAGTCTTGTGCTTGTCTGTGGCTTTGTATCCCCCATGTCGGTCACAGATGACGGGGTCAAAGAGGTCCTTAAACACGTCGTAGGATTCCTCATCACCAGCCACACAGCCGACAGTCATGATGAAGGGGTGACCTGAGGAATACAGATGACCAATGAGACTGAGACAAAACAAACATGTAAGACTCAAGGCTCATGGGATGAATGTAAGGTAAATGGCACTCTAACCGGCATGTCAGCAATCTCACTGCAAACAAAATGAAGCAGCTACTCTGTGAACTCTCAAGTTGCATTGTTGTATTATAACTTTATTTAACTCCATAGCACCTAAATAACCTGTTAAACAGGTATTAGGCATCCAGCATGCATGAGGTAAATAAGCAATGCTGGGTCCTGTCTCCACTCACCAGGGTTATCGACGCCAGTCTGAATAGCATCATCCAGCGTGTATCCAGTGGGGGTCTGCTTGTCTCTCAGCTTGGTATATACCTCCTTAGTGAGCACCTTGGCCATGTGGTTGTTGTGTTTTGTAAGGTCAGGAAACTCATCATCCACAGAGAAGTTGAGCTTAAAGTTGTTGTGGGTGTTTCCGAAAGGCATGATTGCGTTTCTAGCACTGTAATATGGAGGGTTGAGACATGAAATGAGTTAGAAATTATAAGTTCATAAAAGCTTCGTTATGTTACAGTGCTTTAATGAGTGCAGAGGGTGTTGTAAAGTTCCTGTGCTATTGATTATACATGATAACAGACATGTATAGTCAGCCACTCAAGAACTGACCATTTTTGTTTCCAGTAAACTTATATGGTCTGTAAAATCATCATCTGCTACATGTGTCAACACTGAAAAATTTAACAGGACTTTAAAAAATAAATTACCACCATGACCAAATGTAGCAGAACAGTCCTGCCTGCTGCCATGTCAGTTACTCCAGTCAACATACAACACCACACACACACCAACAGCTGCAAACGTTATGAAGGTCTGGAGACTTTAAGTATCCCAGCAGGCCTCTGGCTCCTCAACTGGTGTGTCTGATATGCCTGAGAAAGGGTTCGGTTATTCTAGGGTCCAGCCTGAGAGCTTCTATTTTTGTGATGGTGCCCATGTCACTCCCTTATTCTCACATTACATCCAATCTCACTATACAGAAAAGCATGTTCTGATCACACACACACACACCCACACACACACACACCTGCATGTATTGTGGCATAACACCCTAATGCTGCTGCCTGCTTCAGTCTTGAGGGTCTAATTTATGCACAGCCCTAAACAGCCTAACTGTTCCCTTTGTTTAAGATGGAATATCTACCCAACATTTCAAGCAGGTTTCCTTCATTAAGTGGTACACTGTCTGTGTTGGTGATGAGTCATGTCAGCACGGACGCAGTATGGAAACTTTCTGTGCTGTCTGAACTGTATAAAGGGCTAAACCTAACCCCTAATCCTAACTAACCCTAACCCCTAACCCTAACTAACTCTAACCCTAATGTACCACAGACTGTGTTTATCTGAAGAAAATGTGTAGAAAGTGAAAACCTTGGAGCACTTAGAAAACATTTATCTTTTTTTGCCCTTAGCTCCTTGGTTCAAACTGTACGTGTTTGGCTGAGTTATGAGCAGACAGCTGTGCAGAAGAAAGCTGAGAACTAGAAGCCATCTCTCCCCTCTTTAAGGCTCAAATGCACCTGTTACGCTGGTAATATTAGCACAGATCACAGCTACAAATGCACAGTCAGGGGCTGTGAATGACCACTAATGAGAAATGAGCATGTTTTGTTTTACTGTTTCTGCAATTGCAAAATCAAATCACATTGATCAAAGTTATTTGAACTGTATATAGCACTTAAAGATTTAAAAAATATGTCTCTGCTGTAAGCAAATTACATTTAGCGCCCCACACCTGCTAAGCTTTTATCAGTTAGGAAAATCAGATATAAAAAGAACATTTTAAGGTTAGGTTAGGTTAGGGTTATTCATTCTTTGAATCCACATTTTTCTTGAGGTCCCTATTTATTTTTGCCAAATCACTAATTCAATAACAATCCTGAATGTTACCACTTTTCTTGCAAAGAATGTGGGTTGCAGTTTTTCAGTTTCTTTACCTGTGCACGAGACAACAGAGGTAACAGTCCTTGGGATCAGTTCCTGTTCACCAAAGCCGAAATAGGGGTCACCCAGCTAAGAAGGGTTGGGTTCAGCTTTATATACCGCTGAGTTCTGTGGTGACAAGCTAATCCCTTTTAGACTCTAGCTTGTGATTGGACAGGACCCTGCTCTGCTCAGTTTAGCTTAGAAAAGGATTGTGTATTTACATTTCCGTCATCTTAGATGGGGTGTCTGCTGAGGTCTGGCACTCTCCCCAAACCCCCTCCTCTTCGCCCCATACATAGCTGTCCAGTGGGTTGGCTGGGGATGGGGGGAGGGTTCGGGGGGCCTGCAGAGTGGGAGTGCAATGGGGACATTTGGAAAGGCTGAGTGTAACACCAAGCTTGGAAACAGTTTACTGCAATGCTGCCATGTTTCTAGTAAATGTGTATGTGTGTGTGTGTGTGTGTGTGCAATGAGGTGTTGTTACACTTAATGTATATTTGACAGACCTTTATTGTCTGTGGGGAAAAGTTAGTTTTAAGTCCCTGAAAAAAGTTCTCTATACTTTTTTTCTTATTGGTGTTGCTGTAATTAATAATAATAATTACAGCAACACCAATTAGTAATAATAATACATGGTTTGTACAGGTGTCACGTTGTGGGGGGGGCCCCCTGCCGGTCGCCCCCGGTTACAGCGGCAGCTGTCCTGTTTTGGTCACGTGATGTTCGTCCCTCAGGTGGGCGGGACCCGTGATCCGTCTCACCTGAGGGTCGTTAGTTTGTCTATATATGTGACATATGTAAGCGCTTTGTGACAACATGTGTTGTGAAAAGCGCTATACAAATAAACTTTGATTTGATTTGATATGTCTTGTCTTTGTACCAGTTGACTGCTGGTTATTATTTCCTTAATCTGGTTCTATGTCACGGGTATTTGGTTTGCGCACTTTCTATTAAACCATCCTCTTTCCCTGAGACTTGGCGTGATCTCTTCCTTTTTAGTTGCTCACCCTGCCCGTCACACAGGTGCTTGAAATTCTGCATTTATTTTACAATAAATAACTACCTGACTAAATAAGTTTGCTTAAAGAAAAAACAGCAGAATGTAAAATAAAAAAGGCATCACTCGTGCCTCCACGTATGTGTGACAACAAATTCTAGTTCTTTCTCATAATCCAAGAGCAGTTGGCTCACGTGAAACCGGCTCATTTTGCCCCCAGATTATCGCTAAATTTCAGTTTTGAGATATCACTGTTATCATTTATTTACCACAGCTGAAAGGTGCTGTAAAAACTTGAAAATGGGCCTTGAAAGTGCTTGAAAAGTGCTTGAATTTTACTTCACGGTCTGACTCCTGCTGAATACTGATGTCCACCTGTGACCTCAGGAACTTCTTCATACATGTATACATATCAGAAATGTTTCTACATATTGTAAGTGTAATATTGTGAAGGGCAGGGAGTGCGAACAAAAAGGAAGCGATCACGCCAAGTCTCAGGGAAAAAGGATGGTTTAATGAAGAAATTGCGCAAACCAAAAACCCGTGAATAGATCCGAATTAAGGATATAATGACCAGCGGTCAACTGGTACAAAGACAAGACATATATAGGCAAACAAACGACCCTCAGGTGAGACGGATCACGGGCTCCGCCCACCTGAGGGACGCACACGACGTCACAAAACAACAACAACAGCCGCTGTGGACGGAGGTGACCGGTAGGGGGCCGCCTCACCGTGACAGTATGCTTTATTTTTGACTGTCTTTGCAAAAGGTAAATGCTATGGAAGTTAAAAACTGTATGATGATCCTGAATAAAATTCTTCATTTAATTTAATTTGACCAGATTTAAATTCAGTGTAAAATTTACTATATGGTCCACCAATTTTTTTGGAAGAAAAACAACTATAATACTGTAACTAAGTTTATATAATAATATTATACTTCCATATATATAAATGAGAATAATATTAATATTTAATAATATTATTCTTACATATATTTACGTGTGACACTGCGGCACAGAACGAATAAGCACACTTTTGCACGCTTTATTTCAAATGTGATGCGCAGACAGCGCACATAGAAACATATAACTCACACACGTGAATGACTCAGACAAAGACACAGGACACTGCGTGAACGCACATTAAATAGACAAACCACATTAGCCCCGAGTGATCACGAGACGAGCCACAGGTGAGACTGATGAACACACTCAGACACATCCACACCCACAAAGATACACAGACGCAGACGACTAGACGTAGACAACACAAACACACGCCCAAAGGGGAGGGGTCAGGGACTGTACCGTGACAACATGAGAATAATATGAATCTTAATAATATTATACTTGCATATTGTTACATTAGATTAATATTAATATTAATAAATATATATGTTTAAGTGAGAATAATATTAATATGTAATAATAATATTCTTACATATATATAAGGATAATCTTAATCATTATTATTATTATTATTATTATTAATTGTAATCTTAATAATATTGTTACATGAGTAATATTAATATTAAATAATAATATTAAATACATCTTTTCTTTTTTGAGACTATTGTAGAGTTCCTTCTCTATTCCACCGTCCTCTTTTGGAGTAGAGTTAAAACAAACACATTGTATTTGGGAGATGTGGGAAACACAGAGATTATTGTAGGGGGAATTGTATTGTAGGGGGACACACACACATATTCTAACTTTACCAACTATACAGCTGCTATCCACATGTCCCACTCAAGCAGCCTGATACCAAGTTAGTCACTGTCACACCTCCAACACAGTCACACCTACAACACCATCACACCTCCAACACAGTCACACCTACAACACCATCACACCTCCAACACAGTCACACCTACAACACCATCACACCTCCAACGCTGGTGCACCACCACTAATACTGCACTTTCAACATTGCCCTACTGCCAACACTGCCCCACGTCCATTTAGTGTTAACTGTACTGTCCTACAGTTTAGACACTATTTAATATATCATCTAAACTACAGTGCTATAGTTTAGTCACACACTGTTTTATCTAAACTACAATCTTACAGTTTAAATGCATACTGTGTTTTTCTCTGTTCTTTTATGCACTTATCAAGCCACTGAACTGTGAATCAAACTATTTAAAGTTTAATTAAGGTCTTATATAAATGTAATCTTACTTCTAGTCAGCCAGTATGTCAGTATTTTTCCCTTTCTTTTTCTGAGAAAAGTACAGCCAGAACACACAACTCTAATATAGTAATTTTTGTCTGGCATAGTTTTTGTGTCAAAGTTTGTGATGAAAAGCGAGAGTTTTGTTTGGGCGCCAAATATAGATAAGCAAAAATGTTTTAAGTTTTTAGATTTAGTGAGAAGCCCGTCCAGCACGAGAAACTCCTCTGAAGTCAGTGGTCTCCCAACTGATCCAACTTCGCCTGTAGAGCTGTGAGCCTTTCCATGATCAAATTCTTGTTTTTACTAATAGTGAAAGTTTGCATTACAACCATGTTGGGCAATTTCTGCAATCGTTCGATAACTGACTCCACCCTTTTAATTTTCTGATACACCAGGGCAACAGCTAATCCAATCAGCAGAAACCCAACGATCAAAGTTCCAAATAGATATACATCCTTAATGTCTTCCAGGAAGAGAGGCACAAGACACAAACCATGCCACGTCGCCCACGAGTCAAACATATCCAGCTGAGGACGTTCTGTCCAGACATGTGGGTTCTCCCATCACATGACTCCACATGGAAAAAATTGTATCAATTGACCACATAATCAATTCCATACTTGTTTAAAATTGTGTGCGACCACCTCTTGTGACCAGTAACTGCTGAATATAATAATGTCAATGAAATAACCCACAAACAGAAATGCATGTGAAATGGATGGATGTGTTGATGGATGGATGTGTGTTGATGGATGGATATGTGTTGTAAGAGTGAAAAATTCAGGATTTTTGGGGAGCACTGTGGGTCACCGTCCATGGCGATGCAGAACAAATGTCATCACACAGGAAGGACCATGGAGTATAACGTCATACAGAAGACACAGGAATAACGGGAATAACGGGAATGGGAATAATGCATGAAACAATACAGGGGACACGAGCAACACATACACAAACACACACCTTTGCTGGCTAATTCACTAGCATTAGCTTATTACTTTTTGCTAAGAGTGTCTTTTTTGCTTCAGTTTTTCATTTGTTGTTTGAAAAATCAGGCTAGTCATTATTTTCAGGTAAAAACTGATGTGCACTCTGATGCTGCACTGGACTATTGATGTTACCTTATTGATGTTACCTGCACTGGACTATTGATGTTACCTTATTGATGTTACCTGCACTGGACTATTGATGTTACCTTATTGATGTTACCTGCACTGGACTATTGATGTTACCTTATTGATGTTACCTGCACTGGACTATTGATGTTACCTTATTGATGTTACCTGCACTGGACTATTGATGTTACCTTATTGATGTTACCTTATTGATGTTACCTGCACTGGACTATTGATGTTACCTTTGACAGAACCAGAACCTTTGTGGAGAGCTAATAGCAGGCAATATATGCCATAACTGTTTAATCAGACACAATGTGTAGTTTCAAAGCACAGCAAATACATTTTGTTTTGGTTATAGACTGAAACTTGCTCACAATAGTCATGTTTCCAGGTACGAACTCCACCTCCCAGCATGCAGCAGTCACAGAGCCTCCTGTCACTCAGTCAATTTTCAGCAATAACCTCAGGTTCCAGAGGTAACATCCCCCCCCACCCCACTTACACATACTAACTGTTCACCATGTGTTACCATGTCATTGTGAAGTGTTGCTATGATCACATGCACACTGAACATGTCCTCCGTTTGACTCTCCGTTAGGGTTAGTGTTAGGGCAAGTGTTAGGGTTAGTGTTAGGGTAAGTGTTAAGTTTAGGGGTAGGATTACATTTACATTTATGGCATTTAGCAGACGCTCTTATCCAGAGCGACTCACAAAGTGCTTTGCATTAGGGTTAGGAAAAGTCTTAAATGTACTATATATATACTGATAAAGATATGAATAAAAAAATGATCATTCACATAAGGCTTAAGAGATCACTGATCATGTCTTTGAATACACCTACATGAATGTATTCACAGTCATCAGATAAACTGAACTATGAAATGACAACAGGGTTTATCACGTATATCTAACCCCTAACCCCAACTAACCCTAATCCTTAAACCCTAACCCTTAGTTTTCAAACCACTTCAGCATGACTGCAAAGGAGGTTAACCCTAACCTAACACTAACCCTAACCCTAGGAGGCTTAACTAATGACAGTCACTCTCTTTATGTGTGTGTGCGTGCAAGTGCGCCAGTGTATTACATAACAGGTTAACTTAAACGGAGAATGTTATGTGGGCAGGGTTTTCTCTCCCTAAATTAGACTGTGAATGTCTGGTAGTCTTGCCAAACAGTATCCATGGACACTTACACAACCAACAGAGACTTTGTGGGGGCAAAGAGAATGTAAAGTTTTGTGGATTGCTATAGTCTCTCTGTTCATTCATAGAATGTGTTTCAGAAAAGACAGATGCAAAAGAATTAGTCACACTCATGACACAATGATAATATAGGCCTACTAATTAAATAGAGTTTCAAAATGTAATTTTTCAATTGTAATAATTGTAAATTCAATTACAAATTCATTTGTAAATTTACTTTTTTCTGATACAACACTGACTGTAGAAGAGTAAAATGAACATAGTGTATAACCTTGTGAATCTGTTAGTGGATTACTAGGCAAAACTCACACTGCAGTGAAGTTAATGACACACCACTTTGCTGTGTTTCTCACTCAATACACTGTGCTGTTATTGAGATTGTCACTTTGTTTTTAAGGTGGGTGGTTGAGGCAGTTGTCAAATGTTAACTCATAATCCAATGTCAGACACAGACACACACACAAATTCACATTTAGAAAGAGAAAGTGGAAGTGAGGCCAATGTTGAAGTTGCCTTGCATGGAATGTTTATGAATGTGTGTCTGTGTGTGTGTGCACATGTGAGCACTGTGTGAGTACTGTGCAGGAGTAGTGTGTGAGCAATCTGCAGTTGCTAATAATACCCTTGGCCTTTGGAAGAGCTGGAAACCCGAGTCTGAATCCCATACGCTGGGGACATTGGGAACATATCTCCACCACTTTCTCAAAATATTCTATGTAACATCTTGCTGCAGATACCTGTATGCAATTCTGTGAAAACAGCACTGAGATCATGAGGAAAAATGTACTCATGGAGCAGTTTGCAGACCAGAGATAGTATGCCAGTCCACAAAAGGGATTTTAGCCCTAACCCCAAACCCTACAATAAAACCTAACCCTAACTTAACCCCAACCCTAACCCTAATCAACTTCCAATGACTGTATTTATACTCAGGGTTTGGTCTCAATCTTTGCCGGTCATTGTTCCTCATGGTTCTTTGTACAGTGGAACCTCGGTTAATGACCACAATCTGTTCCGAAAAGTTGGTCGTTACCTGAAATGTTCACTATCCGAAACAATTTTCCCCATAAGGAATAAAGGAAATAGAAATAATTGGTTCCCAGCCCCTTTTGACTCACTAATATATTAAAGTTATGGCTATATAGGTATGTTTTTAATGAGAACAGTTATAATACAGTACAAATGGTGTTAAATAAAAACATTAAAGCCTTTATTAACAATTAGTAAACATAAAAAAGTGCCATATTTTATCAATTGTGATTTTTTTACACTGCAATTGAAATTTGTCCTCCGCTTTTAACCCATCTGTGCAGTTAGAACACACACACACACTAGTGATTACTAGGGGGCTGTGGATCACACGTGCCCAGAGCGGTGGGCAGCCCTAGCCCGGCGCCCGGGGAGCAGTTGGGGTTAGGTGCCTTGATCAAGGGCACCTCAGTCATGGCCTCAGGTCTGGCAATTGAACCCTCGACCCTCCGGTCACAAGACCAGTTCCCTACCACCAGGCCATGACGGTGCAAATGTTTTGCAACATTTTTGGTCATTATCCAAAATGTTCGCTATCTGACGCGTTCGCTTACCAAGGCGTTTTCTAAGGTGTTCGCTAATCAAAGTGTTCGCTAACCAAGGTTCCACTGTATTCTTTCCTCACTGTTCGGTGAGGTGTTCACTCCATCCTAGAGTTCTCTTGGTTTGTTTCTGGCCTTTGTATTACAGTAATAGTGTGTTCTGACTATATGCACTGCCTCATTTTGTTTAGGCTGTAATTTTGTTTGGATATCTGTTTTCTAGTTTCCTGGCTTTAGTAGATTTAGTTAACCTTTAGTTCATTTAGTTCAGTTGGCTTTAAATGTTTTCCTGTCTTTCCCCCATGAGTATTGGTTTTCAGTCTTGATTGGTTTTCAGTCTTTTAGTTTGTTTTGTGTTATATATGGATAAAGTGATGTCCCCTCGATCCCGCAACCCTTGTGTGTCTAGATCTAGTGTGTAGATTGGTTTTTTGTCTATCTTGTGTTCCCCTGTATGTGTTCCTCCTAGTATTGTGAAAATCCCATTCCTCCCCGCAATTTTGCCCACCTCCTGAGCTCCTTGGCCTATAATTGTTACACCATGGTTTAAGACCAGTAGGTTTGTCCAACACAACCATAAAACCTCCATGAACATTACCCTTTCAGAGTTATTTTCAGTGAACATGTGTGCCTGAAGGGAACATGACAGACGGGCAGCTGAACTGAGTGCAGCAACCAGTCCGCATTCTTGTCCCCAACACTCAAAGCAAACTTGGGTTTTAGTTGTGTGTTTTAGTTATGTGTTTTAGTTGGGTGTTTTAGTTGGGTGTTTTAGTTGGGTGTTTTAGTTGTGTGTTTTAGTTATGTGTTTTAATTGGGTGTTTTAGTTATGTGTTTTAGTTGGGTGTTTTAGTTATGTGTTTTAGTTATGTGTTTTACTTGGGTGTTTTAGTTGGGTGTTTTAGTTATGTGTTTTAGTTATGTGTTTTAGTTGGGTGTTTTAGTTATGTATTTTAGTTGTGTGTTTTAGTTGTGTGTTTTAGTTGTGTGTTTTAGTTATGTGTTTTAATTGGGTGTTTTAGTTATGTGTTTTAGTTGGGTGTTTTAGTTATGTGTTTTAGTTATGTGTTTTACTTGGGTGTTTTAGTTGGGTGTTTTAGTTATGTGTTTTAGTTGGGTGTTTTAGTTATGTATTTTAGTTGTGTGTTTTAGTTGTGTGTTTTAGTTATGTGTTTTAGTTGGGTGTTTTAGTTATGTGTTTTAGTTGGGTGTTTTAGTTTTAGTTGGCTGGAGCTTCCTAAAAGATGTTCCTCTTTAGTTAGGGTCAGAATGTCTATAGGAAACATGGGCTTGCCAGTTACCTCAACATGTGTGGGATATTTTTGAGATTTGATTTGACACTGCACAAAACTACTACAATGCACTTCTGAATTATGGAATTTCTTATTACTAACTTTATAATGACTAATTTGTTTTCTTTCATGATTAGCCATATTAGAATTGTGGTTTGGCAGTGCTACCTTCGTTTCTACATATTAATATACATGTGATTTAACTGCAGATTTAGCTGATATTATTGCTTCATTAGTTATAAGAATAAAGCTTTAATGACATTACCACGCATGAGCAAGACATGAGACACAGCGATGTCCTGACACCACAACACTGAGCTGTGGCAGGAAACACAGCTGGGTTTTAGTCCACAGCAGTATTGGGGTTTGGCACCTGTGTTGTTAAATGGGGAAAGTGAGAGCAGGTGAGCATGTGTATGTGGGTGAATGAGTACGTGGTGATTTGCATGTATGTGCGCGCATATGCATGTTTTTGTGCATGTGTGTATGTGTGCATATGTATGTGTTTTTGTGTGTGTATATGCATTTGTGAGTTTTTGTGCTTGTGTGTGTGTGCGCATATGCATGTGTTTTTGTGCAAATGTCTGTGTGCGTGTGTGTTCTTGTGAAGGCACATGCATGTGTGTGGGGTGTTTGTGTGAATGTATGTGTTTGGGGTGGTTGTGTGGATGTATGGGTGTCAACTGGGGTTAGACAAAACTAGGGTTAGGGTTAGTGACGAGTAAATCTATGGTTAGGGATAGATAAAACTATGGTTAGTGTTAGGTAAAACTAGGGTTAGGTAAAACTCATCTCCAAAAACATATCAATAAACGAAAACCTTTCCCCAATACTAATGAATCTGACTTGGACAGCATGTAGCACACCAGATGTATAATTAATAACTAAGGTGGCATTTATTTGATGGGTTAGTCAGAGCAGTTGATGTTTTGATTGGGGAAGATATCACAGTGAATGAACATCACAATATTAAACATTTCGGTCGGTAGTAGTAGTTATAATGTAGAATCCACAATTATGGATATTTCAATATTATTAAATAATAACCATTGTTTCCATAGTAATACTGTTTCTGGGGTTGTGGAATTTGAAGTGTGTGTATGCATTTATATATATTCTCAGTATGCATTGTGTGTATATATGTGTTTTCAAACATGTTGTATGCTTAATTGAAAAGAAATCCTTAGATCCTTGGAGTTCTAAGTGTGGTTAACACATTCCCAAGTCTTGAACCTCTCATCCGCCCACTTCACAAGGATCACATTACACAAAGTCAGCTGTAAGCCCACAATCTTAAACTTAGTTACACCGAGACGGTCTTGTTACTGGTCTGACCCCAAATGTGAACACAAATCACCAGAGAAGCTTAAAGTGAAGGCGACTGAATTAGAATCGCACACCATGGTCACTTCTTTAGCACACCACCTCAGCCTTGGTCATGGATGTACTCACTGTGGACACTGCAGGCCTTCAAAGTAAGGAAAGGCAAACTGTTGAGCCACATGCTCACAAAGCACAGTGAAACACCCCCTTCCTCTGCCACTGACACCCAGACATACAGAACTGAAACCATACCATACCATCTTTATTTATAAAGCACTTTTAAACAACAGCTGACACAAAGTGCTGTACAAAGTAGAAATAGTAAACAGATAAGTAAAAGACAATTTAAAAACGATTAAGAAAGCAACACAATAACAATAACTAAAAATAGACAAACGTTAATGATTCACCACTAAGTTTCGCTAGGTTTGAAAGCCAGGGAAAACAGGTGGGTTTTAAGCCGAACTTTAAAAATGGAAAGTGAAGGGGCCTCTCTAACCTGCAAAAGTAAATCATTCCATACACAGGTTAAACAGGTTAAATCACTTTCAAATCAACATTATACTGTTCACTTTGGGAAGTATGATGTTACTTTATAACTACACAGTGGTGTGTTTTCTCTGTAGTGATGGAATGAGACAGTTGCTTAATAACTGAGAAGCGGTACATCTTCAGTATTCTTTACACTCTGACAGTAGAGGTTCAGAGTTCATTTAAAACCGTCTACTTGCTGTCTGAATAGCTAGTCTGCAGTATTCAGTAATTTTTTTTACCAAAATTTCTAAAAAAGTTATATTAAGCTGCTATTCAAAAAGATTAAGATTCTTAATTCTTCTATATTAAACAATTACAGAGCTGTCGAAAGTTTTCCTAATATAGGGTAAGATTAATAATATATTGCTTAAAAAATAAAGGAAACACTAAAATAACACATCCCAGATCTCAATTAATAAAATGTACCAGTTGAAAATTTTTATTTATTACATAGTGCAATGCGTTGAGAACAAAATGACATTAAAATGATCAATGTAAATCAATATTATTATCCCATGGAGGTCTGGATTTGGAATCATACTCAAAATCAAATTGTAAAATCAAATGACAGACTGATTCAACTTCAGTGGAAATTCCTCAAGACAAGTTAAAATTAGGCTCAGTAGTGTGTGTGGCCTTCATGTGCCTGTATGACCTCCCTACAACACCTGGGCATGCTCCTGATGAGACCTCCCTACAACACCTGGTCATGCTCCTGATGAGACCTCCCTACAACACCTGGACATGCTCCTGATGAGACCTCCCTACAACACCTGGACATGCTCCTGATGAGACCTCCCTACAACACCTGGGCATGCTCCTGATGAGGCACTGGATGTACTCCTAAGGAATCTCCTCCCAGACATGGATTAAAGCCTCAGTCAACTCCTGGACAGTCTGTGGTGCAACGTGGCGTTGGTGGATGATGTCCCATATGTGCTCGATTGGATTCAGGTCTGGGAAACGGACAGGCCAGTCCATAGTATCAATGTCTTCATCATGCAGGAACTGCTCACACACTTCAGGCACATGAAGCATTGTCATGCATCAGAAGGAACCCAGGGCCCACTGCACCAGCATATGGTCTCACAATGGGTCTGAGGATCTCATCCCGGTACCTAATGGCAGTCAGGCTACCTCTAGCTAGCACATGGAGGTCTGTATGACCCTCCACAGAAATGGCTTCCCACACCATTACTGACCCACTGCCAAACCGGTCATGCTGGAGGATGTTACAGGCAGCAGAACGTTCTCCACAGCGTCTCCAGTCTCTATCACATGTGCTCAGTGTGAACCTGCTCTCATCCATGAAGAGCACAAGGCGTCAATGGCAAATCTGCCAATCTTTGTGTTCTCTGGCAAATGCCAATCACCCTGCACGGTGTTGGGTTGTAAGCACAAATCCCACTTGTGGACATCGGGCCCTCATACCACCCACATGGAGTCTGTTTCAGACAGTTTGAGCAGAAACATGGATATGGCCTGCTGGAGGTCATATAGCAGGGCTCTGGCACTGCTCCTCCTGTTCCTCCTTGCACAAAGGAGGAGTTAGTGGTCCTGCTGCTGGGTTGTTGGCCTCCTACGGCCCCCTCCATGTCTCCTGGTATCTGCTCCATGCTCTGGACTAACAGACACAGCAAACCTTCTTGCCACAGCTCACATTGATGTGTCATCCTGCAGTCCCACCAGGATTTCGCGGGCCTTTTTTGTGATTGTTGCGGGCTAAAATGTTTGATGTTGTGGGTGTTTTTCAAAAAAATTGCAATGGAAGTTGCGGTGTGTTTTTGCTTTTTTGTGAGTACATTACAATAGGGAGTAAATGTATGGTTTCCTCTATTTAGTAGTCCATTTTAATTATCTATTTACCTATTTATTCAGGGTTGCCAACTTTTCAAGATCGCTTGAAGTGAGATTTGAACCTGGAGGGGGGGGGGGGGGGGGGGGGGGGGGTTAGCGAACGTAAGTTGTTACCGGACAGCCTGTAAAATGGACACAAATTAAGTATTATATCGAGATCGATCGCCAGTGGTTGGCACCAGAGCGAACTAGTAACTCATAGATATGGATCAGAGATAAATAAACTTTATCCCTGACTTTAAACTTTATCTCAGTTTAAAGTTTAAACTTATAAACTTTATCTCAGACCCTCGCCGCTTGCGTGAGCTGCAGTGGCTTCGCGGGCTACCGTTGCATTGTGGGGAATGTAGTGTTTGTGCGTGCAAAACACCATCGGGCGGCTGTGGCCTGCGGGCCGGTTCTAATAGTAATTAAATATCATCCAGGGGGCCATAGATAATCAATTCGCGGGTCGGATCTGGACAGTTTATCCCCGCTTTCATGTAGTGTACCGGGATACTGCTTTTCCCGGTCTTTTTGCCGTTATTTTCGTCGCTCATGCTGCTTTCAGTCTGCTTCTCTTGAACGTATATACGGAAGTAAGGCGGGAGTTTGTCGACGTCACATCAAGACGACATCAGTGATTGGTCAAATTTGCGGGAAAGTTGCGGTGATTGGCTGAAGTTGCAACACCGCCCTGAATTCGCGGGGTTTGCTTGAAGTTGCGTTGAAGTTGCAAATCGCAACATCGCGACTTTCTGGAGGGTCTGATCCTGGATTAGCTGCACTACCTGACCACCTTCTGTGGGTTGTAGACACCGCATCATGATACCTCTATGGTGAGAGAACTGACAAAATGCTAAAGTGACCAAAACATCAGCCTGAAAGGATGAGAACAGAGAAAAGGTCTGTGGTCACCACCTGCTGAATCATTCCTTTATAGGGGATGTCTTGCCTCTCATTTCTACCTGTTGTCCTTCCATTTGCACAACAGCAGGTGAAATTGATTCACAGTGTTGCTTCCTGACTGAACAGTTTGGTATCACAAGTGAAAATCTTTATTTATGATAGTAGAATGTGTTGAGAACAAAATAAAATAAAAATTATCAATGTAAATCTTGGAGTTACATTGTGTTGTTTGTGTTCCCTTTATTTTTTGAGCAGTGTATATATTTTTAAACAATTAACATATATTTTTATGTATACTGACATAAATTTCAGATGTAGCATCAGATGATCTTAGTTATGAATCTGGCTGAATGGTTCTAACATGGAAACCATCTTTTTCCTATGTTTACTGTAAGGAGCAGAAGTTCGGCAACAGTTTGTGAATGGGGGAGCGGTTAGGTTAAGTTTAGGGGTGAGAAGGGGAATAGGTTAAACTTAGGGGTGGGGAGGAGTGGGTTAAGGTTAGGTATGGCGAGGTTTAGGTTAAGCTTAGGGGTGGGGAAGGGGGTAGGCTGAGTTTAGGGGTTGGGAAGGAGTGGGGTAGGTGTAGGGGTGGGGGTGTTACTGTTTGGGGTTTAGGGTAACTTTCGGGTGGAGAACGTGTTGGTTAGGGATGATGGGAAAAAAGAACAACATAAAAGAAAAAGAGATTAGGACCCAGGAGAAGGATGGTTAGGGTGAAGATTAGTAGAGAAATTAATAGGAGAAATGAGATATGATAAAAGATCCATTCTGTATTTAATCATTACTAAACATTTATTAGGTCTTGTTCAGGGAATTAAATATACCTGATGTAAAGTGAAAACCAATAATGTTTTAGTAATGCATTACTAACATCTATTAAACATTACTAAACATTTATTAGGTCTTGTTCAGGGAATTAAATATACCTGATGTAAAGTGAAAACCAATAATGTTTTAGTAATGCATTACTAACATCTATTAAACATTACTAAACATTTATTAAGTCTTGTTCAGTGAATTAAATATACCTGATGTAAAGTGAAAACCAATAATGTTTTAGTAATGCATTACTAACATCTATTAATCATTACTAAACATTTAATTAGGTCTTGTTCAGTGAATTAAATATACCTGATGTAAAGTGAAAACCAATACAATGTTTTAGTAATGCATTACTAACATCTATTAAACATTACTAAACATTTATTAAGTCTTGTTCAGTGAATTAAATATACCTGATGTAAAGTGAAAACCAATAATGTTTTAGTAATGCATTACTAACATCTATTAATCATTACAAAACATTTATTAGGTCTTGTTCAGTGAATTAAATATACTTGATGTAAAGTGAAAACTAATAATGTTTTAGTAATGCATTACTAACATCTAATAATGATTACTAATAATCATCATTACTAATAATGATCCCATTGTCGCTGGGATGTACTGGGGGCAAAGCCTAAGCTCATCTTGGCCTCAACTCCTAATCCTGTTAACAACAACAATGATAAGGGCTGGACTCTTGTTCGGGGGAAGGAACGTAGCAGAAACCAGCACAGCAGCGGCAGCAAGCAGCAATCTTCAGAACAGAACATTCTTCTCGATAACAGATATGAAGCTCTTGCCTCAACTGAAGTAGCAGAAACTGAGCAGTCTCATCACAACATACTGCCTCCCTCTCCAGGACATCAAGGACATCAAACGCACCCCAATCAGCATCAGAGATCCGACTCCAGTCTGGCTGCTAAGCTTGCAAATAACTGGCCATTCGCGGACCAACCACCAGGCTGCCAACTGTGTTAGCCAGCAGCATGCTAACAAGCATGCTAAGAGGGTTAGCCATCGGGATGCTAACCATGTTGGCCATCGGAGTGGTAACCATGTTGGCCATCGGGTGGTAACCATGTTGGCCATCGGGGTGGTAACCATGTTGGCCATCGGGGTGGTAACCATGCTGGCCATCGGGGGTGGTAACCATGCTGGCCATCGGGGTGGTAACCATGTTGGCCATCGGGGTGGTAACCATGTTGGCCATCGGGATGGTAACCATGCTGGCCATCGAGATGGTAACCATGCTGGCCATCGGGGGTGGTAACCATGCTGGCCATCGGGGTGGTAACCATGTTGGCCATCGGGGTGGTAACCATGTTGGCCATCGGGATGCTAACCATGTTAGCCGCCGAGGCATTAATGGTGAAAGAAGACGAGGAACACCGTCACAGCCCAAAACGCTGCTAATTAGGGACTCAGTCATCAGAGATGTATGGAGCAACAGTATTAAGGCCTTTTGCTTTCCTCGTGTTACTGTCTGTGAAGTGATACCCATGATTCCACACATATTGCATGACCATCCAGCTACGGAAAGACTGATTGTACATGTCGGCTCTAGCGATGTTTACAAACAACAGTCTGAGATACTGAAACAGGATTTTAACCATCTGCTTGACATTCTGGAGTTTTCCCGGTGTGAAGTGTTCATTTCTGGACCGATACCAACTGCACGTCGAGGCAGTGGTCACTTTACCAGACTGCTGGCTCTAAACAGCTGGCTCACTACAGCCTGTGCACATCGGAAGGTAAACTTAATTGACAATTTCAACATTTTTTGGAGGCGTCCTGAGCTTTTTAAACCTGATCAGCTTCACCCTAACAGGGCTGGGACTCAAATGCTTGTGGATAATCTAATGTATGGAATCACTCACATGCGGAACCTACTACAGAGCTGGGTAGGCCTTAGTGGCTTAGTCTTAGACTGGTTTAGATCGTACCTAACTGGGTGTGATTACTATGTAGCATTAGGTACCTCTTCCTCCACACGTCAAAAAATAACTTGTGTCGTCCCCCAAGGATCAATTCTTGGGCCGTTACTATTCAACCTATATATGCTTCCGTTACCACACATCATTAATAAACATGGTATTAGTTATCATCAATATGCAGATGACACTCAACTTTATATTTCGCTAGAACCTAAAGCCCTAAAATCAATTTGCTCACTGTTTGACTGCATAGATCAGGGGTAATCAATTAAATCTTTCCGCGGTCCATTTTTGGCAGATAGCTCAGACCTTAGGTCCGGGTCTGCGGTGGCGAACGAAAGTTGTTGAGTTGTTGAGCGAGGGGGGGGTGCGAACGAAAGTTGTTGAGCGGGGGGGGGGGGGGGGGGGGGGGGGGGGGGAACGTAACACTCAAATGGGTGGTGACCGTAACACTCGTCTGAAAATAAATTCTCCGGTTTAAAATATAGTCTCCCGTTAAAATTTTTTTGGCATTTGGGTCCGTATCCAGTTAATCGGGAATGTGATTGGGTCCGGACAGGACGGCGTTCGGGTCCGGATCCGGACCGCGGTCCGCCATTTGGTGATACCTGGCATAGATGATATACAGACATGGATGTCTGACAATTTTCTGCAATTAAATAAACAGAAGACAGAGGTTCTTGTTCTTGGCAGTGATTCACAAAGGAATGATGTCCAGACTTATTTAAATCAAATGAATCTGAAAGCCAGACAATGTGTTAAGAACCTGGGCGTCACCTTTGATAATGAGCTCAGCTTCAAATCACACATCATGATTACATGCAAGACAGCTTACTTTCATCTTCGAAACATCGCTAAGGTCCGAGATATGCTCTCTCCTGCTGACAGTGAAAAACTTGTCCATGCATTTATCACATCAAGGCTAGATTATTGTAACACTGTTCTATCTGCTCTTCCAAAGAGCTCTATTTCGCACCTACAGCGAGTTCAGAACGCGGCTGCAAGGGTTCTGACCCGCAGGAGAAAGAGAGATCATATTACACCTGCACTCCACTCACTGCACTGGTTACCTGTCAGCTTTAGAATAGATTTTAAGGTTCTAGTCATGGTTTTTAAATGTCTTCATGGTCTTGCCCCTCTTTACCTAAGTGAAATGATTGTTAGATATGTTCCAGTCAGGTCTCTCAGGTCTTCAAACAGTAATCTACTGGTGATTCCTAAAAGCCGATTAAAGATTGGCGAGGGTGCTTTTAGCCACTATGGCCCAAAGCTCTGGAATTCTCTTCCTGAAGAGCTCAGAGGCATTTCATCACTGCATAGTTTTAAGAGCAGTCTCAAAACATTCCTGTTTAGATCCGCTTTTAGTTAAGAAACTCTATCTTAATAGTTTTATCTTATTTACTTTACTTTTTATTATCTTAGTTCACTTTTTACTTTTTATGTTATTTTAATATTTTTATCTTTAATTTCTTTTAACATTTTCTTTTTGTCTTTTTGTCTTTGTCTTATCTCCTTTTAATGTTTCTTTTATTTATACTGTAAAGCACTTTGAGTTACATGTATGTATGAAAGGTGCTATACAAATAAAGATTATTATTATTATTACTAAACATTTATTAGGTCTTGTTCAGTGAATTAAATATACCTGATGTAAAGTGAAAACCAATAATGTTTTAGTAATGCATTACTAACATGTATTAAACATTACTAAACCTTTCAAATGCTTTTTATTGAAAGCACTGGATAGAATTATTAAGGTACACTGTGCTTTATTGCTACAATCTGAAAGCATTACACAATGTTAAACAATAAGCAATCCGTTTACATACAACTACAGAGTAGAAAAACAAAAACATGTAGACCTACCAAGATTTTTTTTACTATATTTTCAGTCATTTAACAAAACTGTATTATGAATGTCTTTTCAATGCACCTTACTATTCCAGAACAGCTTTATTCATGTAACGTTCTGCGTATCGCAGAACAGGGAGACGGACACAAACGCGGAGGAGAGCGAGATTTATTACAGGAAATTCCAGAAGCAGCATCGATATAACAGGCATGGGTCACAACGGGCAGGCAGTCCAGACATGAAACGCGAACAGACATACTCGGACAGAATAACCAAACACGACGGGGAAACACGGAACAGGCAGGAATACTTTGTAGCGGAAACAAATACTCACTACAAACAGGCAGACAAAGCACAAGGCACGGAGTAGACAAAATCACGGATACTGGACTGGGGAAATACTAGGACTTTATACATAGAACTGAAACAAGGGACAGGTGATAACAATGACACAGGGGCGTGGTAACAAACAAGGAATCACGAAGACAAATGAGCGGGGCGGGATTAACGGGCAAGGAATAACAGAGAACACGAGGAACAGACATTGGAGTGACAGCAGGGAGAGGGGGGCGTAGCCCTACGTGACAATTCAGCTTTTATTTATTTACTTATTTATCTTTTGTATGAAACGTTAGAGAACTTTAACAAGAAAAGTCACCGTCAGTGCGCATATCGAAAAATGTCAAAAATATTTAAAATAAAATATGCCTACCTGAAAATATAAAAACAATTTGCCACACAACAGCAAAAAAATTATAAGTAAAGGTTCAAGTAACGGGGTCTAAAAAGCAAACAACAAAAAATGTTTATAGGCCTACTTGCCGAGACGACGACACAACCGAAACGACAAACGGCTGAACTGTTTTTTTTTCTCACCTTACGCGTCTTAAATGGTATGCCATGTTGGTTGTTGTCGTGTGAAATGAAAGACGTTGATGACATAACTTGCACTTTACTTTGTTTTATTCGTCTTTATCTACTTCAAAACACTCCCACAAGTTTGTTAGTAGCCGTTATAATCTCGGCAGATGCTGAAGATCCTGTAGCGTGTTCAGCTCCACTCATTTGGATTGTGCAACTGCAGGGTGTGATTTATTAATGTGTAGTAACGAAGAAGCCTATTGCTAATGCTCACACGTCATTTTAAATATTTATTAACAGAAATTTGGTATGATTTATTTGACAAAAGGCTATATATAACGAAAACAAAGACATTTAATGTAACAACTAATGCTTTGCAGCATCCTTGGGCACCCCCATGCAGTCAAAATGGTACATTCGACTGCCATTATTGGTTTCACTTTACATCAGGTATTTTCAATTCACTGAACAAGACCTAATAAATGTTTAGTAATGTTTATTCAATGTTAGTAACATAGGAGAGGGTGTGATTACGCTACGTACCTGCCCCGTAGAGTTGCGGGTAGGTCTGTTCCACAGTGAAATGAGAGAGTTCTTCCTCATATCCACGCCCCGAGACCCCGTCATACTCGGGTTTCCGTGGCTGTCAATGCACGACCCTGAAATCTCCTGGAAGAAGCGAGAACTCGTACGATGGAAGGATAGTTGTCTTAGTAAGTGCATACACCTACCACTCCAGTCCTCCTCAGTGGAAAGCCCCGACACTCCTCTCTCTGACGTCATCCCCGAGCAGTATCGCGCATTCGCTGACGTCTTCGACAAGAACAGTGCCTGTCGTCTGCCTCCTCATCGTCCCTGTGATTGCGCTATCGACCTCCTGCCTGGAGCCCCCTTACCTCGTAAGACGAAACCTTACCCTCTTTCACGTCCTGAAGATCTGGCGATGGAGTCCTACGTCACTGAGGCTCTACAGAAGGGGTTTATTCGACCATCCACCTCTCCAGTTGCTGCTGGTTTCTTTTTCATAGAGAAGAAGGATGGGGGATTACGACCTTGTATCGATTATCCGGCCCTAAACGCAGTAACGTCGAAATATGCTTACCCTCTCCCCTTTATCACAGCCTCCCAAGAGCGCCTGATGGGGGCGAATATATTCACCAAGCTCGACTTACGCAGTGCTTACAACTTGGTCCGTATTCGAGAGGGCAACGAGTGGAAGACAGCCTTTGTTACTGCCAGAGGGCACTATGAGTATCTGGTCATGCCGTATGGACTAACTAATAGCCCCGCTGTGTTCCAAGCGTTTATGGATGACATTTTCCGTGACCTGATAGATGATTTCGTATTCGTTTATATAGACTATATCCTGATTTATTCCCCGTCTGTTTCAGAGCATATCCGACACGTCTCTGCAGTATTACAACGCCTTCGTGAGCATAATCTTTATGTGAAGGCGGAGAAATGTGAATTTCATCGCTCCTCGGTGACGTTTCTAGGATGCACGCTGTCCCCTGGCCAGATCTCCATGGATGCGCATAAGGTGGAAGCAGTCTTAAACTGGCCGACCCCTCGTTCCATGAAAGAGCTGCAGCGGTTCCTGGGGTTCGCTAACTTCTGTCGCCGTTTCATCCGAGGTTTCGGTGAGTTGGCTACCCCTCTCACTAATCTCTTAAAGGGAGGGAGGAATCGGAAATTCACCTGGGCCGATGAAGAGGAACGAGCGTTCTCACTCCTTAAGAAGGCGTTCACGTCAGCCCCCATACTGCACCTTCCTGACCCCCAACTCCAGTTCATCGTGGAAGTCGATGCCTCCGAGGTCGGAGTGGGCGCTGTTCTTTCTCAGAGGCAGGGAAGCCCACCGAAACTGTACCCCTGCGCCTACTTCTCCAAAAAGCTGACCCCTGCGGAAATGAACGTTGGAGACCGGGAACTCCTGGCCATTAAACTCGCGCTTGAGCAGTGGCGTCATTGGTTGGAGGGAGCAGAACACCCATTCATTGTATATATTCATTGTACATTCACCGTGGGCAACACGGTGGCTTGGTGGTTAGCACGTTTGCCTCTCAGCACTGGGGTCTTGGGTTCTAGTCCCTATCTGAGTGGAGTTTCCATGTTCTCCCTGTGTTTGTGTGGGTCTCCTCCGGGATCTCCGGTTTCCTCCCGCAGTCCAAAAACATGGAGGTTAGGTAAATTGGCAGTCAACAAAAAAAATTCTCCCTGAGTGTGTGTCTGTGTCTCTATGTTCAATAAAAAAAGTAGTGTCTGTGTGCTTGTATGCCCAGTGGTGGATGGTGCTTTGCCACTAGGGTCTGTCCTCTCTCCCCTTCCTGCACCCCATGCAGTCCCCCAGGGGGCTGTGGCTTCCGGTAGAGAGTACGCTGTGTGCAATTGGCTGCCACTTCTCGCCTGTGTGTGTGTGTGTGATTGTCTGTGAGCGTACCTGTGTTAAATTGTAAAGCGCCTTGGGAATCTGGAAAGGCGCTATATAAATCGAACATTCATATACAGATCACAAGAACCTTGAATACCTGAAGTCAGCCAGACGCCTAAACCCGCGACAAGCCAGGTGGGCACTGTTTTTCTCCCGATTTCGTTTCACTGTGTCCCCGGGTCAAGAACCATCAAAGCCGATGCCCTGTCACGGATCCACGAAAAAGACGAAGCAACTCATGAACCTGGACGTATTCTGCCGGAGTCCTGTTTCCTCGCAGCTATTCGCTGGGAAGTACAAGAGGACTTAGACGAAGCTTTGCGCACCAAACCCAGTCCTGTGGAATGCCCGGAGGGGAAACAATATGTGTCCGTATCCCTTCGGGGGTGCATCCTACAGCTCACACATGATACGGCGGGCACAGGCCACCCAGGTATTACACGCACACGACACCTGATGTCTCAGCGTTACTGGTGGCCGTCCTGGGAGGATGACATTCGTGATTATGTGCTGGCGTGCTCCGTTTGTGCTCAGACCTGTACTCCCTGTGCACTTCCAGCAGGAGAACTCCTTCCCTTACCTGTTCCTCACCGGCCATGGACGCACCTCGTGATTGACTTTGTGACAGATTTGCCCAAATCGGGAGGTAATACTGTAGTTACGGTAATCATAGATTGATTCTCTAAAATGTGCCGTCTCATTCTTTGCCCCAAATTACCCACAACCATGGAAACGGCTCTTAACCTCTTCCATTACGTATTCCGTATTTATGGCTTACCTGAAGATATCGTCTCCGATAGGGGGACACAGTTTTCGTCTCGAGTCTGGAAGCAATTCTGCAAACTCCTTGGCATTATTGTTAGTCTGACTTCAGGCCACCACCCCCAGTCTAACGGAGAGGTTGAGCGTTATAATCAGGAGTTAGGGAGGTTTCTCCAACAATATTGCGTCCTTTCAATACTCACGCCCTTTCAATGTGTATACAGTTACCAACCTGCGTTTTTCCCGTGGGACAAGACACCAGCTAATGTCCCAGCCCTAGACGAATGGTTTAAACACAGTGCCCGTACCTGGGTACTAGCACATGTACATTTGCGACGTGCTCTACACACACGCTGACTCAATGCGAACCATCGTCGTCTCCCAGCGTTGATTTACCACCCGGGACAGAGAGTATGGCTGTCGACACAGAACCTTAACCTGAAGCAACGATGCAAAAAACTTAGTCCACGGTACATCGGTCAATTTAAAGTGCTCAGCAGAGTTAATGCAGTTACCTACAAACTTCTTTTGCCATCACATTACCGTATTAACCCTGTCTTCCAAGTCTCTCTCCTGAAGCCGGTTCACTACAGCCCGTTCACCGTGCCCCCTGTGTATGATAAACCTCCGGACCCTCTGGAGATCGACGGGCGTCCAGCATACATCGTCCGAGAGCTCTTGGAGTCCCGACGCCAGCGAGGTGGTCTGCAATATCTGGTTGATTGGGAAGGATATGGCCCTGAGGAAAGGGCCTGGATTTCAGCGAGGGATGTCCTCTGCCCCACTATGGTCGCTGATTTCCACGCAACACATCCTAACTTTCCTGCCCCCTGGTGCCGCCGTCGCCCCCAGCACGTCGTAGAGCGTCAGGTGCCGCTCCTTTGAGGGGGGGTACTGTAAGGAATGCCACCTGATCTTCCCTAATCAGCCTCGCCTGCCCCTCATTACCACGCCCCCTTCCGTCTTACTTAAGCACTTCACCAGCACGTCTCAGTCGCGAAGTCTTGTTGACACATGCCACATACCGAGCGTTTCTCTCTCCTGTTTGATCTCCCGTGTTCTGACCCTTGTTTGCTCCCTAGACCTCGTCTCCTGCTTAGCCCTTCTGTGCCTCCCGGATTCTGCTCTCCCGTTACGACCCTGGACCGTCCTGACCACCCCAAGAGAATGTTACCACTGCTAAGCGTTATGCTAGCGATTTATTGGGCATTCTCCGTGTATGTGAATTATGTAAATAAAAGCGACCTACTTCCGCACTTGGATTCTTCTTCGCCTGGTCAATTTGTAACAGGTATATTAAATTCACTGAACAAGACCTAATAAATGTTAAGTAATGATTAATAGATGTTAGTAATGCATTACTTAAACATCATTGGTTTTCACTTTACATCAGGTATATTTAATTCACTGAACAAGACCTAATAAATGTTTAGTAATGATTAATAGATGTTAGTAATGCATTACTAAAACATTACTAAAACAATTTAAGAACAAAGACAACAAGTGCTATCTGCTTAGTTCATGGTCATTTAAGTACTCAACAAACAGGTGAGTCTTCTTTCTACGTTTGAAGATGGCAAGAGACACTGCAGTCCGAGCAGCTATTGGAAGATCCTTCCACCATCTTGGAGACAGGACAGAGAATAGTCTTGAATTTTGTCTTCCGTGAGACTTTAAGCATGGAGTCTCATAAATCATAAAGCATACATAAAGCATAATGCATTACTTCATGTTAGTCAACACCACTTACTCTGTACTTCATATAAACACAGCATTAACTAATGCAACTCTTACATGTTTAATTAACATTTGTTAATTATTGTTAATGTGTTACTTCATGTGTTGTTCATGTTAACTAATGCATTACTTCATGTTAGTTAGTCAACACCACTTACTCTGCACTTCATATAAACACAGCATTAACTAATGCAACTGTTACATGTTTACTTAACGTTAGTTAATTATTGTTAATGTGTTACTTCATGTGTTGTTCATGTTAACTAATGCATTAGTTAACGTTAGTTAGTCAACACCACTTACTCTGCACTTTATATAAACACAGCATTAATGCACCTGTTACATGTTTACTTAACGTTTGTTAATTATTGTTAATGTGTTACTTCATGTGTTGTTCATGTTAACTAATGCATTAGTTAACGTTAGTAAGTAAAGGTTTAATGTAAAGTGTTACCAAAGTGAGTGATAACTTGGGGGACAGACACGGGGACCGGGACAGAGACGACACCACTAGACACTGACACAGGAACGGGCACAAGGACACGAACAGGCACACACACAGGAACTGGGACCAACACAAAACCAGGGACAGGACACGGGAGCAAGGGGAACACGGGTACAGAGGTAGGGTAACAGGGCAGAGCAGAGAGCACATTAAGTCCATGCCCAATAGAGGGCAGCACAGTCTCGGGGGAAACATTCAGGGCCGGCAGACGGACAGCGTGAGCAGGAGCGGCCAGCAGGTGGGCAGCAGGAACAGGAGCGGCCAGCAGACGGGCAGCGGGAACAGGAGCGGCCGGCAGACGGGCAGCGGGAACAGGAGCCTGCAGACAGGCAGCGGGAACTGGAGCCTGCAGACAGGCAGCGGGAACAGGAGCCGGCGTGGACGACCCCCCAGGGACAGGAGCCGGTGTGGACGACCCCCTCCAGGTCGCGGGGACAGGAACCGGCGTGGACGACCCCCTCCGGGTTGCGGGGACAAGCCACTGACGTGACGAGACGTCCTCGGGGGGCAGGACCGCCATACTGACGTCCTCAGGAGGCGGGACCACCGTGCTGACGTCCTCAGGAGGCGGAGTCGGCCACTCTTGCCGCGAGTGTCCACTACTCCCCCCCAAAAAATTCTTTGGCGTCTCCAGGGGAGAAGTACAGATCCAGGGGTTCATAGACGAAGGGTTTTATGGTAGACTGGGGCGCTGGTGCTGTCGTCCTGTCACTGCTCGTGGTCACTCAAGTTTGTTGACAGTGCAGTGGACGGATGCCATTGTCTCAGAATGCCCCCAAGCCTATGTTACCTTCTGGTTCTGCCTTTTTAGCTAGGCTGTAATAATTTACCTAAATGCCGGAGTTTCTGCCACACTCCGGAAATGTTTATAATTTTACCTGTCCTGTATATGTCCTCATACAGAGCTAATTTTCCCTGTTTCATTTCTCCACATGGCTGCCCGCCTGCTTGAGGAATAATGAGATGAGGAGACCAGCGATCCATCCTGAGCCAGCCACCTCCTGCCTAACCGGATGCATACATCATGATGGACATTATTACATATTTTTCCTTTTCTTTCTCTTCTTTCTGTCTAAATTGTTGTTGTTGTTGTCATGGTGACCGGTGTCGGCCAGAGGAGGATGGGTTCCCCCCCTGAGTCTTGGTTCCTCTCAAGGTTTCTTCCTCATGCAAAAAAACTAGGGAGTTTTTCCTTGCCACTGTCGCCTTTGGCTTGCTCACTGGGGGCTAGGACTCGGCACTTGTAAAGCTGCTTTGTGACAACAACTGTTGTAAAAAGCGCTATATAAATAAAATTTGATTGATTGATTGAAGCTGGCAGGATCAAAGGAGGGAGGAGCTCCTCAGTGAAGGTGCTGACTTCGTCCTGCGCTGTGGCGGCGGGGCTCTGAGTAGGGGGTGTGGTCTTCCTCCTTCCCCGGTCTGGTCTGCGCCTGGAAGAACATTCAGACACAACTGCTTCTCGGTGGCTTTCATGGTGACTCCGCCTCGTCAGAGTCATCGGGAGCTCACAATGGCTTTTGAAAGCCAACCGAGAGCCAAGCCAATGCTCGTCTTATCAGGGAGCTCGCCGCTAAAGCTAGAAACCGAAAGTGATTTCGCTTTGTTTTTACAGCGACAAGACTCCCCTGTACCCACAGCGCAAGGGGAATGCCTGTCCCTGGTTCGTTCGTGCTGTAATACCGGAGAGTCGAACCGAATTAAACCAGCTAACATCTCATTACAGCGATTGAGTCTGAGTCTGCTGTATCTTGAATTCTGGCCTATCCGTACTATTACCTAGGATGAATTTTGTGATCAGATGCAAAGCACTTTGTAAGTCGCTCTGGATAAGAGCGTCTGCTAAATGCCATAAATGTAAATGTAAGTAATGTAGCTTAACAACAGCTCGTGATTTTTCACCCGCCCGCGACTTAGCAGTAAGTGCACAATGAGCGTGATCAATTTTTGGAGGTGAGGGTAGAGCATCGCCTAGAACTTCTGATAATAAACTTGAGAAAAAGGTAGTTGGATGTGGCCCCTCGATCGCTTTCGGTAGACCTGTGATCCTAATATTATTCCGACGGCTGCGAGATTCTAGGTCTGTGGTCTTAGCATGTAGCTTCGCATAAGTAGCTTCGATTGATGCACAGCAATCCTCCAGAGAACTTACACGGTCTTCAACAGAACTGAGACCGGACTCCAAGGCAGCTGTTCGTTGACCCAAATCCAAAGTGTTTTGGAGCTCATCAAACCTGCTCTCCATAGCTGCACAGATGGTATTGCGATGATATTCTAGGAGGCTAGTCAACGCAGACATCTGACTCGGCTTCCTGCCGACGCTGCTTCCTGCCGACGCTGTTGCGGAGCGAATTTTGATTGTTTCTCTAAAGTGTGATAATCTGTTTACGTACTAATCTTTACTTTTTGCCTCCCTAGACAACTATTACAGGTAGTGCTTCCACTATCAATCAATCAATCAATCAAAGTTTATTTGTATAGCGCTTTTAACAACTCAAGTTGTCGCAAAGCAGCTTTACAGGGTATCAAGACAGTTGACTACTCTCTTCGACTGGAAACATCTTCGACATTTCGACATCTTAACCGAAGCATTTCGACATCTTAACCGAAGTATTTCATCATGTCTGAGTCCCTTGTTGCTTGTGTTGAGTGTGGCATGTATAGCTACTCTTCTTCCATCAGTAGTGATAATAATAATTTTATTTGTGTGAAGTGTAGGTTAGTTATTAGTATGACGGAGAAGATTTCGCTTTTAGAGGAGCGCATCCGGGCTTTAGAAAGTCCTAGAGAGTTTGTAGCAGCTAGCGCAGCTAGTGCAGCTAGCGTAGCGGCTAGCGCAGCTAGCGTAGCAGGCCCGGGTTGCACAGCTGTAGCTAGCGAGCCCTCAGCTCCGGCATTAGAGCCCTCGCAGCGGGGCGAATGGGTGACGTCTCGGCGGCATAACCGTAGGGCTGAGCACCGTCCTTCTCAGGTTCCCGTGTCAAACAGGTTTGCCCCACTCAGTAATACACCGACTGAGCAACCTGTTAAAAGAGCTCTGGTGATAGGAGATTCACAGCTCAGACACGTGAACGTAGCAACTAGTTTAGAGACACCAGCGGCCATAGTCAAGTGTATCCCGGGGGCTAGAGCGCCTGACATCAGGGCTAATTTAAAGGTGCTGGCTAAACGTAAATATTCTAAGATAGTTATACACGTCGGCACCAATGATGTGGGATTGAGACAGTCTGAGATCACCAAGGATAATGTTAAAGAGGTGTGCGAGTTAGCGGGGACGATGTCAGATGCCGTAATATGCTCTGGTCCCATTCCAGTTTGGCGTGGCGCTGAAACCTACAGCAGGTTATGGGCGTTACACCGCTGGATGTCTAAATGGTGCTCAGATAACAAAGTGGGTTATATAGATAATTGGACACGTTTTGAGGGCAGGCCTGGCCTTTTGAAGCGAGACGGCATTCACCCCTCTTGGGAGGGTGCTGCTTTCATTTCTCGTAGCATATCTGCTAGGCTTAATAGTGGTAGTGTAGGTGTAGTTAATGGGGATTGACAAACCAGAGCCGAGGCCAGGCAGCAGACAAATAGGCTAAACCGACTGTCTGCGAGCTGCAAAGAGACGTCACTTAGGTCACACCAGATTGAAACTGTGTCTGTTCCTCGAGTACCAAAAAATAATTCTCGTAAAGTTAGTAGACAAAATTTAATCAATGTTAAATTCAACTATGCTCCCTCAGAGAGCAGTTTAAATCTGAAACTAGGACTACTAAATATTAGATCCCTGTCATCTAAAGCATTGCTTGTTAATGAAATGATTACCGATCATGATCTATGCATGCTTTGCTTGACGGAAACCTGGACCCGACCAGACGACTATATGGCCCTAAATGAAGCTTCTCCCTCTGGCTATAGATATGTCCATAACCCCCGTCCAAATGGTCGAGGAGGTGGGGTCGCCACAATATATGACTCTGATATAGGCATTTCTCAAAAATTTGGCTTCAAGTTTAATTCTTTTGAACACCTCATCCTCACTGTATCAAATGTTTCAAATTTAACAAGCAACAAAGTGTCACAGTCGTTTATGTTAATTACTATTTACCGCCCCCCTGGTTCATACTCTGAGTTCTTGCAGGAGTTTTCAGACTTCCTGTCTCATGTAGTGCTATCAGCCGATAAGGTGATTATAGTGGGTGATTTTAATATCCATTTTGAAAATCGGTGTGACTCTTTTAGCATTCATTTTCAAGCCATTCTTGATTCAATGGGTATCACTCAGAATGTGGTGGGTCCTACGCATAACTGTAGTCATACTTTAGACTTGGTCTTGTCATTTGGTATTGACATATCCAGTTTAGCAATTCTTCCTCAGAGTGAGGCTGTTTCTGACCACAGCCTCATAACATACGAGTTGTGTTTAACTGACTGTGTTCATCGGCCACCCCGCTATCAAATTAAACGAGCTATAACACCCAGCACCATAGCCGCGCTCACTGATATTTTACCGGGTCTGACAAACACTGATCCACTTGTAGCTCCGGATGGACTAGAGCGTTTCACCGAGCACGTCGAGACTTCTCTTTGTACAGCTTTAGACAAAGTTGACCACTACAATATAAGAGAGCCACGGAGAGAAGAATAGCGCCATGGTACAATGAGCACACGCGTAGCCTCAAACGAGCCGCGCGGATCCTGGAACGTAAATGGCGAAATATGAAGTTAGAAGTGTATAGACTATCATGGAAAAGCAGCCTTATTGAATATAAGCATGCCCTCCATATGGCAAAGTCCTTATACTTATCGGCCTTAATAGAAAAACATAAAAACAATTCAGGACTCCTTTTTAAAACTGTTTCCAGCCTTACGAGGAGTCATGAACAAAACAATTCTCTTATTCCACTAGAGTGTAGCAGTAACAATTTTACGAAATTCTTTAATGATAAGATTGATAAAATTAGGGAAAACATTAGTAGTGCTATCTCAGAGCCTGTCAACATGCCAATGCACCTTGACAGCTGTCTGGTCAGCTCTGATGCCCTGTTAGAGTCCTTCTCCCCAATTGGTCGTGAGGAGCTTATTTCACTGGTGAAATCTGCTAAACCCTCCACATGCATACTAGATGCTGTACCAACCCAACTACTTAAAGAATTACTGCACAGCAATGTAGAACCGTTGCTTACTATAATAAATTATTCTCTGAGCCTGGGCTACGTTCCCAGTTCATTTAAACTTGCAGTCATCAAGCCGCTAATTTAAAAACCTGGTCTTAACCCCCAAGAACTGTCCAACAATTTCTAATCTGTCATTCATATCCAAAATTTTAGAGAAAGTAGTTTCTTCACAACTCTCTTCCTTCTTACAGACAGAACATGTCTTAGAGTTATTTCAGTCTGGATTTAGAGCTCATCACAGCACTGAAACAGCACTAACTAAAGTACTGAATGATCTCTTAATATCCTCTGATAAAGGACACATTTTGTTTCTCATACTGCTAGACCTCAGTGCTGCTTTTGACACCATTGATCATAATATTCTACTTAATAGACTGGAGACACTCATTGGCATAAGAGGTCAAGCACTCTCCTGGTTCAGGTCCTACCTGACAGATCGTTACCAATTTGTGCTAGTAAATAACGAATGCTCTGAGCATTCTAAAGTAAAGTATGGTGTCCCACAAGGATCTGTACTGGGCCCCATATTATTCTCATTATATATGCTACCACTGGGCACTATAATTCGTAGGCATGGTATTAGCTTCCATTGCTACGCAGATGATACTCAGTTGTATGTATCTTCTAATCCAGATGATACCACCACAACTCTCAAGATTGAGAACTGCGTCCAGGATATTAAAAACTGGATGGCGTCTAATTTTCTTAAACTAAATTCTGACAAGACTGAGGTACTGATTCTTGGGCCTAAAGCTGTTAGAAGCAATTGGGCTGATATTCCCCTTACCCTAGATGGTTTTTCAGTAACACCAAAATCTACTGCAAAAAGTTTAGGTGTCACTATTGATTCTGATCTTTCATTTGACACACATGTATGCAATGTCACTAAGGCTGCCTTTTTCCATTTACGTAATATTGCCAAGCTGAGACACTTACTTTCATTAGCTGATGCAGAGAAGCTAGTTCAAGCTTTTGTCTCGTCCATAAAGAAGCTACAACTTGTACAAAATGCCGCAGCTAGAGTCCTCACCAAGGCTAGGAAATTCGATCATATTAGTCTCACTCTCGCCGCACTACACTGGCTGCCGATTAAATATCGCATTGAATTTAAAGTTCTCCTGTTAACCTATAAGGCGTTAAATGGTCTTGCCCCACAATATCTGAGTGAACTCATTGATTACTACAACCCATCTCGCCCTTTGCGCTCCCAAAATGCTGGATTTCTCCTAGTTCCAAAAATTAGTAAAACTACAGCCGGAGGCAGAGCTTTCTCTTTTAAAGCCCCTCAATTATGGAACAGCCTTCCAGCTCCAATCCGAGATTCTGACACAGTTCCAATCTTTAAATCTAGACTTAAGACTCACCTGTTTAGTCAAGCCTTCAGCTAAAATTCCCCTTGTAAGGTGTAGGGGCTTGGGGGCCCCCAGACGTTGAGATTTCTGGTGATCTGAGATGTTGATGCTGTCATCCAGCTGTGTCTTGGCATCACTCTATTTGTGACTATGACTTGACTGGAAAGCAATGTCTCAGTGAGCCCTCATGCCTGTGGTCACCTCTGAACCCCTCCCTTTAGTTATGCTGCTATAGATTAGTCTGCCGGAGCCACATGCTGATCACTGGCACGTGAGCTACGTACATTTAAATCAACGGTGGTTTAAATTCATGTCCACTCAGTCTGTATTATCTATCTTCTTGCATGGCTCTACCCAAGACGATTGGATACAGGCACCTGCAGGCACCTGGGGGATGGTCTGGCTGCCGGTGGATGTGCTGATACCGGGGTTCACCTGGGGAGTAACACTGCAGTCGGAGCCTACAATACCAGCATCACTGCTCCGACACGGAATGAAAGCCTGGCATTCATCAACAGACATTTACAGTGACAATATCAAAACCCAGAACTTTCAATTCTACCTTTTACCTAGTCTGATTGTGTGAATTATGTGTGACTTGTGTATTTGTGTGTTAACGGGCCACCCAATGGAGGATGGGTTCCCTTTTGAGTCTTGGTTCTCCCGAGGTTTCTTCCTATTCCCCACCATCATAGGGAGTTTTTCCTCGCCACTGTCGCCTTTGGCTTGCTCATTAGGGTTCTGGACCCATAGTATTGTTAACCTTGTAAACCCTGTAAAGCTGCTTTGCGACAACTTGAGTTGTTAAAAGCGCTATTGTTGGAAAAAAGAAAATTAAAGGCTAATAACTTGATGTGTCAATTTAGTGTTTTTCAGGAAGACTGTGGGAAAGCAGGAGTAAGGAGGCCTCAGTGGCCTTGAGGAGAACAGAAGGGGCCTATTCAGTGCAGGATGTGTAGCAAGCAGTTTTTAGATAACCAGACACACAGGCTGGGAGAAGAGGAGCAGGTGAATTTCCATGGAGAGCAGCCAGGATTGGGGAGTTATCGAAACTTAACAAATCGAAACTTATGGACAGAGAGTATGAAAGAAAGGACATCGCCCAGCACGAGAGGCTTTTCGCTTGGACACTGCTGAGATCCACTTGGGTTAGGTAGATTCCTAGGCAAACTAGCACCAGTGCACTGAAGAGTTTGTACCACGTATACTTCTATTATATTGCAATCATTAATATTCTATATAAATCATTTTAAATGAACTTTTGTTGTCAAGACTTTGCTTGGACCACTCAGTCAAAAACCAGTCGGTTCATCGGGGCGGTGTTGGGGCCCGTCTGGGTCGGAGAAGAAAATTCCCAACACTATACAAATAAACTTTGATTGATTGATTGATTAAAATCCCAAAATCTTTGGGGAAAAAAAAGCAAAAGTAAACAGTTACACTATATAAAGTGCATTTACATCTATGAAATTAAATTAAATTCTCTCAACCTGAGACAACTGGTTTGTTTACAACAGAAGTAAACTTAACAATAAAACCTCTATTCTTAATTAAATAAATCAAATACCCAGTCTGGTAGACATTCAGGAACTTCAAGTATTTTCTTAAATAATGTTTATATCGCCTTGAAAGTTCTAGTTTTCTTCGGCTTGCACCTGACGCCATTTCGGCCTCTTCTGCGTTTGTGTCGTGTCACTCGCGTGCTTCGGCGCGCGTGTAAAAACACTGGCTCTGATTGGCTACCATAATGCTGCCTTAGCCAAACGCTTACTGACTTGTTAAGTTAAACAGGTGTTACACCGAGAACTGTGTCCTATCTAGTTCTGTTACTGCTCACTAGTCTGGGCAGCGGTCCGCTCGCATTAGTATATCAATATATAGTAACGCACCGCTTTTAATGACCAGTAACGTAAACGGCGTTGTAACGACAGGAAAAGTAACTAATTATATTATCCCGTTACTGACAAAATGACGACGTTACCTAATGCCGTTATTTTTAACGGCGTTATTCACAACACTGGTCATTGCATATGGCATATCTGGTAGGATTGTGGCCTGCTTGTGTCACATTACTGACTATGACTGACTTGACCTATTTGATGATGATGATAATTCTTTATTCAGTCAAATAATCATCACATAATACAAAGACAAAATCTATCAGCATGACAAACCTTGTCAACAAAATAATGACTGAAAAGGCACAGGCAGAAGCATAATGCTTATTTTTATGCCTGTCCTACCTAACAAATTAAGCTACCCATAATAACATCTTACAGTATAATAAATAAAGAAAGAAAAAAGCAATGTTAAGTAATTAACACTTATAACTTTCAAAAATTTCCATACATACCATTTTTTTTTTTATTGAAAATGTTCTACACATTCGTAAATTTATGCTGGCATCATTCCAATATTTAACTCCAACAACAGATATACATCTCCTTTTTACCTCTTTTCTAGCTTTTTGAACAACAAATTTACAGACATCTCTCATGTCATATTTAGACTTCTGCATTGAAAAAACCCTTTGTACACAAACAGGAAGTAAATTAACTTTTACTTTGTACATTATTTGCATTATTTTATAATAAACCAAGTCATAAAATTTCATAACATGGGATTTTATAAAAAGTATATTAGTATGCTCATAATATCCAACCTTATTAATAATACGTATGGCTCGTTTTTGTAAAAGAACTATAGCATTTAATGCTGTTTTATACGTAGAACCCCACACTTCCACACAATATGATATATAAGGAAGTATAAGTGAACAATAAATTATATATAGAGCTTTATAATTTAATATATTTCTAGACTTATACAGGATTGAAATTGACTTTGCAATCTTTCTATTTATATATCCAATATGTTGTTTCCATGTTAATTTATGATCAATAACAACACCTAGAAAATTTATATCAAAAACTCTTTCAATTTTAGTATCACATATTTTTAATTTAATATCCTCATCCATTTCTTTTTGAGTTCCAAAAACCATAAATTTAGTTTTTTTTTATTGACATCAAACCAAGTTTTTAGGATTTCTAATTCCTTTTCAATAGATGACAAAAGTTCCTTCAAATTATTCCCAGAACAATACATATTTGTATCATCTGCAAAAATAACAAATTTTAATAGTTTAGTAACATTACAGATATCATTGATATAAAGTAAATAAAGTTTTGGGCCAATCACAGATCCCTGGGGTACTCCACAAGTGACCTTCCTGAACTGTGACATAAGCCCTATCCGGACGGGATTAGTTTCTCAGGGGGTCCTGGGGTAATTTTCACTTTTACGGGGGGTCCTCTGTGATTTTAATCCCGTCCGGAACGAGCATGTCCGTGTTTTTCTCAGACGTCCTCAGAGAAAATTACAGGCGGAATTACCTACTGTTTTTCGCTGTACTCCGTGGTCGTCTGGTAATTTTAGTCCCGTCTGGATCCACATGTCTGAGTTTATACATGCAGACATCACCTCGCGTTTAATAAAACAGCTATATGTCCACTGCCATGCACCGTAGTTACACGTTGGGCGCGCGTTTTCACGGAGATCCACGAAAAGACAGCGGCGAGCGAAAATGGATTTACTGGATTTTTTAATGGATTTATTTTATTTTATTTAACGGATTTATTTAGCTATTTACATTCATTAGCGATTTTTTATAATGTGTTTTCTGTATTGGTTTAACAAAATAGCTTAACTTAAACGGAGATCTTAAATGCTGAACTGAACAGTAGTAAAGTTAAAAGTTAAAAAGGAATCATCAGAGTTGACAGTGTGACATTATTAAACATGCTATCACGTGACAAGGCGATGTCATGTGACCGAGAAAGCCAAAAACTCACGGGTCCTCCTGTTTTTTCAATTGCTGTCCGGATGCAAGAGTTTTATCACTGAGTACAAGGGTGAAATATTTTTCACAGACGTCCCCCTGAAAAACTAATCCCGTCCGGATAGGGCTATAGTCTTACTAATTTGTACACATTGCTGTCGATTTTCCAAATAACTCTTGATCCAGGAATAAGCCACACCCCTTATCCCATACTTCTCCAATTTTCTCAATAATATAGTGTAATCTATAGTATCAAATGCTTTTTGTAAATCAATATAAACACCAACTGAACATTTGTCATTTTCTATTGCCTTTGATATTTCTTCTACCATCTCCATTACTGCATATGTAGTAGTTCTATTCTCCCTAAAGCCATACTGGTGTTCGCTCAGGATTTTATGTTTATCTAAAAAAAGATCCATTTGTTTAACAAATAATTTCTCTAATATTTTTGAGAATTGGGGTAAAAGTGACACTGGTCTATAGTTATCAATACAATGCTTATCTCCGTGTTTAAATGTTGGTATAACCTTTGCCATTTTCATATTATTCGGAAAAACACCTTTTTGAAAAGATAAATTACATATATAAGTCAACGGTCTTACAATTTGGCCAGTGACTTCTTTCACAATTTCCATATCAATGGAATTTATATCAGTCGATGTTTTATTTTTAACTTTTCTTACAACCTCTATTATATCAGTTTCACCAATCCCACCAAGAAACATAGTCTCACTATTTCCCTTGATAAGATTATCAAACATATATTGCTTATCCTCAGACATTTTTATTTTATTGGCCAAGTCATAACCAACACCTACAAAATAATTATTAAACTCCTCAGCAATATTTTTTAAATTATCCACTGTGTCACCTGATCCCATTAAAAAATAACTTGGATATTCTGATTTATTATATCTATTCCAAATAATTTGATTAATTACTTTCCAAGTATTTTTAATATTATTTTTATTCTCCTCTAATAATTTGTTATAATACTCCATTTTCTGTTTTCTCATAATGGAAGTCTGTATATTCTTATATGACTTATACTTTTTTTCACTTTCGCTGGTTCTTAATTGCAAAAATTTCTTATATAATTTTTGTTTCTTTTTACATGCTATTTTTAAACTCTTAATCATCCATGGTTTCCCTTTCCATTTTTCCTTCACCAAGTACTTTCTAATAGGACAATGTTTGTTGTACAGCTCTAAAAATGTAAACAAAAATACATCATAGGCTTTAGTAGGATCCTCAACATATACCCCATTCCAATTACAACATGTAATTTAAAGCCTCAATTCTTTCTCGAGTCCTTATTCTTACTAATTTATAATTTGGCTTTCTTACACCAGCAGAAATTTTAACCTTTAAGCTATGTAAAATCGCAAAAATAGGAAGATGATCACTAATATCACTTAAGAGTAAGCCACTAGTTACTGGACCATACACATTAGTAAAAATATTATCAATAAGTGTGGCACTCTCTCTAGTTATCCGAGAAGGTTTGTTAATGAGTGGCCTTAAGTCAAAACTAAACATTGTATTACAAAAATCATTTGTTGGTTTATGTTCGTTCCATTTCAACAGGTCAATATTAAAATCTCCACAAACAAAAACATTTTTTTTATCGCTAATTTTATCAAAGATATCAACTATATTATTCATAAACTGATCCATACAAGAACCTGGTGTTCTATATATACAACTTAAAATAATACTTTTAAATTTAACAGTCTGTATTTCAATTGTCAAACTTTCCATAACTTCGTCAATTTTGGTATCAATAACCTGACATTGGAAATCCTTCTGTACAAAAAAAGCAACTCCACCTCCAATTTTTTAAATCCGGTTTACACAAAAAATATCATAACCTTCTAACACAAAGTCTGCACCCTTCTCCTTTGTTATCCAAGTCTCACTTATAGCAATCACTTGAAATTTATGCTTAAGTGATTCCAAATACTCTTTAATTTCTACAAAATTTGCATACAAACTTCTACTACTAAAATGTATCATTGAAAAACCCACTAAATTATCATTTTCAAAAACATTTTCTGAGTAATATTCAGACTTTAACTTATAATCATCATATAGATTTTCCTCAGGATCAATACTATTCTCAAAATTAAATGTTTTGTGTTCTGTTAAACTTAAAAAACATAACTCCTCATTCACATTTGTAACTAGGGAATTTTCATTCCCAGGGAGAACACTATTCTCAACTTCTTCAACAGGAAAAAAAAACATCTTAAATCATCATTTAACAATACGAAATTACCAATTAAATTGACCCGAGTTCCCCAAAACAACTTCAAACACTTCAACAATCATCATTTATATTGATCCAGATCTCTTAGATTCCGTATCACAACCACCTTAGCGTTTTCAGGTGGACCATTTAACTTTACAAACACTTTTCCATTTCTCGATCATGTGAACTGGATTTTATTCTGTTTTTTGAGGAGATGGCAGTTTCTAGCTATCTCAGCATTTTTCTTTGTGAGATGCTCATTTACATAAACCCCAGTCCCTTTAAGCTTTTTTGCCTGTCTCATCATTTCAACCTTGTTCTTACTATTAACAAACTTAACCACAATGGTAGGTATGTTTGTTTTATCCTTACGTGGAATAGTATAACAAGCTGACATTTGTTGACTGTCTATTTCTACCTATTGACTTGAATCGACACTTACCAACTGAACCATTTGAGAATAACTATTTTCTTTTTTTTTTACAACAAACTGAAAGGAACTCTCTTTTATCCATTTGGACACATTTGGTCTGCAATGGCCGAGAGGTTAAGGCGTTGGACTCGAAATCCAATGGGGTTTCCCCGCGCAGGTTCGACTCCTGCTTGCAGCATAGAGAAGAAAATATCGTATCCCTTTTTGGATGTGTGGTAAAATAGAGTCTACTCTCCTCATGCTTGCCAGTTTTGAATATGCTTCTCATGCCATTTGTAAATTTGTGCTGTCAAACTGTAGCAGTCCAGTGGAAAGACTGTCTGGTCACTGGTTTCTCTGCCTTGTGCTTAAAAAGAAAGAACTCCCCGTCGGGGAATCGAACCCCGGTCTTCCGCGTGACAGGCGGAGATACTATCCACTATATTAACGAGGACGTATGTCTTATCATGCAGTGATGCTGAGTGAGGTGACTTGCACCTGTACCCTTGATTTTGAAAGTTGCATAAGAAAGATCTGCAATCAATAGATCAAACGCCACATCTCACTTTTGATTCACAGAATGCCACGCTTTTGAACACCTGATCACCTGGAGTTGATACCAGCTTGAAGTTAACAGTGAGTAGACTCTTATGGAGATTCATGTATTTGAATTTACTTCTTAAGCCATTGGCAACTCATAAGCAATCACATCTGTGCACTCCTCCTTGAGCTTGAGGAAGTCAAAGGAATTGATCTCGATTCTACTCCTACACATTTGGTCTGCAATGGCCGAGAGGTTAAGGCATTGGACTTGAAATCCAATGGGGTTTCCCCGCGCAGGTTCGACTCCTGCTTGCAGCGTAGAGAAGAAAATGTTGTATCCCTTTTTGGATGTGTGGTAAAATAGAGTCTACTCTCCTCATGGTTGCCAGTTTTTAATATGCTTCTCATGCCATTTGTAAATTTGTGCTGTCAAACTGTAGCAGTCCAGTGGAAAGACTGTCTGGTCACTGGTTTCTCTGCCTTGTGCTTAAAAAGAAAGAACTCCCCGTCGGGGAATCGAACCCCGGTCTTCCGCGTGACAGGCGGAGATACTATCCACTATACCAGGTATCACCAAATGGCGGACCGCGGTCCGGATCCGGACCCGAACGCCGTCCTGTCCGGACCCAATCACATTCCTGATTAACTGGATACGGACCCAAATGCCAAAAAATTTTTAACGGGAGACTATATTTTAAACCGGAGAATTTATTTTTCAGACGAGTGTTACGTTCGCACCACCCATTTGAGTGTTACGTTCGCCACCCCCCCCCCCCCCCGCTCAACAACTTTCGTTCGCCACCGCGGACCCGGACCTAAGGTCTGAGCTATCTGCCAAAAATGGACCGCGGAGAGATTTAACTGATTACCCCTGCACTATACTAACGAGGACGTATGTCTAATCATGCAGTGATGCTGAGTGAGGTGACTTGCACCTGTACCCTTGATTTTGAAAGTTGCATAAAAAAGATCTGCAATCAATAGATCAAACGCCACATCTCACTTTTGATTCACAGAATGCCACGCTTTTGAACACCTGATCACCTGGAGTTGATACCAGCTGGAAGTTAACAGTGAGTAGACTCTTATGGAGATTCATGTATTTGAATTTACTTCTTAAGCCATTGGCAACTCAGAATCAATGACATATGTGCACTCCTCCTTGAGCTTGAGGAAGTCAAAGGAATTGATCTCGATTCTACTCCTGCACATTTGGGCTGCAATGGCCGAGAGGTTAAGGCGTTGGACTCGAAATCCAATGGGGTCCAACACAGCGACCAGAGGAAATGACGGAGTGACACGTCAGGCAGCAAACCGGCAGAAGGCGGAAGCTTTGGAACATGGCGGCAGGCCGCTGCTAAACAAAATTAACAATATTTTTTATTACCCGCTAACATAATTTAAGACAACCTAAAAATATAGCATAATAATCTCTGTGTTTGTTTTTTGTTGGTTTTTCTTTGTTTCTCTTTTACATAGGTATCAACGGACGCAACAACTCTGGAGCACCGCAAAGATTCGGACAATATATTTACGTATATTGACAACTGCTACGATAGAATTATCATGAGCAAACCAGACAAGACGCCATCGACCAAGAGGAGCCGTGCCGAAGCTTCCCCGGGAGCGGCTTCCCCACATACCTGCAACACGGCGGACATCCTGGAGTCCATCAACACCAAACTGTCCAGGTTTGACGCGCGCCTGGCGCTGGTGGAAATTCTCCACCAAGAGTTTCAGGCGTTGCGTGAGTCGGTGGAATTTAGCCAGCAGCAAGTGGAAGCACTCGCGGCTGAAAATACGGTTCTCAGAGAGTCGGTGAAATCGCTCACCGAGGGAATGACCCGACTCTCTGAAGAAAACAAAAAAATAAAGGAAACTGTCATTGATCTTCAGTCCCGCAGTATGAGAGACAATCTTATATTTGCAGGTATCCCGGAGAAGGCGGACGAAGACCCCGAGACTACGGTGAAAACATTCATACAGACTCACCTAAAAGTCTCAGAGACAACCGTCAAAACCATCAGCTTTCACCGCGTTCACCGCCTGGGGGGGAAACGGCCAGATGCGCGGAGACCCAGACCGATCGTGGCAAAATTTGAACATTTCAAACAAAAGGAACTGCTGAAAAGCCGCGGCCGGGAGCTGAAGGGAACCAACTTCAGTATTAACGATCAGTTCCCCAAAGAAATCCTGGAGCGACGCAAGGTCTTGTTTCCCATCCGCAAGAGTTTCATCCAGGCAGGATCCCGGGCTGTAATATCAGTGGATAAACTCTACGTAAACGGTCAACTCTACCGCGACACCAACACAACACCATGGCTGTTCTAAACAGGTGAAATGTATCAACACCGACACCAACTCCTTACTACACATTACTTTTCGCCTAGAACAACAAGACATGTTTAATTTAAATAACTAATGCCGGTCTAATTAGCACCGTACTGTATGTTTTCCGTCATTAGTCCTAGTTGTTTATACTTTTTTTGTTGTATATGCACTTTCAGTGTACGTCTCCTTTTCCCTTCCCCTCTCTTTTTCTCTTTCTACACTCACCCAGCGATTTGTTCACCCACTTTCAAGACTGCAATGTATTGTATGCACACACACACGCACATGCAGGCAGGTATACAAAACAGACACACACGTAGACATATAGCACATTCTCACACTAACACACAGGAGATACACACACATGACCGATTCATGCAGGCACAGACACATAGGCATGTAGCGCAGACGCAGACACATACACGAAACATTCAACACAGGCATACTACACAGAAGTGCAACACACACACCTTTAGCAACCATCCAACACTCAAACAAGTAGTTTTAACATTAGTTCACTGAAGTTCGTCACATGGAATGTACGTGGAACTGGTTCGAGGGAAAAGAGATTGAAAATTTTTAATCGGCTAAACGACTTACAAGCAGATATTGTCTTTCTACAGGAAACACATATGTCTAAAACACCTACATACACACTGACCTCTCCTCAGTTCCCACACTTGTACTCAGCCTGTTACAACTCAAAACAAAGGGGGGTGGCCATATTAATTAATAAAAGGGTAAGCTTTTCTATTAGCAACAATATAACTGATCCAGATGGTAGATACATAATACTCAACCTATCCATTCTAAATATGCGTTTATGTTTTGCTAACATATATGGGCCGAATGTTGACGACCCCTCCTTTTTCCACAATATTTTCACTGCACTCTCTGATCACTCTGACACCAAACTAATAATAGGAGGAGACTTCAACTTGGTACTTGATCCAGATATCGACAGGCTCAGTACAGCAGTGAGTCAAAGGAACTGGCAGTCTATAGACACCCTAAAACAATATATGAACGATTTTGGGCTCTCTGATGCGTGGCGTTCACAACACCCCACTCTCCGGGACTACTCTTTCTTTTCGGCAGTACACCACTCACATTCTCGTTTAGACAACTTCTTAGTTAGCAATTCCATTATGACAGATGTCACAGACACTTGTATTCACCCTATCACTATCAGTGACCATGCACCGGTCTCTCTCTCTTTGACACAGAAAAGAACCACACCAGCAACGAGGAACTGGAGATTAAATACATCATTACTTAAGGAACAAGATTTCATTAATTACTTCAAAAAAGAATGGGCAACATATTTAGAATATAACGATTTACCAGGTACCTCTCCGTGTGTTCTTTGGGAAGCAGGGAAGGCAGTAATGCGGGGGAAAATAATATCCTACTGCACACATAAGAAAAAGACAGAAAAAACACAGGTATTAGAATTGGAAGAAAAAATAAAATCTTTAGAAGCTGCCCATGCTGCTTCACCACAAGAACACACACTGAACAAGCTGAGGAAACTCAAACTGGAATTGAATGAAATAATAGATAAAAAGACACAATTTTTACTGCAAAGACTGCGCTGGCAGAATTTTGAACATGGCAATAAATCTGGAAAATTCCTTGCTAATCAGTTAAAGCTTAATAAGGAAAAAACAACTATCTCCTCTATTAAGAACTCAACAGGCAGCATTATTCACGACCCACAACAAATAAATAAAGCTTTTAAAGAGTTTTATAAAGCTTTATACGCATCACAGATTAATCCATCAGATTCAGCTATTGAAGAATTTATTAATAATATAAATCTCCCAAAGCTAGAAAACGAACAAATTGTTGCACTGGATTCACCACTTGCTCTGCCCGAATTACATGAAGCCTTACAGCAGCTACCAAATAACAAAGCTCCAGGACCAGATGGATTTCCTGTAGAATTCTACAAAGAATTATGGTCTGTGCTAGAACCAACCTTTTTTAGAATGGTAAATCATATTCAAAAAGATCATGTCCTGTCTCCAGACATGAATTCTGCTAACATCAGTGTACTTCTAAAGCCAGGCAAAGACCCTACACTCCCTTCCAGCTATCGCCCCATTTCACTCATAAACGTAGATCTTAAAATTATTTGCAAAGCACTTGCCAGAAGATTAGAGGAAATCACCCCACTTATAATACATCCAGACCAGACAGGTTTTATCAAGGGTAGACAATCTGCCAACAATACACGCAGACTAATAAACATAATAGATTACTGCACAATTAACAAATTAGAGACTACCATTGTATCTTTAGATGCAGAAAAAGCATTTGACCGGGTAAACTGGAAATATTTATTAGCAGTTCTACACAAATTTGGATTTGGCCCATCCTTCATTAACTGGATCAAAGCCTTACATAGTTCTCCTAATGCACGGGTTAGGACAAACGACATCACCTCACAAAGCTTCACTCTGCAAAGGGGCACCAGGCAGGGCTGTCCACTATCACCCTCACTTTTCGTTCTCTTCATTGAGCCATTAGCAGCAGCAATTCGACAAAATGCAAATATTACAGGAATTAACACAGGAACCACAAACCATAGGATAAGTCTCTACGCAGATGATGTATTACTTTTCCTACAGAACACACAAGCTTCCCTTCCGAATACAATCAAACTTATAGACAGCTTCTCTTCTATAACAGAATATTCCATCAACTGGGGCAAATCAACAGTTTTGCCTATAAACTGTAGTTTCCAGAACACGACCACCACTCCACTACAATCAGGTAATATTAGATATTTAGGCATACATGTCTCTGCTAAACTGTTAGACTTGGTGCAGTTAAATCATATCCCTCTATTAAAAACAATAGAAGATGATCTCACACGTTGGAACACTTTACCTATATCACTCATGGGGAGAGTGGCTACCATTAAAATGATGGTTCTACCCAAAGTTAACTATTTATTCTCATTAATCCCAAATAAACCCTCTGCTGCTTGGTTTAAATCCCTAGATTCAAACATCTCAAAATTTCTATGGAAAAACAAGCCATCAAGAATAAGTATGAAAACCTTGCAAAAGCCAAAACGCAATGGTGGCTTAGAATTACCAAATTTTTATCAATATTTCTTAGCCAATAGATTACAGTACATTTTAAAATGGGTCAAATACGACTTAATAGACAGGCCATGGTTGGACCTAGAACAAGCATTTTGCGGGAAAATAAAACTCTCAGACCTACCTTACATTAGCTCTAATATTAAGCATCAGGACTGCTTTAAAAGCCTTAATATAAATACTTCACTGACAGCCTGGTGGGAATTCCTTAAATTAACTCGGTCCCCACTCATCCCATGCAAACTAACACCCATTTGGAACAATCCAGACATCTGTCAGAACAAGAAAGTACTACATTTTTCATCATGGCATGACAGGGGAATAAAAAATTTAGAACATGTTATTAAAGATGGAAACTTTGTCACATTCCAGGAACTTGTATCAGAATATGGAATAAACAACAGTAGATTTCTGGAATATCAACAATTAAAATCCATCATTCAACAGAGATTCAACCGCAATCAACTGAACTTAGAAATATCAGCATGGATAACTGAATTTTTTAATCTATATACTCCTAAATTATTATCAAAATTGTATAAATTATTGTTAAAATTTGATGACTCAATATCCCTTCCGATAGCCAAATGGGAACGAGATCTATTTATTAATCCAGATCAACATTTCTGGACCGACATATGTACAAATATCTTCAAAATAAGTAAAAGCCCCAACTTACAACTTATACAATACAAAGTCCTTCATAGAACACACTATACAGGACAAAGGATGTTCCAAATGGGCCTAGCACAATCAAACATATGCACCCACTGTACAGGCAATATAATTGATAACTATATGCATGCTATATGGGATTGTAGGCCTGTTAAGGAATTCTGGAAGAAGGTATGTGTAGAATTGTCCACGGGGCTTAAAAGCTGCATCCCAACTTCCCCCAGACTGTGCATCTTAGGAGACGTCAGTGAATTAGATACAGAGGCAGACATATCACACATAGTTCTCACTGCCCTATGCATCGCCAAGAAAACCATTCTTATCAATTGGAAAACGAAAAAGGACCTGCATATTACTCATTACAAAAATTTATTACTTGATCACATCTGTCTGGAGAGAATGTCTGCTTCCTCTAAAGACCAGTTGGAGGAATTTAATTCTCTTTGGTCCCCACTGATCAGTTCCATTAGCTAGTCGGGGTGGTTGGCAGGGGCCTCGGCCCCCGGAGGGCCGGTTGGTGGCTGGGGGTCGACCCCGGGGAGGCTGCTCGTGCCGGCCACTTTCTGGGCGGGGGGGCCGGGGCTGCCGACCTGGGATGGCATGTGCTTGTCCTGGCGGGCGGTGGTTGGGGGGGGCTTGGGTGGCGCTCCCTCTGGGCTCTGGGGTGTGGGGCCGGGGCGTGGGGGGGGGCAGGTGCTGGCCCTCGGCGGGGTGGCTGGCCTCCCCTGTGGGGCCGGGTGGCGGGACCCGGGGCCTGGTGCCTGGGGCCCCCCGACCCCGAGCTGGGGCCCTGCCCGTGCGGGGGGACCTGCGCCGCTGCGGTTGCGCCGCTGGGGGGGGTGGGTCGGTCGGCCTGGGTCGGGGGGTCGGGTCTGGGCCTTGGGGCTCCGAGGTGCCTGGGTGGTGGGAGTGGGGTGGTGGATGATGGGGATGTCTGGGGTGGGCCGGGAGGTAGGGTTCCGGACTCCGACCAGCATGTCCTCAATACTGTTGATGTCTGTCATCGTTTGTTCACTGTGCGATTGGTATGGTTGTGGGTGCATACACAGGGGTGTGGTGTAAATGGGACTAGCGTGTGTGGGTGTATATGTATGTGTAGATATATATGTATATATGTATGTATGTGTATGTATATATTTATATATATGGATGGATGTATGTATGTATATGTGTATATATGTATATATTTATGGGTTAAATGTGTGTGAGTGCTACGTGTATGAAAGAAATGTGTGTCTAGGTGTATGTGGATGTGCGGACCGGCTGCTCTCTGTGGTGGGGGTGGTGTGGATCCGGGCTTGGATGTGGTGGTGGGGGGGGTTGCCGCCCTGGTCTCCCCGGGTCGACCGCTCCCTGCCTTGAGCTGGGGGGGCAGTGAAGTTCGGTGCTCAATGAGCCAGCTAGCAAGCTGGCTCTCCTCTTCCAGAGGACCCTTTCCTCTGGACCTAAGCATTCCCACCCACCCACCCCCCACACACACACACACACACACACACACACACACACACACACATCCTTGCTCATTTAGGATTCTGGGGACAGGCAGGTACCCAGAGGTTGACGAGGTGGGCCTGCTGCCATGGTTCACCCGTCTCCTCACCACTGTCTGTCCCTCAGTTTTTACTGCACTTTAGACATTGAGGGCCTTTGAGGGGACGGTGTGGACATGCACTCACGTTTGTCCTAGCACCTGTCCCCTCAATTTTAACTGCACCATAGTATCACACACTACGACACACGCATATACACCAACACCTACACACAACACTGGGGGTGGAGGGGTGGGAAGGCCTTCCTTCACCCGCTTCCTGCTCCCTGCCGGGGCGGGGGGGGGGTTGCTGGCACGGGACTGGGCTGGTGGCTTCCTAGGACCGCTACTGGTCCTTGCTGGTCCAGCCATTTGCCCCTGCCGCAGAGGGTGTGCTAGTCTGGATAAGTGTGTGTCTCTGTCCTTGTTTTCTTCTTGTTTCTGAATGGGTGGATGAATGAGTGCGTGTCGGAGGGAGGGGACATATGGCCAGGTTTGGAGGTGTGAGGGTGAATTTGAGTGTATGTGTGTGTGTGTGTGGGGGTGGGTGTGTACATGGTGGGGGTGTATGTAGGGTGGGTTTGGTTATGTGGGTGAGGACGGCTGGTTCTGGGTCGGGGCTGGTCGTGCCCGGTTCACTCATGGACACTCCCCTGAGACTACTGCACCACTCCAGAGGGGGGGCGCCTTGGAGCTCGGGAGTCCGGCTTGGCCCCCCGGCGTAGGGGCGGTTGGCCCGCTCCCCTGGGCGGTGGTGGTATGGGGCGGCCGGGTGCTCCTCGGCGGGAGGTGGGCCCTGCCGGGTGGTGGGTGGCTTTCCGGGCGCGTGGCGCCGTGGTTTTGCCGCTGGCCCCTGGGGGGGGGGGGGGGCATCCTGGGGGGGAGGCGCTCTGTTCCCTCTGGTTCCCCTGGACCTGCGCTCCTTGACTGGTGGGGCGCTGTCCGGGGTCTCTCTCTCCCGCCTGCGGGGGCGGGCGGGTGAGGGTTTCTGGGAAGTGCGGCTCTGGTACTCCACCGCTCTGTGGGGGGCCGTGGGCGGGTGGGATTCCCGGGTCTCTCTCCACCCGCCTCTGGCCTCTGGGGGAATGCTGTCGCAGCTACCCACCCTTGCTGGTAAGTACATTCCATACATCTATCCTATGTTGCACTTCTAGGTTGCACATAAACACACACTCACACACACCCATACATCGCACTCATCTGCACTATATGTATTTGGTTTACTTTCTGTACTTCTTTGCAGTGGTCATTTGAGCTGGTTGCGTGTTTTATTTTATTAATATTATTATTATTATTATTATTTTATTATTATTAATTTTTTTTTCTTTCTTTTCTTCTTTTCTTTTTCTTCTCCTTTCTTCTCCTACCTCTGTCTTTTCCCTTTTTATTATTTCTCTCCCCCTCTTTTCTTGGTCCACCTAACCCCAATAATTATCACTTTGCATATTGTTATCACTATATATTGTTATCACTACACTATATATTATACAGAATTGTTATAATTGCCATTTAAATCTGTACATAAAAACAAAGTTGTCCTCCAAAGATGGGGGGGTGGAGGTGGGCAAAAAAAAAAAAAAAAAAAAAAAAAAAAGAAATCCAATGGGGTTTCCCCGCGCAGGTTCGACTCCTGCTTGCAGCGTAGAGAAGAAAATATCGTATCCCTTTTTGGATGTGTGGTAAAATAGAGTCTACTCTCCTCATGCTTGCCAGTTTTGAATATGCTTCTCATGCCATTTGTAAATTTGTGCTGTCAAACTGTAGCAGTCCAGTGGAAAGACTGTCTGGTCACTGGTTTCTCTGCCTTGTGCTTAAAAAGAAAGAACTCCCCGTCGGGGAATCGAACCCCGGTCTTCCGCATGACAGGCGGAGATACTATCCACTATACTAACGAGGACGTATGTCTTACCATGCAGTGATGCTGAGTGAGGTGACTTGCACCTGTACCCTTGATTTTGAAAGTTGCATAAGAAAGATCTGCAATCAATAGATCAAACGCCACATCTCACTTTTGATTCACAGAATGCCACGCTTTTGAACACCTGATCACCTGGAGTTGATACCAGCTTGAAGTTAACAGTGAGTAGACTCTTATGGAGATTCATGTATTTGAATTTACTTCTTAAGCCATTGGCAACTCAGAATCAATGACATCTGTGCACTCCTCCTTGAGCTAGAGGAAGTCAAAGGAATTGATCTCGATTCTACTCCTACACATTTGGGCTGCAATGGCCGAGAGGTTAAGGCGTTGGACTCGAAATCCAATGGGGTTTCCCCGCGCAGGTTCGACTCCTGCTTGCAGCGTAGAGAAGAAAATATCGTATCCCTTTTTGGATGTGTGGTAAAATAGAGTCTACTCTCCTCATGCTTGCCAGTTTTGAATATGCTTCTCATGCCATTTGTAAATTTGTGCTGTCAAACTGTAGCAGTCCAGTGGAAAGACTGTCTGGTCACTGGTTTCTCTGCCTTGTGCTTAAAAAGAAAGAACTCCCGGTCGGGGAATCGAACCCCGGTCTTCCGCATGACAGGCGGAGATACTATCCACTATACTAACGAGGACGTATGTCTTACCATGCAGTGATGCTGAGTGAGGTGACTTGCACCTGTACCCTTGATTTTGAAAGTTGCATAAGAAAGATCTGCAATCAATAGATCAAACGCCACATCTCACTTTTGATTCACAGAATGCCACGCTTTTGAACACCTGATCACCTGGAGTTGATACCAGCTTGAAGTTAACAGTGAGTAGACTCTTATGGAGATTCATGTATTTGAATTTACTTCTTAAGCCATTGGCAACTCAGAATCAATGACATCTGTGCACTCCTCCTTGAGCTAGAGGAAGTCAAAGGAATTGATCTCGATTCTACTCCTACACATTTGGGCTGCAATGGCCGAGAGGTTAAGGCGTTGGACTCGAAATCCAATGGGGTTTCCCCGCGCAGGTTCGACTCCTGCTTGCAGCGTAGAGAAGAAAATATCGTATCCCTTTTTGGATGTGTGGTAAAATAGAGTCTACTCTCCTCATGCTTGCCAGTTTTGAATATGCTTCTCATGCCATTTGTAAATTTGTGCTGTCAAACTGTAGCAGTCCAGTGGAAAGACTGTCTGGTCACTGGTTTCTCTGCCTTGTGCTTAAAAAGAAAGAACTCCCCGTCGGGGAATCGAACCCCAGTCTTCCGCGTGACAGGCGGAGATACTATCCACTATATTAACGAGGACGTATGTCTTATCATGCAGTGATGCTGAGTGAGGTGACTTGCACCTGTACCCTTGATTTTGAAAGTTGCATAAGAAAGATCTGCAATCAATAGATCAAACGCCACATCTCACTTTTGATTCACAGAATGCCACGCTTTTGAACACCTGATCACCTGGAGTTGATACCAGCTTGAAGTTAACAGTGAGTAGACTCTTATGGAGATTCATGTATTTGAATTTACTTCTTAAGCCATTGGCAACTCATAAGCAATCACATCTGTGCACTCCTCCTTGAGCTTGAGGAAGTCAAAGGAATTGATCTCGATTCTACTCCTACACATTTGGTCTGCAATGGCCGAGAGGTTAAGGCATTGGACTTGAAATCCAATGGGGTTTCCCCGCGCAGGTTCGACTCCTGCTTGCAGCGTAGAGAAGAAAATATCGTATCCCTTTTTGGATGTGTGGTAAAATAGAGTCTACTCTCCTCATGCTTGCCAGTTTTGAATATGCTTCTCATGCCATTTGTAAATTTGTGCTGTCAAACTGTAGCAGTCCAGTGGAAAGACTGTCTGGTCACTGGTTTCTCTGCCTTGTGCTTAAAAAGAAAGAACTCCCCGTCGGGGAATCGAACCCCGGTCTTCCGCGTGACAGGCGGAGATACTATCCACTATATTAACGAGGACGTATGTCTTATCATGCAGTGATGCTGAGTGAGGTGACTTGCACCTGTACCCTTGATTTTGAAAGTTGCATAAGAAAGATCTGCAATCAATAGATCAAACGCCACATCTCACTTTTGATTCACAGAATGCCACGCTTTTGAACACCTGATCACCTGGAGTTGATACCAGCTTGAAGTTAACAGTGAGTAGACTCTTATGGAGATTCATGTATTTGAATTTACTTCTTAAGCCATTGGCAACTCATAAGCAATCACATCTGTGCACTCCTCCTTGAGCTTGAGGAAGTCAAAGGAATTGATCTCGATTCTACTCCTACACATTTGGTCTGCAATGGCCGAGAGGTTAAGGCATTGGACTTGAAATCCAATGGGGTTTCCCCGCGCAGGTTCTACTCCTGCTTGCAGCGTAGAGAAGAAAATGTTGTATCCCTTTTTGGATGTGTGGTAAAATAGAGTCTACTCTCCTCATGGTTGCCAGTTTTTAATATGCTTCTCATGCCATTTGTAAATTTGTGCTGTCAAACTGTAGCAGTCCAGTGGAAAGACTGTCTGGTCACTGGTTTCTCTGCCTTGTGCTTAAAAAGAAAGAACTCCCCGTCGGGGAATCGAACCCCGGTCTTCCGCGTGACAGGCGGAGATACTATCCACTATACCAGGTATCACCAAATGGCGGACCGCGGTCCGGATCCGGACCCGAACGCCGTCCTGTCCGGACCCAATCACATTCCTGATTAACTGGATACGGACCCAAATGCCAAAAAATTTTTAACGGGAGACTATATTTTAAACCGGAGAATTTATTTTTCAGACGAGTGTTACGTTCGCACCACCCATTTGAGTGTTACGTTCGCCACCCCCCCCCCGCTCAACAACTTTCGTTCGCCACCGCGGACCCGGACCTAAGGTCTGAGCTATCTGCCAAAAATGGACCGCGGAGAGATTTAACTGATTACCCCTGCACTATACTAACGAGGACGTATGTCTAATCATGCAGTGATGCTGAGTGAGGTGACTTGCACCTGTACCCTTGATTTTGAAAGTTGCATAAAAAAGATCTGCAATCAATAGATCAAACGCCACATCTCACTTTTGATTCACAGAATGCCACGCTTTTGAACACCTGATCACCTGGAGTTGATACCAGCTGGAAGTTAACAGTGAGTAGACTCTTATGGAGATTCATGTATTTGAATTTACTTCTTAAGCCATTGGCAACTCAGAATCAATGACATATGTGCACTCCTCCTTGAGCTTGAGGAAGTCAAAGGAATTGATCTCGATTATACTCCTGCACATTTGGGCTGCAATGGCCGAGAGGTTAAGGCGTTGGACTCGAAATCCAATGGGGTTTCCCCGCGCAGGTTCGACTCCTGCTTGCAGCGTAGAGAAGAAAATATCGTATCCCTTTTTGGATGTGTGGTAAAATAGAGTCTACTCTCCTCATGCTTGCCAGTTTTGAATATGCTTCTCATGCCATTTGTAAATTTGTGCTGTCAAACTGTAGCAGTCCAGTGGAAAGACTGTCTGGTCACTGGTTTCTCTGCCTTGTGCTTAAAAAGAAAGAACTCCCCGCCGGGGAATCGAACCCCGGTCTTCCGCATGACAGGCGGAGATACTATCCACTATACTAACGAGGACGTATGTCTTACCATGCAGTGATGCTGAGTGAGGTGACTTGCACCTGTACCCTTGATTTTGAAAGTTGCATAAGAAAGATCTGCAATCAATAGATCAAACGCCACATCTCACTTTTGATTCACAGAATGCCACGCTTTTGAACACCTGATCACCTGGAGTTGATACCAGCTTGAAGTTAACAGTGAGTAGACTCTTATGGAGATTCATGTATTTGAATTTACTTCTTAAGCCATTGGCAACTCAGAATCAATGACATCTGTGCACTCCTCCTTGAGCTAGAGGAAGTCAAAGGAATTGATCTCGATTCTACTCCTACACATTTGGGCTGCAATGGCCGAGAGGTTAAGGCGTTGGACTCGAAATCCAATGGGGTTTCCCCGCGCAGGTTCGACTCCTGCTTGCAGCGTAGAGAAGAAAATATCGTATCCCTTTTTGGATGTGTGGTAAAATAGAGTCTACTCTCCTCATGCTTGCCAGTTTTGAATATGCTTCTCATGCCATTTGTAAATTTGTGCTGTCAAACTGTAGCAGTCCAGTGGAAAGACTGTCTGGTCACTGGTTTCTCTGCCTTGTGCTTAAAAAGAAAGAACTCCCGGTCGGGGAATCGAACCCCGGTCTTCCGCATGACAGGCGGAGATACTATCCACTATACTAACGAGGACGTATGTCTTACCATGCAGTGATGCTGAGTGAGGTGACTTGCACCTGTACCCTTGATTTTGAAAGTTGCATAAGAAAGATCTGCAATCAATAGATCAAACGCCACATCTCACTTTTGATTCACAGAATGCCACGCTTTTGAACACCTGATCACCTGGAGTTGATACCAGCTTGAAGTTAACAGTGAGTAGACTCTTATGGAGATTCATGTATTTGAATTTACTTCTTAAGCCATTGGCAACTCAGAATCAATGACATCTGTGCACTCCTCCTTGAGCTAGAGGAAGTCAAAGGAATTGATCTCGATTCTACTCCTACACATTTGGGCTGCAATGGCCGAGAGGTTAAGGCGTTGGACTCGAAATCCAATGGGGTTTCCCCGCGCAGGTTCGACTCCTGCTTGCAGCGTAGAGAAGAAAATATCGTATCCCTTTTTGGATGTGTGGTAAAATAGAGTCTACTCTCCTCATGCTTGCCAGTTTTGAATATGCTTCTCATGCCATTTGTAAATTTGTGCTGTCAAACTGTAGCAGTCCAGTGGAAAGACTGTCTGGTCACTGGTTTCTCTGCCTTGTGCTTAAAAAGAAAGAACTCCCGGTCGGGGAATCGAACCCCGGTCTTCCGCATGACAGGCGGAGATACTATCCACTATACTAACGAGGACGTATGTCTTACCATGCAGTGATGCTGAGTGAGGTGACTTGCACCTGTACCCTTGATTTTGAAAGTTTCATAAGAAAGATCTGCAATCAATAGATCAAACGCCACATCTCACTTTTGATTCACAGAATGCCACGCTTTTGAACACCTGATCACCTGGAGTTGATACCAGCTTGAAGTTAACAGTGAGTAGACTCTTATGGAGATTCATGTATTTGAATTTACTTCTTAAGCCATTGGCAACTCAGAATCAATGACATCTGTGCACTCCTCCTTGAGCTAGAGGAAGTCAAAGGAATTGATCTCGATTCTACTCCTACACATTTGGGCTGCAATGGCCGAGAGGTTAAGGCGTTGGACTCGAAATCCAATGGGGTTTCCCCGCGCAGGTTCGACTCCTGCTTGCAGCGTAGAGAAGAAAATATCGTATCCCTTTTTGGATGTGTGGTAAAATAGAGTCTACTCTCCTCATGCTTGCCAGTTTTGAATATGCTTCTCATGCCATTTGTAAATTTGTGCTGTCAAACTGTAGCAGTCCAGTGGAAAGACTGTCTGGTCACTGGTTTCTCTGCCTTGTGCTTAAAAAGAAAGAACTCCCCGTCGGGGAATCGAACCCCAGTCTTCCGCGTGACAGGCGGAGATACTATCCACTATATTAACGAGGACGTATGTCTTATCATGCAGTGATGCTGAGTGAGGTGACTTGCACCTGTACCCTTGATTTTGAAAGTTGCATAAGAAAGATCTGCAATCAATAGATCAAACGCCACATCTCACTTTTGATTCACAGAATGCCACGCTTTTGAACACCTGATCACCTGGAGTTGATACCAGCTTGAAGTTAACAGTGAGTAGACTCTTATGGAGATTCATGTATTTGAATTTACTTCTTAAGCCATTGGCAACTCATAAGCAATCACATCTGTGCACTCCTCCTTGAGCTTGAGGAAGTCAAAGGAATTGATCTCGATTCTACTCCTACACATTTGGTCTGCAATGGCCGAGAGGTTAAGGCATTGGACTTGAAATCCAATGGGGTTTCCCCGCGCAGGTTCGACTCCTGCTTGCAGCGTAGAGAAGAAAATATCGTATCCCTTTTTGGATGTGTGGTAAAATAGAGTCTACTCTCCTCATGCTTGCCAGTTTTGAATATGCTTCTCATGCCATTTGTAAATTTGTGCTGTCAAACTGTAGCAGTCCAGTGGAAAGACTGTCTGGTCACTGGTTTCTCTGCCTTGTGCTTAAAAAGAAAGAACTCCCCGTCGGGGAATCGAACCCCGGTCTTCCGCGTGACAGGCGGAGATACTATCCACTATATTAACGAGGACGTATGTCTTATCATGCAGTGATGCTGAGTGAGGTGACTTGCACCTGTACCCTTGATTTTGAAAGTTGCATAAGAAAGATCTGCAATCAATAGATCAAACGCCACATCTCACTTTTGATTCACAGAATGCCACGCTTTTGAACACCTGATCACCTGGAGTTGATACCAGCTTGAAGTTAACAGTGAGTAGACTCTTATGGAGATTCATGTATTTGAATTTACTTCTTAAGCCATTGGCAACTCATAAGCAATCACATCTGTGCACTCCTCCTTGAGCTTGAGGAAGTCAAAGGAATTGATCTCGATTCTACTCCTACACATTTGGTCTGCAATGGCCGAGAGGTTAAGGCATTGGACTTGAAATCCAATGGGGTTTCCCCGCGCAGGTTTGACTCCTGCTTGCAGCGTAGAGAAGAAAATGTTGTATCCCTTTTTGGATGTGTGGTAAAATAGAGTCTACTCTCCTCATGGTTGCCAGTTTTTAATATGCTTCTCATGCCATTTGTAAATTTGTGCTGTCAAACTGTAGCAGTCCAGTGGAAAGACTGTCTGGTCACTGGTTTCTCTGCCTTGTGCTTAAAAAGAAAGAACTCCCCGTCGGGGAATCGAACCCCGGTCTTCCGCGTGACAGGCGGAGATACTATCCACTATACCAGGTATCACCAAATGGCGGACCGCGGTCCGGATCCGGACCCGAACGCCGTCCTGTCCGGACCCAATCACATTCCTGATTAACTGGATACGGACCCAAATGCCAAAAAATTTTTAACGGGAGACTATATTTTAAACCGGAGAATTTATTTTTCAGACGAGTGTTACGTTCGCACCACCCATTTGAGTGTTACGTTCGCCACCCCCCCCCGCTCAACAACTTTCGTTCGCCACCGCGGACCCGGACCTAAGGTCTGAGCTATCTGCCAAAAATGGACCGCGGAGAGATTTAACTGATTACCCCTGCACTATACTAACGAGGACGTATGTCTAATCATGCAGTGATGCTGAGTGAGGTGACTTGCACCTGTACCCTTGATTTTGAAAGTTGCATAAAAAAGATCTGCAATCAATAGATCAAACGCCACATCTCACTTTTGATTCACAGAATGCCACGCTTTTGAACACCTGATCACCTGGAGTTGATACCAGCTGGAAGTTAACAGTGAGTAGACTCTTATGGAGATTCATGTATTTGAATTTACTTCTTAAGCCATTGGCAACTCAGAATCAATGACATATGTGCACTCCTCCTTGAGCTTGAGGAAGTCAAAGGAATTGATCTCGATTATACTCCTGCACATTTGGGCTGCAATGGCCGAGAGGTTAAGGCGTTGGACTCGAAATCCAATGGGGTTTCCCCGCGCAGGTTCGACTCCTGCTTGCAGCGTAGAGAAGAAAATATCGTATCCCTTTTTGGATGTGTGGTAAAATAGAGTCTACTCTCCTCATGCTTGCCAGTTTTGAATATGCTTCTCATGCCATTTGTAAATTTGTGCTGTCAAACTGTAGCAGTCCAGTGGAAAGACTGTCTGGTCACTGGTTTCTCTGCCTTGTGCTTAAAAAGAAAGAACTCCCCGCCGGGGAATCGAACCCCGGTCTTCCGCATGACAGGCGGAGATACTATCCACTATATTAACGAGGACGTATGTCTTACCATGCAGTGATGCTGAGTGAGGTGACTTGCACCTGTACCCTTGATTTTGAAAGTTGCATAAGAAAGATCTGCAATCAATAGATCAAACGCCACATCTCACTTTTGATTCACAGAATGCCACGCTTTTGAACACCTGATCACCTGGAGTTGATACCAGCTTGAAGTTAACAGTGAGTAGACTCTTATGGAGATTCATGTATTTGAATTTACTTCTTAAGCCATTGGCAACTCAGAATCAATGACATCTGTGCACTCCTCCTTGAGCTAGAGGAAGTCAAAGGAATTGATCTCGATTCTACTCCTACACATTTGGGCTGCAATGGCCGAGAGGTTAAGGCGTTGGACTCGAAATCCAATGGGGTTTCCCCGCGCAGGTTCGACTCCTGCTTGCAGCGTAGAGAAGAAAATATCGTATCCCTTTTTGGATGTGTGGTAAAATAGAGTCTACTCTCCTCATGCTTGCCAGTTTTGAATATGCTTCTCATGCCATTTGTAAATTTGTGCTGTCAAACTGTAGCAGTCCAGTGGAAAGACTGTCTGGTCACTGGTTTCTCTGCCTTGTGCTTAAAAAGAAAGAACTCCCGGTCGGGGAATCGAACCCCGGTCTTCCGCATGACAGGCGGAGATACTATCCACTATACTAACGAGGACGTATGTCTTACCATGCAGTGATGCTGAGTGAGGTGACTTGCACCTGTACCCTTGATTTTGAAAGTTGCATAAGAAAGATCTGCAATCAATAGATCAAACGCCACATCTCACTTTTGATTCACAGAATGCCACGCTTTTGAACACCTGATCACCTGGAGTTGATACCAGCTTGAAGTTAACAGTGAGTAGACTCTTATGGAGATTCATGTATTTGAATTTACTTCTTAAGCCATTGGCAACTCAGAATCAATGACATCTGTGCACTCCTCCTTGAGCTAGAGGAAGTCAAAGGAATTGATCTCGATTCTACTCCTACACATTTGGGCTGCAATGGCCGAGAGGTTAAGGCGTTGGACTCGAAATCCAATGGGGTTTCCCCGCGCAGGTTCGACTCCTGCTTGCAGCGTAGAGAAGAAAATATCGTATCCCTTTTTGGATGTGTGGTAAAATAGAGTCTACTCTCCTCATGCTTGCCAGTTTTGAATATGCTTCTCATGCCATTTGTAAATTTGTGCTGTCAAACTGTAGCAGTCCAGTGGAAAGACTGTCTGGTCACTGGTTTCTCTGCCTTGTGCTTAAAAAGAAAGAACTCCCCGTCGGGGAATCGAACCCCGGTCTTCCGCATGACAGGCGGAGATACTATCCACTATACTAACGAGGACGTATGTCTTATCATGCAGTGATGCTGAGTGAGGTGACTTGCACCTGTACCCTTGATTTTGAAAGTTGCATAAGAAAGATCTGCAATCAATAGATCAAACGCCACATCTCACTTTTGATTCACAGAATGCCACGCTTTTGAACACCTGATCACCTGGAGTTGATACCAGCTTGAAGTTAACAGTGAGTAGACTCTTATGGAGATTCATGTATTTGAATTTACTTCTTAAGCCATTGGCAACTCAGAATCAATGACATCTGTGCACTCCTCCTTGAGCTTGAGGAAGTCAAAGGAATTGATCTCGATTCTACTCCTACGCATTTGGGCTGCAATGGCCGAGAGGTTAAGGCGTTGGACTCGAAATCCAATGGGGTTTCCCTGTGCAGGTTCGACTCCTGCTTGCAGCGTAGAGAAGAAAATATCGTATCCCTTTTTGGATGTGTGGTAAAATAGAGTCTACTCTCCTCATGCTTGCCAGTTTTGAATATGCTTCTCATGCCATTTGTAAATTTGTGCTGTCAAACTGTAGCAGTCCAGTGGAAAGACTGTCTGGTCACTGGTTTCTCTGCCTTGTGCTTAAAAAGAAAGAACTCCCCGTCGGGGAATGGAACCCCGGTCTTCTGCGTGACAGGCGGAGATACTATCCACTATACTAACGAGGACGTATGTCTTACCATGCAGTGATGCTGAGTGAGGTGACTTGCACCTGTACCCTTGATTTTGAAAGTTGCATAAGAAAGATCTGCAATCAATAGATCAAACGCCACATCTCACTTTTGATTCACAGAATGCCACGCTTTTGAACACCTGATCACCTGGAGTTGATACCAGCTTGAAGTTAACAGTGAGTAGACTCTTATGGAGATTCATGTATTTGAATTTACTTCTTAAGCCATTGGCAACTCAGAATCAATGACATCTGTGCACTCCTCCTTGAGCTAGAGGAAGTCAAAGGAATTGATCTCGATTCTACTCCTACACATTTGGGCTGCAATGGCCGAGAGGTTAAGGCGTTGGACTCGAAATCCAATGGGGTTTCCCCGCGCAGGTTCGACTCCTGCTTGCAGTGTAGAGAAGAAAATATCGTATCCCTTTTTGGATGTGTGGTAAAATAGAGTCTACTCTCCTCATGCTTGCCAGTTTTGAATATGCTTCTCATGCCATTTGTAAATTTGTGCTGTCAAACTGTAGCAGTCCAGTGGAAAGACTGTCTGGTCACTGGTTTCTCTGCCTTGTGCTTAAAAAGAAAGAACTCCCCGTCGGGGAATCGAACCCCGGTCTTCCGCATGACAGGCGGAGATACTATCCACTATACTATCGAGGACGTATGTCTTATCATGCAGTGATGCTGAGTGAGGTGACTTGCACCTGTACCCTTGATTTTGAAAGTTGCATAAGAAAGATCTGCAATCAATAGATCAAACGCCACATCTCACTTTTGATTCACAGAATGCCACGCTTTTGAACACCTGATCACCTGGAGTTGATACCAGCTTGAAGTTAACAGTGAGTAGACTCTTATGGAGATTCATGTATTTGAATTTACTTCTTAAGCCATTGGCAACTCATAAGCAATCACATCTGTGCACTCCTCCTTGAGCTTGAGGAAGTCAAAGGAATTGATCTCGATTCTACTCCTACACATTTGGTCTGCAATGGCCGAGAGGTTAAGGCGTTGGACTTGAAATCCAATGGGGTTTCCCCGCGCAGGTTCGACTCCTGCTTGCAGCGTAGAGAAGAAAATGTTGTATCCCTTTTTGGATGTGTGGTAAAATAGAGTCTACTCTCCTCATGGTTGCCAGTTTTTAATATGCTTCTCATGCCATTTGTAAATTTGTGCTGTCAAACTGTAGCAGTCCAGTGGAAAGACTGTCTGGTCACTGGTTTCTCTGCCTTGTGCTTAAAAAGAAAGAACTCCGCGTCGGGGAACCGAACCCCGGTCTTCCGCGTGACAGGCGGAGATACTATCCACTATACTAACGAGGACGTATGTCTTATCATGCAGTGATGCTGAGTGAGGTGACTTGCACCTGTACCCTTGATTTTGAAAGTTGCATAAAAAAGATCTGCAATCAATAGATCAAACGCCACATCTCACTTTTGATTCACAGAATGCCACGCTTTTGAACACCTGATCACCTGGAGTTGATACCAGCTTGAAGTTAACAGTGAGTAGACTCTTATGGAGATTCATGTATTTGAATTTACTTCTTAAGCCATTGGCAACTCAGAATCAATGACATCTGTGCACTCCTCCTTGAGCTTGAGGAAGTCAAAGGAATTGATCTCGATTCTACTCCTACACATTTGGGCTGCAATGGCCGAGAGGTTAAGGCGTTGGACTCGAAATCCAATGGGGTTTCCCCGCGCAGGTTCGACTCCTGCTTGCAGCGTAGAGAAGAAAATGTTGTATCCCTTTTTGGATGTGTGGTAAAATAGAGTCTACTCTCCTCATGCTTGCCAGTTTTGAATATGCTTCTCATGCCATTTGTAAATTTGTGCTGTCAAACTGTAGCAGTCCAGTGGAAAGACTGTCTGGTCACTGGTTTCTCTGCCTTGTGCTTAAAAAGAAAGAACTCCCCGTCGGGGAATCGAACCCCGGTCTTCCGCGTGACAGGCGGAGATACTATCCACTATACTAACGAGGACGTATGTCTTATCATGCAGTGATGCTGAGTGAGGTGACTTGCACCTGTACCCTTGATTTTGAAAGTTGCATAAGAAAGATCTGCAATCAATAGATCAAACGCCACATCTCACTTTTGATTCACAGAATGCCACGCTTTTGAACACCTGATCACCTGGAGTTGATACCAGCTTGAAGTTAACAGTGAGTAGACTCTTATGGAGATTCATGTATTTGAATTTACTTCTTAAGCCATTGGCAACTCATAAGCAATCACATCTGTGCACTCCTCCTTGAGCTTGAGGAAGTCAAAGGAATTGATCTCGATTCTACTCCTACACATTTGGTCTGCAATGGCCGAGAGGTTAAGGCGTTGGACTTGAAATCCAATGGGGTTTCCCCGCGCAGGTTCGACTCCTGCTTGCAGCGTAGAGAAGAAAATGTTGTATCCCTTTTTGGATGTGTGGTAAAATAGAGTCTACTCTCCTCATGGTTGCCAGTTTTTAATATGCTTCTCATGCCATTTGTAAATTTGTGCTGTCAAACTGTAGCAGTCCAGTGGAAAGACTGTCTGGTCACTGGTTTCTCTGCCTTGTGCTTAAAAAGAAAGAACTCCCCGTCGGGGAACCGAACCCCGGTCTTCCGCGTGACAGGCGGAGATACTATCCACTATACTAACGAGGACGTATGTCTTATCATGCAGTGATGCTGAGTGAGGTGACTTGCACCTGTACCCTTGATTTTGAAAGTTGCATAAGAAAGATCTGCAATCAATAGATCAAACGCCACATCTCACTTTTGATTCACAGAATGCCACGCTTTTGAACACCTGATCACCTGGAGTTGATACCAGCTTGAAGTTAACAGTGAGTAGACTCTTATGGAGATTCATGTATTTGAATTTACTTCTTAAGCCATTGGCAACTCAGAATCAATGACATCTGTGCACTCCTCCTTGAGCTAGAGGAAGTCAAAGGAATTGATCTCGATTCTACTCCTACACATTTGGGCTGCAATGGCCGAGAGGTTAAGGCGTTGGACTCGAAATCCAATGGGGTTTCCCCGCGCAGGTTCGACTCCTGCTTGCAGCGTAGAGAAGAAAATGTTGTATCCCTTTTTGGATGTGTGGTAAAATAGAGTCTACTCTCCTCATGCTTGCCAGTTTTGAATATGCTTCTCATGCCATTTGTAAATTTGTGCTGTCAAACTGTAGCAGTCCAGTGGAAAGACTGTCTGGTCACTGGTTTCTCTGCCTTGTGCTTAAAAAGAAAGAACTCCGCGTCGGGGAATCGAACCCCGGTCTTCCGCGTGACAGGCTGAGATACTATCCACTATACTAACGAGGACGTATGTCTTATCATGCAGTGATGCTGAGTGAGGTGACTTGCACCTGTACCCTTGATTTTGAAAGTTGCATAAGAAAGATCTGCAATCAATAGATCAAACGCCACATCTCACTTTTGATTCACAGAATGCCACGCTTTTGAACACCTGATCACCTGGAGTTGATACCAGCTTGAAGTTAACAGTGAGTAGACTCTTATGGAGATTCATGTATTTGAATTTACTTCTTAAGCCATTGGCAACTCATAAGCAATCACATCTGTGCACTCCTCCTTGAGCTTGAGGAAGTCAAAGGAATTGATCTCGATTCTACTCCTACACATTTGGTCTGCAATGGCCGAGAGGTTAAGGCGTTGGACTTGAAATCCAATGGGGTTTCCCCGCGCAGGTTCGACTCCTGCTTGCAGTGTAGAGAAGAAAATGTTGTATCCCTTTTTGGATGTGTGGTAAAATAGAGTCTACTCTCCTCATGGTTGCCAGTTTTTAATATGCTTCTCATGCCATTTGTAAATTTGTGCTGTCAAACTGTAGCAGTCCAGTGGAAAGACTGTCTGGTCACTGGTTTCTCTGCCTTGTGCTTAAAAAGAAAGAACTCCCCGGTCTTCCGCGTGACAGGCAGAGATACTATCCACTATACTAACGAGGACGTATGTCTTATCATGCAGTGATGCTGAGTGAGGTGACTTGCACCTGTACCCTTGATTTTGAAAGTTGCATAAGAAAGATCTGCAATCAATAGATCAAACGCCACATCTCACTTTTGATTCACAGAATGCCACGCTTTTGAACACCTGATCACCTGGAGTTGATACCAGCTTGAAGTTAACAGTGAGTAGACTCTTATGGAGATTCATGTATTTGAATTTACTTCTTAAGCCATTGGCAACTCAGAATCAATGACATCTGTGCACTCCTCCTTGAGCTTGAGGAAGTCAAAGGAATTGATCTCGATTCTACTCCTACACATTTGGGCTGCAATGGCCGAGAGGTTAAGGCGTTGGACTCGAAATCCAATGGGGTTTCCCCGCGCAGGTTCGACTCCTGCTTGCAGCGTAGAGAAGAAAATATCGTATCCCTTTTTGGATGTGTGGTAAAATAGAGTCTACTCTCCTCATGCTTGCCAGTTTTGAATATGCTTCTCATGCCATTTGTAAATTTGTGCTGTCAAACTGTAGCAGTCCAGTGGAAAGACTGTCTGGTCACTGGTTTCTCTGCCTTGTGCTTAAAAAGAAAGAACTCCCCGTCGGGGAATCGAACCCCGGTCTTCCGCATGACAGGCGGAGATACTATCCACTATACTAACGAGGACGTATGTCTTATCATGCAGTGATGCTGAGTGAGGTGACTTGCACCTGTACCCTTGATTTTGAAAGTTGCATAAGAAACTGTGCAGGTTCGACTCCTGCTTGCAGCGTAGAGAAGAAAATATCGTATCCCTTTTTGGATGTGTGGTAAAATAGAGTCTACTCTCCTCATGCTTGCCAGTTTTGAATATGCTTCTCATGCCATTTGTAAATTTGTGCTGTCAAACTGTAGCAGTCCAGTGGAAAGACTGTCTGGTCACTGGTTTCTCTGCCTTGTGCTTAAAAAGAAAGAACTCCCCGTCGGGGAATCGAACCCCGGTCTTCTGCGTGACAGGCGGAGATACTATCCACTATACTAACGAGGACGTATGTCTTACCATGCAGTGATGCTGAGTGAGGTGACTTGCACCTGTACCCTTGATTTTGAAAGTTGCATAAGAAAGATCTGCAATCAATAGATCAAACGCCACATCTCACTTTTGATTCACAGAATGCCACGCTTTTGAACACCTGATCACCTGGAGTTGATACCAGCTTGAAGTTAACAGTGAGTAGACTCTTATGGAGATTCATGTATTTGAATTTACTTCTTAAGCCATTGGCAACTCAGAATCAATGACATCTGTGCACTCCTCCTTGAGCTAGAGGAAGTCAAAGGAATTGATCTCGATTCTACTCCTACACATTTGGGCTGCAATGGCCGAGAGGTTAAGGCGTTGGACTCGAAATCCAATGGGGTTTCCCCGCGCAGGTTCGACTCCTGCTTGCAGTGTAGAGAAGAAAATATCGTATCCCTTTTTGGATGTGTGGTAAAATAGAGTCTACTCTCCTCATGCTTGCCAGTTTTGAATATGCTTCTCATGCCATTTGTAAATTTGTGCTGTCAAACTGTAGCAGTCCAGTGGAAAGACTGTCTGGTCACTGGTTTCTCTGCCTTGTGCTTAAAAAGAAAGAACTCCCCGTCGGGGAATCGAACCCCGGTCTTCCGCATGACAGGCGGAGATACTATCCACTATACTATCGAGGACGTATGTCTTATCATGCAGTGATGCTGAGTGAGGTGACTTGCACCTGTACCCTTGATTTTGAAAGTTGCATAAGAAAGATCTGCAATCAATAGATCAAACGCCACATCTCACTTTTGATTCACAGAATGCCACGCTTTTGAACACCTGATCACCTGGAGTTGATACCAGCTTGAAGTTAACAGTGAGTAGACTCTTATGGAGATTCATGTATTTGAATTTACTTCTTAAGCCATTGGCAACTCATAAGCAATCACATCTGTGCACTCCTCCTTGAGCTTGAGGAAGTCAAAGGAATTGATCTCGATTCTACTCCTACACATTTGGTCTGCAATGGCCGAGAGGTTAAGGCGTTGGACTTGAAATCCAATGGGGTTTCCCCGCGCAGGTTCGACTCCTGCTTGCAGCGTAGAGAAGAAAATGTTGTATCCCTTTTTGGATGTGTGGTAAAATAGAGTCTACTCTCCTCATGGTTGCCAGTTTTTAATATGCTTCTCATGCCATTTGTAAATTTGTGCTGTCAAACTGTAGCAGTCCAGTGGAAAGACTGTCTGGTCACTGGTTTCTCTGCCTTGTGCTTAAAAAGAAAGAACTCCGCGTCGGGGAACCGAACCCCGGTCTTCCGCGTGACAGGCGGAGATACTATCCACTATACTAACGAGGACGTATGTCTTATCATGCAGTGATGCTGAGTGAGGTGACTTGCACCTGTACCCTTGATTTTGAAAGTTGCATAAAAAAGATCTGCAATCAATAGATCAAACGCCACATCTCACTTTTGATTCACAGAATGCCACGCTTTTGAACACCTGATCACCTGGAGTTGATACCAGCTTGAAGTTAACAGTGAGTAGACTCTTATGGAGATTCATGTATTTGAATTTACTTCTTAAGCCATTGGCAACTCAGAATCAATGACATCTGTGCACTCCTCCTTGAGCTTGAGGAAGTCAAAGGAATTGATCTCGATTCTACTCCTACACATTTGGGCTGCAATGGCCGAGAGGTTAAGGCGTTGGACTCGAAATCCAATGGGGTTTCCCCGCGCAGGTTCGACTCCTGCTTGCAGCGTAGAGAAGAAAATGTTGTATCCCTTTTTGGATGTGTGGTAAAATAGAGTCTACTCTCCTCATGCTTGCCAGTTTTGAATATGCTTCTCATGCCATTTGTAAATTTGTGCTGTCAAACTGTAGCAGTCCAGTGGAAAGACTGTCTGGTCACTGGTTTCTCTGCCTTGTGCTTAAAAAGAAAGAACTCCCCGTCGGGGAATCGAACCCCGGTCTTCCGCGTGACAGGCGGAGATACTATCCACTATACTAACGAGGACGTATGTCTTATCATGCAGTGATGCTGAGTGAGGTGACTTGCACCTGTACCCTTGATTTTGAAAGTTGCATAAGAAAGATCTGCAATCAATAGATCAAACGCCACATCTCACTTTTGATTCACAGAATGCCACGCTTTTGAACACCTGATCACCTGGAGTTGATACCAGCTTGAAGTTAACAGTGAGTAGACTCTTATGGAGATTCATGTATTTGAATTTACTTCTTAAGCCATTGGCAACTCATAAGCAATCACATATGTGCACTCCTCCTTGAGCTTGAGGAAGTCAAAGGAATTGATCTCGATTCTACTCCTACACATTTGGTCTGCAATGGCCGAGAGGTTAAGGCGTTGGACTTGAAATCCAATGGGGTTTCCCCGCGCAGGTTCGACTCCTGCTTGCAGCGTAGAGAAGAAAATGTTGTATCCCTTTTTGGATGTGTGGTAAAATAGAGTCTACTCTCCTCATGGTTGCCAGTTTTTAATATGCTTCTCATGCCATTTGTAAATTTGTGCTGTCAAACTGTAGCAGTCCAGTGGAAAGACTGTCTGGTCACTGGTTTCTCTGCCTTGTGCTTAAAAAGAAAGAACTCCCCGTCGGGGAACCGAACCCCGGTCTTCCGCGTGACAGGCGGAGATACTATCCACTATACTAACGAGGACGTATGTCTTATCATGCAGTGATGCTGAGTGAGGTGACTTGCACCTGTACCCTTGATTTTGAAAGTTGCATAAAAAAGATCTGCAATCAATAGATCAAACGCCACATCTCACTTTTGATTCACAGAATGCCACGCTTTTGAACACCTGATCACCTGGAGTTGATACCAGCTTGAAGTTAACAGTGAGTAGACTCTTATGGAGATTCATGTATTTGAATTTACTTCTTAAGCCATTGGCAACTCAGAATCAATGACATCTGTGCACTCCTCCTTGAGCTTGAGGAAGTCAAAGGAATTGATCTCGATTCTACTCCTACACATTTGGGCTGCAATGGCCGAGAGGTTAAGGCGTTGGACTCGAAATCCAATGGGGTTTCCCCGCGCAGGTTCGACTCCTGCTTGCAGCGTAGAGAAGAAAATGTTGTATCCCTTTTTGGATGTGTGGTAAAATAGAGTCTACTCTCCTCATGCTTGCCAGTTTTGAATATGCTTCTCATGCCATTTGTAAATTTGTGCTGTCAAACTGTAGCAGTCCAGTGGAAAGACTGTCTGGTCACTGGTTTCTCTGCCTTGTGCTTAAAAAGAAAGAACTCCGCGTCGGGGAATCGAACCCCGGTCTTCCGCGTGACAGGCTGAGATACTATCCACTATACTAACGAGGACGTATGTCTTATCATGCAGTGATGCTGAGTGAGGTGACTTGCACCTGTACCCTTGATTTTGAAAGTTGCATAAGAAAGATCTGCAATCAATAGATCAAACGCCACATCTCACTTTTGATTCACAGAATGCCACGCTTTTGAACACCTGATCACCTGGAGTTGATACCAGCTTGAAGTTAACAGTGAGTAGACTCTTATGGAGATTCATGTATTTGAATTTACTTCTTAAGCCATTGGCAACTCATAAGCAATCACATCTGTGCACTCCTCCTTGAGCTTGAGGAAGTCAAAGGAATTGATCTCGATTCTACTCCTACACATTTGGTCTGCAATGGCCGAGAGGTTAAGGCGTTGGACTTGAAATCCAATGGGGTTTCCCCGCGCAGGTTCGACTCCTGCTTGCAGTGTAGAGAAGAAAATGTTGTATCCCTTTTTGGATGTGTGGTAAAATAGAGTCTACTCTCCTCATGGTTGCCAGTTTTTAATATGCTTCTCATGCCATTTGTAAATTTGTGCTGTCAAACTGTAGCAGTCCAGTGGAAAGACTGTCTGGTCACTGGTTTCTCTGCCTTGTGCTTAAAAAGAAAGAACTCCCCGGTCTTCCGCGTGACAGGCAGAGATACTATCCACTATACTAACGAGGACGTATGTCTTATCATGCAGTGATGCTGAGTGAGGTGACTTGCACCTGTACCCTTGATTTTGAAAGTTGCATAAAAAAGATCTGCAATCAATAGATCAAACGCCACATCTCACTTTTGATTCACAGAATGCCACGCTTTTGAACACCTGATCACCTGGAGTTGATACCAGCTTGAAGTTAACAGTGAGTAGACTCTTATGGAGATTCATGTATTTGAATTTACTTCTTAAGCCATTGGCAACTCAGAATCAATGACATCTGTGCACTCCTCCTTGAGCTTGAGGAAGTCAAAGGAATTGATCTCGATTCTACTCCTACACATTTGGGCTGCAATGGCCGAGAGGTTAAGGCGTTGGACTCGAAATCCAATGGGGTTTCCCCGCGCAGGTTCGACTCCTGCTTGCAGCGTAGAGAAGAAAATATCGTATCCCTTTTTGGATGTGTGGTAAAATAGAGTCTACTCTCCTCATGCTTGCCAGTTTTGAATATGCTTCTCATGCCATTTGTAAATTTGTGCTGTCAAACTGTAGCAGTCCAGTGGAAAGACTGTCTGGTCACTGGTTTCTCTGCCTTGTGCTTAAAAAGAAAGAACTCCCGGTCGGGGAATCGAACCCCGGTCTTCCGCATGACAGGCGGAGATACTATCCACTATACTAACGAGGACGTATGTCTTACCATGCAGTGATGCTGAGTGAGGTGACTTGCACCTGTACCCTTGATTTTGAAAGTTGCATAAGAAAGATCTGCAATCAATAGATCAAACGCCACATCTCACTTTTGATTCACAGAATGCCACGCTTTTGAACACCTGATCACCTGGAGTTGATACCAGCTTGAAGTTAACAGTGAGTAGACTCTTATGGAGATTCATGTATTTGAATTTACTTCTTAAGCCATTGGCAACTCAGAATCAATGACATCTGTGCACTCCTCCTTGAGCTAGAGGAAGTCAAAGGAATTGATCTCGATTCTACTCCTACACATTTGGGCTGCAATGGCCGAGAGGTTAAGGCGTTGGACTCGAAATCCAATGGGGTTTCCCCGCGCAGGTTCGACTCCTGCTTGCAGCGTAGAGAAGAAAATATCGTATCCCTTTTTGGATGTGTGGTAAAATAGAGTCTACTCTCCTCATGCTTGCCAGTTTTGAATATGCTTCTCATGCCATTTGTAAATTTGTGCTGTCAAACTGTAGCAGTCCAGTGGAAAGACTGTCTGGTCACTGGTTTCTCTGCCTTGTGCTTAAAAAGAAAGAACTCCCCGTCGGGGAATCGAACCCCAGTCTTCCGCGTGACAGGCGGAGATACTATCCACTATATTAACGAGGACGTATGTCTTATCATGCAGTGATGCTGAGTGAGGTGACTTGCACCTGTACCCTTGATTTTGAAAGTTGCATAAGAAAGATCTGCAATCAATAGATCAAACGCCACATCTCACTTTTGATTCACAGAATGCCACGCTTTTGAACACCTGATCACCTGGAGTTGATACCAGCTTGAAGTTAACAGTGAGTAGACTCTTATGGAGATTCATGTATTTGAATTTACTTCTTAAGCCATTGGCAACTCATAAGCAATCACATCTGTGCACTCCTCCTTGAGCTTGAGGAAGTCAAAGGAATTGATCTCGATTCTACTCCTACACATTTGGTCTGCAATGGCCGAGAGGTTAAGGCATTGGACTTGAAATCCAATGGGGTTTCCCCGCGCAGGTTCGACTCCTGCTTGCAGCGTAGAGAAGAAAATATCGTATCCCTTTTTGGATGTGTGGTAAAATAGAGTCTACTCTCCTCATGCTTGCCAGTTTTGAATATGCTTCTCATGCCATTTGTAAATTTGTGCTGTCAAACTGTAGCAGTCCAGTGGAAAGACTGTCTGGTCACTGGTTTCTCTGCCTTGTGCTTAAAAAGAAAGAACTCCCCGTCGGGGAATCGAACCCCGGTCTTCCGCGTGACAGGCGGAGATACTATCCACTATATTAACGAGGACGTATGTCTTATCATGCAGTGATGCTGAGTGAGGTGACTTGCACCTGTACCCTTGATTTTGAAAGTTGCATAAGAAAGATCTGCAATCAATAGATCAAACGCCACATCTCACTTTTGATTCACAGAATGCCACGCTTTTGAACACCTGATCACCTGGAGTTGATACCAGCTTGAAGTTAACAGTGAGTAGACTCTTATGGAGATTCATGTATTTGAATTTACTTCTTAAGCCATTGGCAACTCATAAGCAATCACATCTGTGCACTCCTCCTTGAGCTTGAGGAAGTCAAAGGAATTGATCTCGATTCTACTCCTACACATTTGGTCTGCAATGGCCGAGAGGTTAAGGCATTGGACTTGAAATCCAATGGGGTTTCCCCGCGCAGGTTCTACTCCTGCTTGCAGCGTAGAGAAGAAAATGTTGTATCCCTTTTTGGATGTGTGGTAAAATAGAGTCTACTCTCCTCATGGTTGCCAGTTTTTAATATGCTTCTCATGCCATTTGTAAATTTGTGCTGTCAAACTGTAGCAGTCCAGTGGAAAGACTGTCTGGTCACTGGTTTCTCTGCCTTGTGCTTAAAAAGAAAGAACTCCCCGTCGGGGAATCGAACCCCGGTCTTCCGCGTGACAGGCGGAGATACTATCCACTATACCAGGTATCACCAAATGGCGGACCGCGGTCCGGATCCGGACCCGAACGCCGTCCTGTCCGGACCCAATCACATTCCTGATTAACTGGATACGGACCCAAATGCCAAAAAATTTTTAACGGGAGACTATATTTTAAACCGGAGAATTTATTTTTCAGACGAGTGTTACGTTCGCACCACCCATTTGAGTGTTACGTTCGCCACCCCCCCCCCGCTCAACAACTTTCGTTCGCCACCGCGGACCCGGACCTAAGGTCTGAGCTATCTGCCAAAAATGGACCGCGGAGAGATTTAACTGATTACCCCTGCACTATACTAACGAGGACGTATGTCTAATCATGCAGTGATGCTGAGTGAGGTGACTTGCACCTGTACCCTTGATTTTGAAAGTTGCATAAAAAAGATCTGCAATCAATAGATCAAACGCCACATCTCACTTTTGATTCACAGAATGCCACGCTTTTGAACACCTGATCACCTGGAGTTGATACCAGCTGGAAGTTAACAGTGAGTAGACTCTTATGGAGATTCATGTATTTGAATTTACTTCTTAAGCCATTGGCAACTCAGAATCAATGACATATGTGCACTCCTCCTTGAGCTTGAGGAAGTCAAAGGAATTGATCTCGATTATACTCCTGCACATTTGGGCTGCAATGGCCGAGAGGTTAAGGCGTTGGACTCGAAATCCAATGGGGTTTCCCCGCGCAGGTTCGACTCCTGCTTGCAGCGTAGAGAAGAAAATATCGTATCCCTTTTTGGATGTGTGGTAAAATAGAGTCTACTCTCCTCATGCTTGCCAGTTTTGAATATGCTTCTCATGCCATTTGTAAATTTGTGCTGTCAAACTGTAGCAGTCCAGTGGAAAGACTGTCTGGTCACTGGTTTCTCTGCCTTGTGCTTAAAAAGAAAGAACTCCCCGCCGGGGAATCGAACCCCGGTCTTCCGCATGACAGGCGGAGATACTATCCACTATACTAACGAGGACGTATGTCTTACCATGCAGTGATGCTGAGTGAGGTGACTTGCACCTGTACCCTTGATTTTGAAAGTTGCATAAGAAAGATCTGCAATCAATAGATCAAACGCCACATCTCACTTTTGATTCACAGAATGCCACGCTTTTGAACACCTGATCACCTGGAGTTGATACCAGCTTGAAGTTAACAGTGAGTAGACTCTTATGGAGATTCATGTATTTGAATTTACTTCTTAAGCCATTGGCAACTCAGAATCAATGACATCTGTGCACTCCTCCTTGAGCTAGAGGAAGTCAAAGGAATTGATCTCGATTCTACTCCTACACATTTGGGCTGCAATGGCCGAGAGGTTAAGGCGTTGGACTCGAAATCCAATGGGGTTTCCCCGCGCAGGTTCGACTCCTGCTTGCAGCGTAGAGAAGAAAATATCGTATCCCTTTTTGGATGTGTGGTAAAATAGAGTCTACTCTCCTCATGCTTGCCAGTTTTGAATATGCTTCTCATGCCATTTGTAAATTTGTGCTGTCAAACTGTAGCAGTCCAGTGGAAAGACTGTCTGGTCACTGGTTTCTCTGCCTTGTGCTTAAAAAGAAAGAACTCCCGGTCGGGGAATCGAACCCCGGTCTTCCGCATGACAGGCGGAGATACTATCCACTATACTAACGAGGACGTATGTCTTACCATGCAGTGATGCTGAGTGAGGTGACTTGCACCTGTACCCTTGATTTTGAAAGTTGCATAAGAAAGATCTGCAATCAATAGATCAAACGCCACATCTCACTTTTGATTCACAGAATGCCACGCTTTTGAACACCTGATCACCTGGAGTTGATACCAGCTTGAAGTTAACAGTGAGTAGACTCTTATGGAGATTCATGTATTTGAATTTACTTCTTAAGCCATTGGCAACTCAGAATCAATGACATCTGTGCACTCCTCCTTGAGCTAGAGGAAGTCAAAGGAATTGATCTCGATTCTACTCCTACACATTTGGGCTGCAATGGCCGAGAGGTTAAGGCGTTGGACTCGAAATCCAATGGGGTTTCCCCGCGCAGGTTCGACTCCTGCTTGCAGCGTAGAGAAGAAAATATCGTATCCCTTTTTGGATGTGTGGTAAAATAGAGTCTACTCTCCTCATGCTTGCCAGTTTTGAATATGCTTCTCATGCCATTTGTAAATTTGTGCTGTCAAACTGTAGCAGTCCAGTGGAAAGACTGTCTGGTCACTGGTTTCTCTGCCTTGTGCTTAAAAAGAAAGAACTCCCGGTCGGGGAATCGAACCCCGGTCTTCCGCATGACAGGCGGAGATACTATCCACTATACTAACGAGGACGTATGTCTTACCATGCAGTGATGCTGAGTGAGGTGACTTGCACCTGTACCCTTGATTTTGAAAGTTGCATAAGAAAGATCTGCAATCAATAGATCAAACGCCACATCTCACTTTTGATTCACAGAATGCCACGCTTTTGAACACCTGATCACCTGGAGTTGATACCAGCTTGAAGTTAACAGTGAGTAGACTCTTATGGAGATTCATGTATTTGAATTTACTTCTTAAGCCATTGGCAACTCAGAATCAATGACATCTGTGCACTCCTCCTTGAGCTAGAGGAAGTCAAAGGAATTGATCTCGATTCTACTCCTACACATTTGGGCTGCAATGGCCGAGAGGTTAAGGCGTTGGACTCGAAATCCAATGGGGTTTCCCCGCGCAGGTTTGACTCCTGCTTGCAGCGTAGAGAAGAAAATATCGTATCCCTTTTTGGATGTGGTAAAATAGAGTCTACTCTCCTCATGCTTGCCAGTTTTGAATATGCTTCTCATGCCATTTGTAAATTTGTGCTGTCAAACTGTAGCAGTCCAGTGGAAAGACTGTCTGGTCACTGGTTTCTCTGCCTTGTGCTTAAAAAGGAAGAACTCCCCGTCGGGGAATCGAACCCCGGTCTTCCGCATGACAGGCGGAGATACTATCCACTATACTAACGAGGACGTATGTCTTATCATGCAGTGATGCTGAGTGAGGTGACTTGCACCTGTACCCTTGATTTTGAAAGTTGCATAAGAAAGATCTGCAATCAATAGATCAAACGCCACATCTCACTTTTGATTCACAGAATGCCACGCTTTTGAACACCTGATCACCTGGAGTTGATACCAGCTTGAAGTTAACAGTGAGTAGACTCTTATGGAGATTCATGTATTTGAATTTACTTCTTAAGCCATTGGCAACTCAGAATCAATGACATCTGTGCACTCCTCCTTGAGCTTGAGGAAGTCAAAGGAATTGATCTCGATTCTACTCCTACGCATTTGGGCTGCAATGGCCGAGAGGTTAAGGCGTTGGACTCGAAATCCAATGGGGTTTCCCTGTGCAGGTTCGACTCCTGCTTGCAGCGTAGAGAAGAAAATATCGTATCCCTTTTTGGATGTGTGGTAAAATAGAGTCTACTCTCCTCATGCTTGCCAGTTTTGAATATGCTTCTCATGCCATTTGTAAATTTGTGCTGTCAAACTGTAGCAGTCCAATGGAAAGACTGTCTGGTCACTGGTTTCTCTGCCTTGTGCTTAAAAAGAAAGAACTCCCCGTCGGGGAATCGAACCCCGGTCTTCTGCGTGACAGGCGGAGATACTATCCACTATACTAACGAGGACGTATGTCTTACCATGCAGTGATGCTGAGTGAGGTGACTTGCACCTGTACCCTTGATTTTGAAAGTTGCATAAGAAAGATCTGCAATCAATAGATCAAACGCCACATCTCACTTTTGATTCACAGAATGCCACGCTTTTGAACACCTGATCACCTGGAGTTGATACCAGCTTGAAGTTAACAGTGAGTAGACTCTTATGGAGATTCATGTATTTGAATTTACTTCTTAAGCCATTGGCAACTCAGAATCAATGACATCTGTGCACTCCTCCTTGAGCTAGAGGAAGTCAAAGGAATTGATCTCGATTCTACTCCTACACATTTGGGCTGCAATGGCCGAGAGGTTAAGGCGTTGGACTCGAAATCCAATGGGGTTTCCCCGCGCAGGTTCGACTCCTGCTTGCAGTGTAGAGAAGAAAATATCGTATCCCTTTTTGGATGTGTGGTAAAATAGAGTCTACTCTCCTCATGCTTGCCAGTTTTGAATATGCTTCTCATGCCATTTGTAAATTTGTGCTGTCAAACTGTAGCAGTCCAGTGGAAAGACTGTCTGGTCACTGGTTTCTCTGCCTTGTGCTTAAAAAGAAAGAACTCCCCGTCGGGGAATCGAACCCCGGTCTTCCGCATGACAGGCGGAGATACTATCCACTATACTAACGAGGACGTATGTCTTATCATGCAGTGATGCTGAGTGAGGTGACTTGCACCTGTACCCTTGATTTTGAAAGTTGCATAAGAAAGATCTGCAATCAATAGATCAAACGCCACATCTCACTTTTGATTCACAGAATGCCACGCTTTTGAACACCTGATCACCTGGAGTTGATACCAGCTTGAAGTTAACAGTGAGTAGACTCTTATGGAGATTCATGTATTTGAATTTACTTCTTAAGCCATTGGCAACTCATAAGCAATCACATCTGTGCACTCCTCCTTGAGCTTGAGGAAGTCAAAGGAATTGATCTCGATTCTACTCCTACACATTTGGTCTGCAATGGCCGAGAGGTTAAGGCGTTGGACTTGAAATCCAATGGGGTTTCCCCGCGCAGGTTCGACTCCTGCTTGCAGCGTAGAGAAGAAAATGTTGTATCCCTTTTTGGATGTGTGGTAAAATAGAGTCTACTCTCCTCATGCTTGCCAGTTTTGAATATGCTTCTCATGCCATTTGTAAATTTGTGCTGTCAAACTGTAGCAGTCCAGTGGAAAGACTGTCTGGTCACTGGTTTCTCTGCCTTGTGCTTAAAAAGAAAGAACTCCCGGTCGGGGAATCGAACCCCGGTCTTCCGCATGACAGGCGGAGATACTATCCACTATACTAACGAGGACGTATGTCTTACCATGCAGTGATGCTGAGTGAGGTGACTTGCACCTGTACCCTTGATTTTGAAAGTTGCATAAGAAAGATCTGCAATCAATAGATCAAACGCCACATCTCACTTTTGATTCACAGAATGCCACGCTTTTGAACACCTGATCACCTGGAGTTGATACCAGCTTGAAGTTAACAGTGAGTAGACTCTTATGGAGATTCATGTATTTGAATTTACTTCTTAAGCCATTGGCAACTCAGAATCAATGACATCTGTGCACTCCTCCTTGAGCTTGAGGAAGTCAAAGGAATTGATCTCGATTCTACTCCTACGCATTTGGGCTGCAATGGCCGAGAGGTTAAGGCGTTGGACTCGAAATCCAATGGGGTTTCCCTGTGCAGGTTCGACTCCTGCTTGCAGCGTAGAGAAGAAAATATCGTATCCCTTTTTGGATGTGTGGTAAAATAGAGTCTACTCTCCTCATGCTTGCCAGTTTTGAATATGCTTCTCATGCCATTTGTAAATTTGTGCTGTCAAACTGTAGCAGTCCAGTGGAAAGACTGTCTGGTCACTGGTTTCTCTGCCTTGTGCTTAAAAAGAAAGAACTCCCCGTCGGGGAATCGAACCCCGGTCTTCTGCGTGACAGGCGGAGATACTATCCACTATACTAACGAGGACGTATGTCTTACCATGCAGTGATGCTGAGTGAGGTGACTTGCACCTGTACCCTTGATTTTGAAAGTTGCATAAGAAAGATCTGCAATCAATAGATCAAACGCCACATCTCACTTTTGATTCACAGAATGCCACGCTTTTGAACACCTGATCACCTGGAGTTGATACCAGCTTGAAGTTAACAGTGAGTAGACTCTTATGGAGATTCATGTATTTGAATTTACTTCTTAAGCCATTGGCAACTCAGAATCAATGACATCTGTGCACTCCTCCTTGAGCTAGAGGAAGTCAAAGGAATTGATCTCGATTCTACTCCTACACATTTGGGCTGCAATGGCCGAGAGGTTAAGGCGTTGGACTCGAAATCCAATGGGGTTTCCCCGCGCAGGTTCGACTCCTGCTTGCAGTGTAGAGAAGAAAATATCGTATCCCTTTTTGGATGTGTGGTAAAATAGAGTCTACTCTCCTCATGCTTGCCAGTTTTGAATATGCTTCTCATGCCATTTGTAAATTTGTGCTGTCAAACTGTAGCAGTCCAGTGGAAAGACTGTCTGGTCACTGGTTTCTCTGCCTTGTGCTTAAAAAGAAAGAACTCCCCGTCGGGGAATCGAACCCCGGTCTTCCGCATGACAGGCGGAGATACTATCCACTATACTAACGAGGACGTATGTCTTATCATGCAGTGATGCTGAGTGAGGTGACTTGCACCTGTACCCTTGATTTTGAAAGTTGCATAAGAAAGATCTGCAATCAATAGATCAAACGCCACATCTCACTTTTGATTCACAGAATGCCACGCTTTTGAACACCTGATCACCTGGAGTTGATACCAGCTTGAAGTTAACAGTGAGTAGACTCTTATGGAGATTCATGTATTTGAATTTACTTCTTAAGCCATTGGCAACTCATAAGCAATCACATCTGTGCACTCCTCCTTGAGCTTGAGGAAGTCAAAGGAATTGATCTCGATTCTACTCCTACACATTTGGTCTGCAATGGCCGAGAGGTTAAGGCGTTGGACTTGAAATCCAATGGGGTTTCCCCGCGCAGGTTCGACTCCTGCTTGCAGCGTAGAGAAGAAAATGTTGTATCCCTTTTTGGATGTGTGGTAAAATAGAGTCTACTCTCCTCATGCTTGCCAGTTTTGAATATGCTTCTCATGCCATTTGTAAATTTGTGCTGTCAAACTGTAGCAGTCCAGTGGAAAGACTGTCTGGTCACTGGTTTCTCTGCCTTGTGCTTAAAAAGAAAGAACTCCCGGTCGGGGAATCGAACCCCGGTCTTCCGCATGACAGGCGGAGATACTATCCACTATACTAACGAGGACGTATGTCTTACCATGCAGTGATGCTGAGTGAGGTGACTTGCACCTGTACCCTTGATTTTGAAAGTTGCATAAGAAAGATCTGCAATCAATAGATCAAACGCCACATCTCACTTTTGATTCACAGAATGCCACGCTTTTGAACACCTGATCACCTGGAGTTGATACCAGCTTGAAGTTAACAGTGAGTAGACTCTTATGGAGATTCATGTATTTGAATTTACTTCTTAAGCCATTGGCAACTCAGAATCAATGACATCTGTGCACTCCTCCTTGAGCTAGAGGAAGTCAAAGGAATTGATCTCGATTCTACTCCTACACGTTTGGGCTGCAATGGCCGAGAGGTTAAGGCGTTGGACTCGAAATCCAATGGGGTTTCCCTGCGCAGGTTTGACTCCTGCTTGCAGCGTAGAGAAGAAAATATCGTATCCCTTTTTGGATGTGGTAAAATAGAGTCTACTCTCCTCATGCTTGCCAGTTTTGAATATGCTTCTCATGCCATTTGTAAATTTGTGCTGTCAAACTGTAGCAGTCCAGTGGAAAGACTGTCTGGTCACTGGTTTCTCTGCCTTGTGCTTAAAAAGAAAGAACTCCCCGTCGGGGAATCGAACCCCGGTCTTCCGCATGACAGGCGGAGATACTATCCACTATACTAACGAGGACGTATGTCTTATCATGCAGTGATGCTGAGTGAGGTGACTTGCACCTGTACCCTTGATTTTGAAAGTTGCATAAGAAAGATCTGCAATCAATAGATCAAACGCCACATCTCACTTTTGATTCACAGAATGCCACGCTTTTGAACACCTGATCACCTGGAGTTGATACCAGCTTGAAGTTAACAGTGAGTAGACTCTTATGGAGATTCATGTATTTGAATTTACTTCTTAAGCCATTGGCAACTCAGAATCAATGACATCTGTGCACTCCTCCTTGAGCTTGAGGAAGTCAAAGGAATTGATCTCGATTCTACTCCTACGCATTTGGGCTGCAATGGCCGAGAGGTTAAGGCGTTGGACTCGAAATCCAATGGGGTTTCCCTGTGCAGGTTCGACTCCTGCTTGCAGCGTAGAGAAGAAAATATCGTATCCCTTTTTGGATGTGTGGTAAAATAGAGTCTACTCTCCTCATGCTTGCCAGTTTTGAATATGCTTCTCATGCCATTTGTAAATTTGTGCTGTCAAACTGTAGCAGTCCAGTGGAAAGACTGTCTGGTCACTGGTTTCTCTGCCTTGTGCTTAAAAAGAAAGAACTCCCCGTCGGGGAATCGAACCCCGGTCTTCCGCATGACAGGCGGAGATACTATCCACTATACTAACGAGGACGTATGTCTTATCATGCAGTGATGCTGAGTGAGGTGACTTGCACCTGTACCCTTGATTTTGAAAGTTGCATAAGAAAGATCTGCAATCAATAGATCAAACGCCACATCTCACTTTTGATTCACAGAATGCCACGCTTTTGAACACCTGATCACCTGGAGTTGATACCAGCTTGAAGTTAACAGTGAGTAGACTCTTATGGAGATTCATGTATTTGAATTTACTTCTTAAGCCATTGGCAACTCATAAGCAATCACATCTGTGCACTCCTCCTTGAGCTTGAGGAAGTCAAAGGAATTGATCTCGATTCTACTCCTACACATTTGGTCTGCAATGGCCGAGAGGTTAAGGCGTTGGACTTGAAATCCAATGGGGTTTCCCCGCGCAGGTTCGACTCCTGCTTGCAGCGTAGAGAAGAAAATGTTGTATCCCTTTTTGGATGTGTGGTAAAATAGAGTCTACTCTCCTCATGGTTGCCAGTTTTTAATATGCTTCTCATGCCATTTGTAAATTTGTGCTGTCAAACTGTAGCAGTCCAGTGGAAAGACTGTCTGGTCACTGGTTTCTCTGCCTTGTGCTTAAAAAGAAAGAACTCCGCGTCGGGGAACCGAACCCCGGTCTTCCGCGTGACAGGCGGAGATACTATCCACTATACTAACGAGGACGTATGTCTTATCATGCAGTGATGCTGAGTGAGGTGACTTGCACCTGTACCCTTGATTTTGAAAGTTGCATAAAAAAGATCTGCAATCAATAGATCAAACGCCACATCTCACTTTTGATTCACAGAATGCCACGCTTTTGAACACCTGATCACCTGGAGTTGATACCAGCTTGAAGTTAACAGTGAGTAGACTCTTATGGAGATTCATGTATTTGAATTTACTTCTTAAGCCATTGGCAACTCAGAATCAATGACATCTGTGCACTCCTCCTTGAGCTTGAGGAAGTCAAAGGAATTGATCTCGATTCTACTCCTACACATTTGGGCTGCAATGGCCGAGAGGTTAAGGCGTTGGACTCGAAATCCAATGGGGTTTCCCCGCGCAGGTTCGACTCCTGCTTGCAGCGTAGAGAAGAAAATGTTGTATCCCTTTTTGGATGTGTGGTAAAATAGAGTCTACTCTCCTCATGCTTGCCAGTTTTGAATATGCTTCTCATGCCATTTGTAAATTTGTGCTGTCAAACTGTAGCAGTCCAGTGGAAAGACTGTCTGGTCACTGGTTTCTCTGCCTTGTGCTTAAAAAGAAAGAACTCCCCGTCGGGGAATCGAACCCCGGTCTTCCGCGTGACAGGCGGAGATACTATCCACTATACTAACGAGGACGTATGTCTTATCATGCAGTGATGCTGAGTGAGGTGACTTGCACCTGTACCCTTGATTTTGAAAGTTGCATAAGAAAGATCTGCAATCAATAGATCAAACGCCACATCTCACTTTTGATTCACAGAATGCCACGCTTTTGAACACCTGATCACCTGGAGTTGATACCAGCTTGAAGTTAACAGTGAGTAGACTCTTATGGAGATTCATGTATTTGAATTTACTTCTTAAGCCATTGGCAACTCATAAGCAATCACATCTGTGCACTCCTCCTTGAGCTTGAGGAAGTCAAAGGAATTGATCTCGATTCTACTCCTACACATTTGGTCTGCAATGGCCGAGAGGTTAAGGCGTTGGACTTGAAATCCAATGGGGTTTCCCCGCGCAGGTTCGACTCCTGCTTGCAGCGTAGAGAAGAAAATGTTGTATCCCTTTTTGGATGTGTGGTAAAATAGAGTCTACTCTCCTCATGGTTGCCAGTTTTTAATATGCTTCTCATGCCATTTGTAAATTTGTGCTGTCAAACTGTAGCAGTCCAGTGGAAAGACTGTCTGGTCACTGGTTTCTCTGCCTTGTGCTTAAAAAGAAAGAACTCCCCGTCGGGGAACCGAACCCCGGTCTTCCGCGTGACAGGCGGAGATACTATCCACTATACTAACGAGGACGTATGTCTTATCATGCAGTGATGCTGAGTGAGGTGACTTGCACCTGTACCCTTGATTTTGAAAGTTGCATAAAAAAGATCTGCAATCAATAGATCAAACGCCACATCTCACTTTTGATTCACAGAATGCCACGCTTTTGAACACCTGATCACCTGGAGTTGATACCAGCTTGAAGTTAACAGTGAGTAGACTCTTATGGAGATTCATGTATTTGAATTTACTTCTTAAGCCATTGGCAACTCAGAATCAATGACATCTGTGCACTCCTCCTTGAGCTTGAGGAAGTCAAAGGAATTGATCTCGATTCTACTCCTACACATTTGGGCTGCAATGGCCGAGAGGTTAAGGCGTTGGACTCGAAATCCAATGGGGTTTCCCCGCGCAGGTTCGACTCCTGCTTGCAGCGTAGAGAAGAAAATGTTGTATCCCTTTTTGGATGTGTGGTAAAATAGAGTCTACTCTCCTCATGCTTGCCAGTTTTGAATATGCTTCTCATGCCATTTGTAAATTTGTGCTGTCAAACTGTAGCAGTCCAGTGGAAAGACTGTCTGGTCACTGGTTTCTCTGCCTTGTGCTTAAAAAGAAAGAACTCCGCGTCGGGGAATCGAACCCCGGTCTTCCGCGTGACAGGCGGAGATACTATCCACTATACTAACGAGGACGTATGTCTTATCATGCAGTGATGCTGAGTGAGGTGACTTGCACCTGTACCCTTGATTTTGAAAGTTGCATAAGAAAGATCTGCAATCAATAGATCAAACGCCACATCTCACTTTTGATTCACAGAATGCCACGCTTTTGAACACCTGATCACCTGGAGTTGATACCAGCTTGAAGTTAACAGTGAGTAGACTCTTATGGAGATTCATGTATTTGAATTTACTTCTTAAGCCATTGGCAACTCATAAGCAATCACATCTGTGCACTCCTCCTTGAGCTTGAGGAAGTCAAAGGAATTGATCTCGATTCTACTCCTACACATTTGGTCTGCAATGGCCGAGAGGTTAAGGCGTTGGACTTGAAATCCAATGGGGTTTCCCCGCGCAGGTTCGACTCCTGCTTGCAGTGTAGAGAAGAAAATGTTGTATCCCTTTTTGGATGTGTGGTAAAATAGAGTCTACTCTCCTCATGGTTGCCAGTTTTTAATATGCTTCTCATGCCATTTGTAAATTTGTGCTGTCAAACTGTAGCAGTCCAGTGGAAAGACTGTCTGGTCACTGGTTTCTCTGCCTTGTGCTTAAAAAGAAAGAACTCCCCGGTCTTCCGCGTGACAGGCAGAGATACTATCCACTATACTAACGAGGACGTATGTCTTATCATGCAGTGATGCTGAGTGAGGTGACTTGCACCTGTACCCTTGATTTTGAAAGTTGCATAAAAAAGATCTGCAATCAATAGATCAAACGCCACATCTCACTTTTGATTCACAGAATGCCACGCTTTTGAACACCTGATCACCTGGAGTTGATACCAGCTTGAAGTTAACAGTGAGTAGACTCTTATGGAGATTCATGTATTTGAATTTACTTCTTAAGCCATTGGCAACTCAGAATCAATGACATCTGTGCACTCCTCCTTGAGCTTGAGGAAGTCAAAGGAATTGATCTCGATTCTACTCCTACACATTTGGGCTGCAATGGCCGAGAGGTTAAGGCGTTGGACTCGAAATCCAATGGGGTTTCCCCGCGCAGGTTCGACTCCTGCTTGCAGCGTAGAGAAGAAAATGTTGTATCCCTTTTTGGATGTGTGGTAAAATAGAGTCTACTCTCCTCATGCTTGCCAGTTTTGAATATGCTTCTCATGCCATTTGTAAATTTGTGCTGTCAAACTGTAGCAGTCCAGTGGAAAGACTGTCTGGTCACTGGTTTCTCTGCCTTGTGCTTAAAAAGAAAGAACTCCCTGTCGGGGAATCGAACCCCGGTCTTCCGCGTGACAGGCGGAGATACTATCCACTATACTAACGAGGACGTATGTCTTATCATGCAGTGATGCTGAGTGAGGTGACTTGCACCTGTACCCTTGATTTTGAAAGTTGCATAAGAAAGATCTGCAATCAATAGATCAAACGCCACATCTCACTTTTGATTCACAGAATGCCACGCTTTTGAACACCTGATCACCTGGAGTTGATACCAGCTTGAAGTTAACAGTGAGTAGACTCTTATGGAGATTCATGTATTTGAATTTACTTCTTAAGCCATTGGCAACTCATAAGCAATCACATCTGTGCACTCCTCCTTGAGCTTGAGGAAGTCAAAGGAATTGATCTCGATTCTACTCCTACACATTTGGTCTGCAATGGCCGAGAGGTTAAGGCGTTGGACTTGAAATCCAATGGGGTTTCCCCGCGCAGGTTCGACTCCTGCTTGCAGCGTAGAGAAGAAAATGTTGTATCCCTTTTTGGATGTGTGGTAAAATAGAGTCTACTCTCCTCATGGTTGCCAGTTTTTAATATGCTTCTCATGCCATTTGTAAATTTGTGCTGTCAAACTGTAGCAGTCCAGTGGAAAGACTGTCTGGTCACTGGTTTCTCTGCCTTGTGCTTAAAAAGAAAGAACTCCCCGTCGGGGAACCGAACCCCGGTCTTCCGCGTGACAGGCGGAGATACTATCCACTATACTAACGAGGACGTATGTCTTATCATGCAGGGATGCTGAGTGAGGTGACTTGCACCTGTACCCTTGATTTTGAAAGTTGCATAAAAAAGATCTGCAATCAATAGATCAAACGCCACATCTCACTTTTGATTCACAGAATGCCACGCTTTTGAACACCTGATCACCTGGAGTTGATACCAGCTTGAAGTTAACAGTGAGTAGACTCTTATGGAGATTCATGTATTTGAATTTACTTCTTAAGCCATTGGCAACTCAGAATCAATGACATCTGTGCACTCCTCCTTGAGCTTGAGGAAGTCAAAGGAATTGATCTCGATTCTACTCCTACACATTTGGGCTGCAATGGCCGAGAGGTTAAGGCGTTGGACTCGAAATCCAATGGGGTTTCCCCGCGCAGGTTCGACTCCTGCTTGCAGCGTAGAGAAGAAAATGTTGTATCCCTTTTTGGATGTGTGGTAAAATAGAGTCTACTCTCCTCATGCTTGCCAGTTTTGAATATGCTTCTCATGCCATTTGTAAATTTGTGCTGTCAAACTGTAGCAGTCCAGTGGAAAGACTGTCTGGTCACTGGTTTCTCTGCCTTGTGCTTAAAAAGAAAGAACTCCGCGTCGGGGAATCGAACCCCGGTCTTCCGCGTGACAGGCGGAGATACTATCCACTATACTAACGAGGACGTATGTCTTATCATGCAGTGATGCTGAGTGAGGTGACTTGCACCTGTACCCTTGATTTTGAAAGTTGCATAAGAAAGATCTGCAATCAATAGATCAAACGCCACATCTCACTTTTGATTCACAGAATGCCACGCTTTTGAACACCTGATCACCTGGAGTTGATACCAGCTTGAAGTTAACAGTGAGTAGACTCTTATGGAGATTCATGTATTTGAATTTACTTCTTAAGCCATTGGCAACTCATAAGCAATCACATCTGTGCACTCCTCCTTGAGCTTGAGGAAGTCAAAGGAATTGATCTCGATTCTACTCCTACACATTTGGTCTGCAATGGCCGAGAGGTTAAGGCGTTGGACTTGAAATCCAATGGGGTTTCCCCGCGCAGGTTCGACTCCTGCTTGCAGCGTAGAGAAGAAAATGTTGTATCCCTTTTTGGATGTGTGGTAAAATAGAGTCTACTCTCCTCATGGTTGCCAGTTTTTAATATGCTTCTCATGCCATTTGTAAATTTGTGCTGTCAAACTGTAGCAGTCCAGTGGAAAGACTGTCTGGTCACTGGTTTCTCTGCCTTGTGCTTAAAAAGAAAGAACTCCCCGTCGGGGAACCGAACCCCGGTCTTCCGCGTGACAGGCGGAGATACTATCCACTATACTAACGAGGACGTATGTCTTATCATGCAGTGATGCTGAGTGAGGTGACTTGCACCTGTACCCTTGATTTTGAAAGTTGCATAAAAAAGATCTGCAATCAATAGATCAAACGCCACATCTCACTTTTGATTCACAGAATGCCACGCTTTTGAACACCTGATCACCTGGAGTTGATACCAGCTTGAAGTTAACAGTGAGTAGACTCTTATGGAGATTCATGTATTTGAATTTACTTCTTAAGCCATTGGCAACTCAGAATCAATGACATCTGTGCACTCCTCCTTGAGCTTGAGGAAGTCAAAGGAATTGATCTCGATTCTACTCCTACACATTTGGGCTGCAATGGCCGAGAGGTTAAGGCGTTGGACTCGAAATCCAATGGGGTTTCCCCGCGCAGGTTCGACTCCTGCTTGCAGCGTAGAGAAGAAAATGTTGTATCCCTTTTTGGATGTGTGGTAAAATAGAGTCTACTCTCCTCATGCTTGCCAGTTTTGAATATGCTTCTCATGCCATTTGTAAATTTGTGCTGTCAAACTGTAGCAGTCCAGTGGAAAGACTGTCTGGTCACTGGTTTCTCTGCCTTGTGCTTAAAAAGAAAGAACTCCGCGTCGGGGAATCGAACCCCGGTCTTCCGCGTGACAGGCGGAGATACTATCCACTATACTAACGAGGACGTATGTCTTATCATGCAGTGATGCTGAGTGAGGTGACTTGCACCTGTACCCTTGATTTTGAAAGTTGCATAAGAAAGATCTGCAATCAATAGATCAAACGCCACATCTCACTTTTGATTCACAGAATGCCACGCTTTTGAACACCTGATCACCTGGAGTTGATACCAGCTTGAAGTTAACAGTGAGTAGACTCTTATGGAGATTCATGTATTTGAATTTACTTCTTAAGCCATTGGCAACTCATAAGCAATCACATCTGTGCACTCCTCCTTGAGCTTGAGGAAGTCAAAGGAATTGATCTCGATTCTACTCCTACACATTTGGTCTGCAATGGCCGAGAGGTTAAGGCGTTGGACTTGAAATCCAATGGGGTTTCCCCGCGCAGGTTCGACTCCTGCTTGCAGTGTAGAGAAGAAAATGTTGTATCCCTTTTTGGATGTGTGGTAAAATAGAGTCTACTCTCCTCATGGTTGCCAGTTTTTAATATGCTTCTCATGCCATTTGTAAATTTGTGCTGTCAAACTGTAGCAGTCCAGTGGAAAGACTGTCTGGTCACTGGTTTCTCTGCCTTGTGCTTAAAAAGAAAGAACTCCCCGGTCTTCCGCGTGACAGGCAGAGATACTATCCACTATACTAACGAGGACGTATGTCTTATCATGCAGTGATGCTGAGTGAGGTGACTTGCACCTGTACCCTTGATTTTGAAAGTTGCATAAAAAAGATCTGCAATCAATAGATCAAACGCCACATCTCACTTTTGATTCACAGAATGCCACGCTTTTGAACACCTGATCACCTGGAGTTGATACCAGCTTGAAGTTAACAGTGAGTAGACTCTTATGGAGATTCATGTATTTGAATTTACTTCTTAAGCCATTGGCAACTCAGAATCAATGACATCTGTGCACTCCTCCTTGAGCTTGAGGAAGTCAAAGGAATTGATCTCGATTCTACTCCTACACATTTGGGCTGCAATGGCCGAGAGGTTAAGGCGTTGGACTCGAAATCCAATGGGGTTTCCCCGCGCAGGTTCGACTCCTGCTTGCAGCGTAGAGAAGAAAATGTTGTATCCCTTTTTGGATGTGTGGTAAAATAGAGTCTACTCTCCTCATGCTTGCCAGTTTTGAATATGCTTCTCATGCCATTTGTAAATTTGTGCTGTCAAACTGTAGCAGTCCAGTGGAAAGACTGTCTGGTCACTGGTTTCTCTGCCTTGTGCTTAAAAAGAAAGAACTCCCTGTCGGGGAATCGAACCCCGGTCTTCCGCGTGACAGGCGGAGATACTATCCACTATACTAACGAGGACGTATGTCTTATCATGCAGTGATGCTGAGTGAGGTGACTTGCACCTGTACCCTTGATTTTGAAAGTTGCATAAGAAAGATCTGCAATCAATAGATCAAACGCCACATCTCACTTTTGATTCACAGAATGCCACGCTTTTGAACACCTGATCACCTGGAGTTGATACCAGCTTGAAGTTAACAGTGAGTAGACTCTTATGGAGATTCATGTATTTGAATTTACTTCTTAAGCCATTGGCAACTCATAAGCAATCACATCTGTGCACTCCTCCTTGAGCTTGAGGAAGTCAAAGGAATTGATCTCGATTCTACTCCTACACATTTGGTCTGCAATGGCCGAGAGGTTAAGGCGTTGGACTTGAAATCCAATGGGGTTTCCCCGCGCAGGTTCGACTCCTGCTTGCAGCGTAGAGAAGAAAATGTTGTATCCCTTTTTGGATGTGTGGTAAAATAGAGTCTACTCTCCTCATGGTTGCCAGTTTTTAATATGCTTCTCATGCCATTTGTAAATTTGTGCTGTCAAACTGTAGCAGTCCAGTGGAAAGACTGTCTGGTCACTGGTTTCTCTGCCTTGTGCTTAAAAAGAAAGAACTCCCCGTCGGGGAACCGAACCCCGGTCTTCCGCGTGACAGGCGGAGATACTATCCACTATACTAACGAGGACGTATGTCTTATCATGCAGGGATGCTGAGTGAGGTGACTTGCACCTGTACCCTTGATTTTGAAAGTTGCATAAAAAAGATCTGCAATCAATAGATCAAACGCCACATCTCACTTTTGATTCACAGAATGCCACGCTTTTGAACACCTGATCACCTGGAGTTGATACCAGCTTGAAGTTAACAGTGAGTAGACTCTTATGGAGATTCATGTATTTGAATTTACTTCTTAAGCCATTGGCAACTCAGAATCAATGACATCTGTGCACTCCTCCTTGAGCTTGAGGAAGTCAAAGGAATTGATCTCGATTCTACTCCTACACATTTGGGCTGCAATGGCCGAGAGGTTAAGGCGTTGGACTCGAAATCCAATGGGGTTTCCCCGCGCAGGTTCGACTCCTGCTTGCAGCGTAGAGAAGAAAATGTTGTATCCCTTTTTGGATGTGTGGTAAAATAGAGTCTACTCTCCTCATGCTTGCCAGTTTTGAATATGCTTCTCATGCCATTTGTAAATTTGTGCTGTCAAACTGTAGCAGTCCAGTGGAAAGACTGTCTGGTCACTGGTTTCTCTGCCTTGTGCTTAAAAAGAAAGAACTCCGCGTCGGGGAAGCGAACCCCGGTCTTCCGCGTGACAGGCGGAGATACTATCCACTATACTAACGAGGACGTATGTCTTATCATGCAGTGATGCTGAGTGAGGTGACTTGCACCTGTACCCTTGATTTTGAAAGTTGCATAAGAAAGATCTGCAATCAATAGATCAAACGCCACATCTCACTTTTGATTCACAGAATGCCACGCTTTTGAACACCTGATCACCTGGAGTTGATACCAGCTTGAAGTTAACAGTGAGTAGACTCTTATGGAGATTCATGTATTTGAATTTACTTCTTAAGCCATTGGCAACTCATAAGCAATCACATCTGTGCACTCCTCCTTGAGCTTGAGGAAGTCAAAGGAATTGATCTCGATTCTACTCCTACACATTTGGTCTGCAATGGCCGAGAGGTTAAGGCGTTGGACTTGAAATCCAATGGGGTTTCCCCGCGCAGGTTCGACTCCTGCTTGCAGCGTAGAGAAGAAAATGTTGTATCCCTTTTTGGATGTGTGGTAAAATAGAGTCTACTCTCCTCATGGTTGCCAGTTTTTAATATGCTTCTCATGCCATTTGTAAATTTGTGCTGTCAAACTGTAGCAGTCCAGTGGAAAGACTGTCTGGTCACTGGTTTCTCTGCCTTGTGCTTAAAAAGAAAGAACTCCCCGTCGGGGAACCGAACCCCGGTCTTCCGCGTGACAGGCGGAGATACTATCCACTATACTAACGAGGACGTATGTCTTATCATGCAGTGATGCTGAGTGAGGTGACTTGCACCTGTACCCTTGATTTTGAAAGTTGCATAAAAAAGATCTGCAATCAATAGATCAAACGCCACATCTCACTTTTGATTCACAGAATGCCACGCTTTTGAACACCTGATCACCTGGAGTTGATACCAGCTTGAAGTTAACAGTGAGTAGACTCTTATGGAGATTCATGTATTTGAATTTACTTCTTAAGCCATTGGCAACTCAGAATCAATGACATCTGTGCACTCCTCCTTGAGCTTGAGGAAGTCAAAGGAATTGATCTCGATTCTACTCCTACACATTTGGGCTGCAATGGCCGAGAGGTTAAGGCGTTGGACTCGAAATCCAATGGGGTTTCCCCGCGCAGGTTCGACTCCTGCTTGCAGCGTAGAGAAGAAAATGTTGTATCCCTTTTTGGATGTGTGGTAAAATAGAGTCTACTCTCCTCATGCTTGCCAGTTTTGAATATGCTTCTCATGCCATTTGTAAATTTGTGCTGTCAAACTGTAGCAGTCCAGTGGAAAGACTGTCTGGTCACTGGTTTCTCTGCCTTGTGCTTAAAAAGAAAGAACTCCGCGTCGGGGAATCGAACCCCGGTCTTCCGCGTGACAGGCGGAGATACTATCCACTATACTAACGAGGACGTATGTCTTATCATGCAGTGATGCTGAGTGAGGTGACTTGCACCTGTACCCTTGATTTTGAAAGTTGCATAAGAAAGATCTGCAATCAATAGATCAAACGCCACATCTCACTTTTGATTCACAGAATGCCACGCTTTTGAACACCTGATCACCTGGAGTTGATACCAGCTTGAAGTTAACAGTGAGTAGACTCTTATGGAGATTCATGTATTTGAATTTACTTCTTAAGCCATTGGCAACTCATAAGCAATCACATCTGTGCACTCCTCCTTGAGCTTGAGGAAGTCAAAGGAATTGATCTCGATTCTACTCCTACACATTTGGTCTGCAATGGCCGAGAGGTTAAGGCGTTGGACTTGAAATCCAATGGGGTTTCCCCGCGCAGGTTCGACTCCTGCTTGCAGTGTAGAGAAGAAAATGTTGTATCCCTTTTTGGATGTGTGGTAAAATAGAGTCTACTCTCCTCATGGTTGCCAGTTTTTAATATGCTTCTCATGCCATTTGTAAATTTGTGCTGTCAAACTGTAGCAGTCCAGTGGAAAGACTGTCTGGTCACTGGTTTCTCTGCCTTGTGCTTAAAAAGAAAGAACTCCCCGGTCTTCCGCGTGACAGGCAGAGATACTATCCACTATACTAACGAGGACGTATGTCTTATCATGCAGTGATGCTGAGTGAGGTGACTTGCACCTGTACCCTTGATTTTGAAAGTTGCATAAAAAAGATCTGCAATCAATAGATCAAACGCCACATCTCACTTTTGATTCACAGAATGCCACGCTTTTGAACACCTGATCACCTGGAGTTGATACCAGCTTGAAGTTAACAGTGAGTAGACTCTTATGGAGATTCATGTATTTGAATTTACTTCTTAAGCCATTGGCAACTCAGAATCAATGACATCTGTGCACTCCTCCTTGAGCTTGAGGAAGTCAAAGGAATTGATCTCGATTCTACTCCTACACATTTGGGCTGCAATGGCCGAGAGGTTAAGGCGTTGGACTCGAAATCCAATGGGGTTTCCCCGCGCAGGTTCGACTCCTGCTTGCAGCGTAGAGAAGAAAATGTTGTATCCCTTTTTGGATGTGTGGTAAAATAGAGTCTACTCTCCTCATGCTTGCCAGTTTTGAATATGCTTCTCATGCCATTTGTAAATTTGTGCTGTCAAACTGTAGCAGTCCAGTGGAAAGACTGTCTGGTCACTGGTTTCTCTGCCTTGTGCTTAAAAAGAAAGAACTCCCTGTCGGGGAATCGAACCCCGGTCTTCCGCGTGACAGGCGGAGATACTATCCACTATACTAACGAGGACGTATGTCTTATCATGCAGTGATGCTGAGTGAGGTGACTTGCACCTGTACCCTTGATTTTGAAAGTTGCATAAGAAAGATCTGCAATCAATAGATCAAACGCCACATCTCACTTTTGATTCACAGAATGCCACGCTTTTGAACACCTGATCACCTGGAGTTGATACCAGCTTGAAGTTAACAGTGAGTAGACTCTTATGGAGATTCATGTATTTGAATTTACTTCTTAAGCCATTGGCAACTCATAAGCAATCACATCTGTGCACTCCTCCTTGAGCTTGAGGAAGTCAAAGGAATTGATCTCGATTCTACTCCTACACATTTGGTCTGCAATGGCCGAGAGGTTAAGGCGTTGGACTTGAAATCCAATGGGGTTTCCCCGCGCAGGTTCGACTCCTGCTTGCAGCGTAGAGAAGAAAATGTTGTATCCCTTTTTGGATGTGTGGTAAAATAGAGTCTACTCTCCTCATGGTTGCCAGTTTTTAATATGCTTCTCATGCCATTTGTAAATTTGTGCTGTCAAACTGTAGCAGTCCAGTGGAAAGACTGTCTGGTCACTGGTTTCTCTGCCTTGTGCTTAAAAAGAAAGAACTCCCCGTCGGGGAACCGAACCACGGTCTTCCGCGTGACAGGCGGAGATACTATCCACTATACTAACGAGGACGTATGTCTTATCATGCAGGGATGCTGAGTGAGGTGACTTGCACCTGTACCCTTGATTTTGAAAGTTGCATAAAAAAGATCTGCAATCAATAGATCAAACGCCACATCTCACTTTTGATTCACAGAATGCCACGCTTTTGAACACCTGATCACCTGGAGTTGATACCAGCTTGAAGTTAACAGTGAGTAGACTCTTATGGAGATTCATGTATTTGAATTTACTTCTTAAGCCATTGGCAACTCAGAATCAATGACATCTGTGCACTCCTCCTTGAGCTTGAGGAAGTCAAAGGAATTGATCTCGATTCTACTCCTACACATTTGGGCTGCAATGGCCGAGAGGTTAAGGCGTTGGACTCGAAATCCAATGGGGTTTCCCCGCGCAGGTTCGACTCCTGCTTGCAGCGTAGAGAAGAAAATGTTGTATCCCTTTTTGGATGTGTGGTAAAATAGAGTCTACTCTCCTCATGCTTGCCAGTTTTGAATATGCTTCTCATGCCATTTGTAAATTTGTGCTGTCAAACTGTAGCAGTCCAGTGGAAAGACTGTCTGGTCACTGGTTTCTCTGCCTTGTGCTTAAAAAGAAAGAACTCCGCGTCGGGGAATCGAACCCCGGTCTTCCGCGTGACAGGCGGAGATACTATCCACTATACTAACGAGGACGTATGTCTTATCATGCAGTGATGCTGAGTGAGGTGACTTGCACCTGTACCCTTGATTTTGAAAGTTGCATAAGAAAGATCTGCAATCAATAGATCAAACGCCACATCTCACTTTTGATTCACAGAATGCCACGCTTTTGAACACCTGATCACCTGGAGTTGATACCAGCTTGAAGTTAACAGTGAGTAGACTCTTATGGAGATTCATGTATTTGAATTTACTTCTTAAGCCATTGGCAACTCATAAGCAATCACATCTGTGCACTCCTCCTTGAGCTTGAGGAAGTCAAAGGAATTGATCTCGATTCTACTCCTACACATTTGGTCTGCAATGGCCGAGAGGTTAAGGCGTTGGACTTGAAATCCAATGGGGTTTCCCCGCGCAGGTTCGACTCCTGCTTGCAGCGTAGAGAAGAAAATGTTGTATCCCTTTTTGGATGTGTGGTAAAATAGAGTCTACTCTCCTCATGGTTGCCAGTTTTTAATATGCTTCTCATGCCATTTGTAAATTTGTGCTGTCAAACTGTAGCAGTCCAGTGGAAAGACTGTCTGGTCACTGGTTTCTCTGCCTTGTGCTTAAAAAGAAAGAACTCCCCATCAGAGAATCGAACCCCGGTCTTCCGCATGACAGGCGGAGAGTGAGGTGACTTGCACCTGTACCCTTGATTTTGAAAGTCGCATAAAAAAGATCTGCAATCAATAGATCAAACGCCACATCTCAATTTTGATTCACAGAATGCCACGCTTTTGAACACCTGATCACCTGGAGTTGATACCAGCTGGAAGTTAACAGTGTGTAGACTCTTATGGAGATTCATGTATTTGAATTTACTTCTTAAGCCATTGGCAACTCAGAATCAATGACATATGTGCACTCCTCCTTGAGCTTGAGGAAGTCAAAGGAATTGATCTCGATTCTACTCCTACACATTTGGGCTGCAATGGCCGAGAGGTTAAGGCGTTGGACTCGAAATCCAATGGGGTTTCCCCGCACAGGTTCGACTCCTGCTTGCAGCGTAGAGAAGAAAATGTTGTATCCCTTTTTGGATGTGTGGTAAAATAGAGTCTACTCTCCTCATGCTTGCCAGTTTTGAATATGCTTCTCATGCCATTTGTAAATTTGTGCTGTCAAACTGTAGCAGTCCAGTGGAAAGACTGTCTGGTCACTGGTTTCTCTGCCTTGTGCTTAAAAAGAAAGAACTCCCCGTCGGGGAATCGGACCCCGGTCTTCCGCGTGACAGGCAGAGATACTATCCACTATACTAACGAGGACGTATGTTTTATCATGCAGTGATGCTGAGTGAGGTGACTTGCACCTGTACCCTTGATTTTGAAAGTTGCATAAAAAAGATCTGCAATCAATAGATCAAACGCCACATCTCACTTTTGATTCACAGAATGCCACGCTTTTGAACACCTGATCACCTGGAGTTGATACCAGCTTGAAGTTAACAGTGAGTAGACTCTTATGGAGATTCATGTATTTGAATTTACTTCTTAAGCCATTGGCAACTCAGAATCAATGACATCTGTGCACTCCTCCTTGAGCTAGAGGAAGTCAAAGGAATTGATCTCGATTCTACTCCTACACATTTGGGCTGCAATGGCCGAGAGGTTAAGGCTTTGGACTCGAAATCCAATGGGGTTTCCCCGCGCAGGTTCGACTCCTGCTTGCAGCGTAGAGAAGAAAATATCATATCCCTTTTTGGATGTGTGGTAAAATAGAGTCTACTCTCCTCATGCTTGCCAGTTTTGAATATGCTTCTCATGCCATTTGTAAATTTGTGCTGTCAAACTGTAGCAGTCCAGTGGAAAGACTGTCTGGTCACTGGTTTCTCTGCCTTGTGCTTAAAAAGAAAGAACTCCCCGTCGGGGAATCGAACCCCGGTCTTCCGCGTGACAGGCGGAGATACTATCCACTATACTAACAAGGACGTATGTCTTATCATGCAGTGATGCTGAGTGAGGTGACTTGCACCTGTACCCTTGATTTTGAAAGTTGCATAAGAGAGATCTGCAATCAATAGATCAAACGCCACATCTCACTTTTGATTCACAGAATGCCACGCTTTTGAACACCTGATCACCTGGAGTTGATACCAGCTTGAAGTTAACAGTGAGTAGACTCTTATGGAGATTCATGTATTTGAATTTACTTCTTAAGCCATTGGCAACTCATAAGCAATCACATCTGTGCACTCCTCCTTGAGCTTGAGGAAGTCAAAGGAATTGATCTCGATTCTACTCCTACACATTTGGTCTGCAATGGCCGAGAGGTTAAGGCGTTGGACTTGAAATCCAATGGGGTTTCCCCGCGCAAGTTTGACTCCTGCTTGCAGCGTAGAGAAGAAAATGTTGTATCCCTTTTTGGATGTGTGGTAAAATAGAGTCTACTCTCCTCATGGTTGCCAGTTTTTAATATGCTTCTCATGCCATTTGTAAATTTGTGCTGTCAAACTGTAGCAGTCCAGTGGAAAGACTATCTGGTCACTGGTTTCTCTGCCTTGTGCTTAAAAAGAAAGAACTCCCCGTCGGAGAATCGAACCCCGGTCTTCCGCGTGACAGGCGGAGAGTGAGGTGACTTGCACCTGTACCCTTGATTTTGAAAGTTGCATAAAAAAGATCTGCAATCAATAGATCAAACGCCACATCTCACTTTTGATTCACAGAATGCCACGCTTTTGAACACCTGATCACCTGGAGTTGATACCAGCTGGAAGTTAACAGTGAGTAGACTCTTATGGAGATTCATGTATTTGAATTTACTTCTTAAGCCATTGGCAACTCATAAGCAATCACATCTGTGCACTCCGGAAGTCAAAGGAATTGATCTCGATTCTACTCCTACACATTTGGTCTGCAATGGCCGAGAGGTTAAGGCGTTGGACTTGAAATCCAATGGGGTTTCCCCGCGCAGGTTCGACTCCTGCTTGCAGCGTAGAGAAGAAAATGTTGTATCCCTTTTTGGATGTGTGGTAAAATAGAGTCTACTCTCCTCATGGTTGCCAGTTTTTAATATGCTTCTCATGCCATTTGTAAATTTGTGCTGTCAAACTGTAGCAGTCCAGTGGAAAGACTGTCTGGTCACTGGTTTCTCTGCCTTGTGCTTAAAAAGAAAGAACTCCCCGTCGGAGAATCGAACCCCGGTCTTCCGCGTGACAGGCGGAGAGTGAGGTGACTTGCACCTGTACCCTTGATTTTGAAAGTTGCATAAAAAAGATCTGCAATCAATAGATGAAACGCCACATCTCACTTTTGATTCACAGAATGCCACGCTTTTGAACACCTGATCACCTGGAGTTGATACCAGCTTGAAGTTAACAGTGAGTAGACTCTTATGGAGATTCATGTATTTGAATTTACTTCTTAAGCCATTGGCAACTCAGAATCAATGACATCTGTGCACTCCTCCTTGAGCTTGAGGAAGTCAAAGGAATTGATCTCGATTCTACTCCTACACATTTGGGCTGCAATGGCCGAGAGGTTAAGGCGTTGGACTCGAAATCCAATGGGGTTTCCCCGCGCAGGTTCGACTCCTGCTTGCAGCGTAGAGAAGAAAATGTTGTATCCCTTTTTGGATGTGTGGTAAAATAGAGTCTACTCTCCTCATGCTTGCCAGTTTTGAATATGCTTCTCATGCCATTTGTAAATTTGTGCTGTCAAACTGTAGCAGTCCAGTGGAAAGACTGTCTGGTCACTGGTTTCTCTGCCTTGTGCTTAAAAAGAAAGAACTCCGCGTCGGGGAATCGAACACCGGTCTTCCGCGTGACAGGCGGAGATACTATCCACTATACTAACGAGGACGTATGTCTTATCATGCAGTGATGCTGAGTGAGGTGACTTGCACCTGTACCCTTGATTTTGAAAGTTGCATAAGAAAGATCTGCAATCAATAGATCAAACGCCACATCTCACTTTTGATTCACAGAATGCCACGCTTTTGAACACCTGATCACCTGGAGTTGATACCAGCTTGAAGTTAACAGTGAGTAGACTCTTATGGAGATTCATGTATTTGAATTTACTTCTTAAGCCATTGGCAACTCATAAGCAATCACATCTGTGCACTCCTCCTTGAGCTTGAGGAAGTCAAAGGAATTGATCTCGATTCTACTCCTACACATTTGGACTGCAATGGCCGAGAGGTTAAGGCGTTGGACTTGAAATCCAATGGGGTTTCCCCGCGCAGGTTCGACTCCTGCTTGCAGCGTAGAGAAGAAAATGTTGTATCCCTTTTTGGATGTGTGGTAAAATAGAGTCTACTCTCCTCATGGTTGCCAGTTTTTAATATGCTTCTCATGCCATTTGTAAATTTGTGCTGTCAAACTGTAGCAGTCCAGTGGAAAGACTGTCTGGTCACTGGTTTCTCTGCCTTGTGCTTAAAAAGAAAGAACTCCCCGTCGGGGAACCGAACCCCGGTCTTCCGCGTGACAGGCGGAGATACTATCCACTATACTAACGAGGACGTATGTCTTATCATGCAGTGATGCTGAGTGAGGTGACTTGCACCTGTACCCTTGATTTTGAAAGTTGCATAAAAAAGATCTGCAATCAATAGATCAAACGCCACATCTCACTTTTGATTCACAGAATGCCACGCTTTTGAACACCTGATCACCTGGAGTTGATACCAGCTGGAAGTTAACAGTGAGTAGACTCTTATGGAGATTCATGTATTTGAATTTACTTCTTAAGCCATTGGCAACTCATAAGCAATCACATCTGTGCACTCCTCCTTGAGCTTGAGGAAGTCAAAGGAATTGATCTCGATTCTACTCCTACACATTTGGACTGCAATGGCCGAGAGGTTAAGGCGTTGGACTTGAAATCCAATGGGGTTTCCCTGCGCAGGTTCGACTCCTGCTTGCAGCGTAGAGAAGAAAATGTTGTATCCCTTTTTGGATGTGTGGTAAAATAGAGTCTACTCTCCTCATGGTTGCCAGTTTTTAATATGCTTCTCATGCCATTTGTAAATTTGTGCTGTCAAACTGTAGCAGTCCAGTGGAAAGACTGTCTGGTCACTGGTTTCTCTGCCTTGTGCTTAAAAAGAAAGAACTCCCCATCAGAGAATCGAACCCCGGTCTTCCGCATGACAGGCGGAGAGTGAGGTGACTTGCACCTGTACCCTTGATTTTGAAAGTTGCATAAAAAAGATCTGCAATCAATAGATCAAACGCCACATCTCACTTTTGATTCACAGAATGCCACGCTTTTGAACACCTGATCACCTGGAGTTGATACCAGCTGGAAGTTAACAGTGTGTAGACTCTTATGGAGATTCATGTATTTGAATTTACTTCTTAAGCCATTGGCAACTCAGAATCAATGACATATGTGCACTCCTCCTTGAGCTTGAGGAAGTCAAAGGAATTGATCTCGATTCTACTCCTACACATTTGGGCTGCAATGGCCGAGAGGTTAAGGCGTTGGACTCGAAATCCAATGGGGTTTCCCCGCACAGGTTCGACTCCTGCTTGCGGCGTAGAGAAGAAAATGTTGTATCCCTTTTTGGATGTGTGGTAAAATAGAGTCTACTCTCCTCATGCTTGCCAGTTTTGAATATGCTTCTCATGCCATTTGTAAATTTGTGCTGTCAAACTGTAGCAGTCCAGTGGAAAGACTGTCTGGTCACTGGTTTCTCTGCCTTGTGCTTAAAAAGAAAGAACTCCCCGTCGGGGAATCGAACCCCGGTCTTCCGCGTGACAGGCGGAGATACTATCCACTATACTAACGAGGACGTATGTTTTATCATGCAGTGATGCTGAGTGAGGTGACTTGCACCTGTACCCTTGATTTTGAAAGTTGCATAAAAAAGATCTGCAATCAATAGATCAAACGCCACATCTCACTTTTGATTCACAGAATGCCACGCTTTTGAACACCTGATCACCTGGAGTTGATACCAGCTTGAAGTTAACAGTGAGTAGACTCTTATGGAGATTCATGTATTTGAATTTACTTCTTAAGCCATTGGCAACTCAGAATCAATGACATCTGTGCACTCCTCCTTGAGCTAGAGGAAGTCAAAGGAATTGATCTCGATTCTACTCCTACACATTTGGGCTGCAATGGCCGAGAGGTTAAGGCTTTGGACTCGAAATCCAATGGGGTTTCCCCGCGCAGGTTCGACTCCTGCTTGCAGCGTAGAGAAGAAAATATCATATCCCTTTTTGGATGTGTGGTAAAATAGAGTCTACTCTCCTCATGCTTGCCAGTTTTGAATATGCTTCTCATGCCATTTGTAAATTTGTGCTGTCAAACTGTAGCAGTCCAGTGGAAAGACTGTCTGGTCACTGGTTTCTCTGCCTTGTGCTTAAAAAGAAAGAACTCCCTGTCGGGGAATCGAACCCCGGTCTTCCGCGTGACAGGCGGAGATACTATCCACTATACTAACAAGGACGTATGTCTTATCATGCAGTGATGCTGAGTGAGGTGACTTGCACCTGTACCCTTGATTTTGAAAGTTGCATAAGAGAGATCTGCAATCAATAGATCAAACGCCACATCTCACTTTTGATTCACAGAATGCCACGCTTTTGAACACCTGATCACCTGGAGTTGATACCAGCTTGAAGTTAACAGTGAGTAGACTCTTATGGAGATTCATGTATTTGAATTTACTTCTTAAGCCATTGGCAACTCATAAGCAATCACATCTGTGCACTCCTCCTTGAGCTTGAGGAAGTCAAAGGAATTGATCTCGATTCTACTCCTACACATTTGGTCTGCAATGGCCGAGAGGTTAAGGCGTTGGACTTGAAATCCAATGGGGTTTCCCCGCGCAAGTTTGACTCCTGCTTGCAGCATAGAGAAGAAAATGTTGTATCCCTTTTTGGATGTGTGGTAAAATAGAGTCTACTCTCCTCATGGTTGCCAGTTTTTAATATGCTTCTCATGCCATTTGTAAATTTGTGCTGTCAAACTGTAGCAGTCCAGTGGAAAGACTATCTGGTCACTGGTTTCTCTGCCTTGTGCTTAAAAAGAAAGAACTCCCCGTCGGAGAATCGAACCCCGGTCTTCCGCGTGACAGGCGGAGAGTGAGGTGACTTGCACCTGTACCCTTGATTTTGAAAGTTGCATAAAAAAGATCTGCAATCAATAGATCAAACGCCACATCTCACTTTTGATTCACAGAATGCCACGCTTTTGAACACCTGATCACCTGGAGTTGATACCAGCTGGAAGTTAACAGTGAGTAGACTCTTATGGAGATTCATGTATTTGAATTTACTTCTTAAGCCATTGGCAACTCATAAGCAATCACATCTGTGCACTCCGGAAGTCAAAGGAATTGATCTCGATTCTACTCCTACACATTTGGTCTGCAATGGCCGAGAGGTTAAGGCGTTGGACTTGAAATCCAATGGGGTTTCCCCGCGCAGGTTCGACTCCTGCTTGCAGCGTAGAGAAGAAAATGTTGTATCCCTTTTTGGATGTGTGGTAAAATAGAGTCTACTCTCCTCATGGTTGCCAGTTTTTAATATGCTTCTCATGCCATTTGTAAATTTGTGCTGTCAAACTGTAGCAGTCCAGTGGAAAGACTGTCTGGTCACTGGTTTCTCTGCCTTGTGCTTAAAAAGAAAGAACTCCCCGTCGGAGAATCGAACCCCGGTCTTCCGCGTGACAGGCGGAGAGTGAGGTGACTTGCACCTGTACCCTTGATTTTGAAAGTTGCATAAAAAAGATCTGCAATCAATAGATCAAACGCCACATCTCACTTTTGATTCACAGAATGCCACGCTTTTGAACACCTGATCACCTGGAGTTGATACCAGCTGGAAGTTAACAGTGTGTAGACTCTTATGGAGATTCATGTATTTGAATTTACTTCTTAAGCCATTGGCAACTCAGAATCAATGACATATGTGCACTCCTCCTTGAGCTTGAGGAAGTCAAAGGAATTGATCTCGATTCTACTCCTACACATTTGGGCTGCAATGGCCGAGAGGTTAAGGCGTTGGACTCGAAATCCAATGGGGTTTCCCCGCGCAGGTTCGACTCCTGCTTGCAGCGTAGAGAAGAAAATGTTGTATCCCTTTTTGGATGTGTGGTAAAATAGAGTCTACTCTCCTCATGGTTGCCAGTTTTGAATATGTTTCTCATGCCATTTGTAAATTTGTGCTGTCAAACTGTAGCAGTCCAGTGGAAAGACTGTCTGGTCACTGGTTTCTCTGCCTTGTGCTTAAAAAGAAAGAACTCCCCGTCGGGGAATCGAACCCCGGTCTTCCGCGTGACAGGCGGAGATACTATCCACTATACTAACGAGGACGTATGTTTTATCATGCAGTGATGCTGAGTGAGGTGACTTGCACCTGTACCCTTGATTTTGAAAGTTGCATTAAAAAGATCTGCAATCAATAGATCAAACGCCACATCTCACTTTTGATTCACAGAATGCCACGCTTTTGAACACCTGATCACCTGGAGTTGATACCAGCTTGAAGTTAACAGTGAGTAGACTCTTATGGAGATTCATGTATTTGAATTTACTTCTTAAGCCATTGGCAACTCAGAATCAATGACATCTGTGCACTCCTCCTTGAGCTAGAGGAAGTCAAAGGAATTGATCTCGATTCTACTCCTACACATTTGGGCTGCAATGGCCGAGAGGTTAAGGCATTGGACTCGAAATCCAATGGGGTTTCCCCGCGCAGGTTCGACTCCTGCTTGCAGCGTAGAGAAGAAAATATCATATCCCTTTTTGGATGTGTGGTAAAATAGAGTCTACTCTCCTCATGCTTGCCAGTTTTGAATATGCTTCTCATGCCATTTGTAAATTTGTGCTGTCAAACTGTAGCAGTCCAGTGGAAAGACTGTCTGGTCACTGGTTTCTCTGCCTTGTGCTTAAAAAGAAAGAACTCCCCGTCGGGGAATCGAACCCCGGTCTTCCGCGTGACAGGCGGAGATACTATCCACTATACTAACAAGGACGTATGTCTTATCATGCAGTGATGCTGAGTGAGGTGACTTGCACCTGTACCCTTGATTTTGAAAGTTGCATAAGAGAGATCTGCAATCAATAGATCAAACGCCACATCTCACTTTTGATTCACAGAATGCCACGCTTTTGAACACCTGATCACCTGGAGTTGATACCAGCTTGAAGTTAACAGTGAGTAGACTCTTATGGAGATTCATGTATTTGAATTTACTTCTTAAGCCATTGGCAACTCATAAGCAATCACATCTGTGCACTCCTCCTTGAGCTTGAGGAAGTCAAAGGAATTGATCTCGATTCTACTCCTACACATTTGGTCTGCAATGGCCGAGAGGTTAAGGCGTTGGACTTGAAATCCAATGGGGTTTCCCCGCGCAAGTTTGACTCCTGCTTGCAGCGTAGAGAAGAAAATGTATCCCTTTTTGGATGTGTGGTAAAATAGAGTCTACTCTCCTCATGGTTGCCAGTTTTTAATATGCTTCTCATGCCATTTGTAAATTTGTGCTGTCAAACTGTAGCAGTCCAGTGGAAAGACTATCTGGTCACTGGTTTCTCTGCCTTGTGCTTAAAAAGAAAGAACTCCCCGTCGGAGAATCGAACCCCGGTCTTCCGCGTGACAGGCGGAGAGTGAGGTGACTTGCACCTGTACCCTTGATTTTGAACGTTGCATAAAAAAGATCTGCAATCAATAGATCAAACGCCACATCTCACTTTTGATTCACAGAATGCCATGCTTTTGAACACCTGATCACCTGGAGTTGATACCAGCTGGAAGTTAACAGTGAGTAGACTCTTATGGAGATTCATGTATTTGAATTTACTTCTTAAGCCATTGGCAACTCATAAGCAATCACATCTGTGCACTCCTCCTTGAGCTTGAGGAAGTCAAAGGAATTGATCTCGATTCTACTCCTACACATTTGGTCTGCAATGGCCGAGAGGTTAAGGCGTTGGACTTGAAATCCAATGGGGTTTCCCTGCGCAGGTTCGACTCCTGCTTGCAGCGTAGAGAAGAAAATGTTGTATCCCTTTTTGGATGTGTGGTAAAATAGAGTCTACTCTCCTCATGGTTGCCAGTTTTTAATATGCTTCTCATGCCATTTGTAAATTTGTGCTGTCAAACTGTAGCAGTCCAGTGGAAAGACTGTCTGGTCACTGGTTTCTCTGCCTTGTGCTTAAAAAGAAAGAACTCCCCGTCGGAGAATCGAACCCCGGTCTTCCGCGTGACAGGCGGAGAGTGAGGTGACTTGCACCTGTACCCTTGATTTTGAAAGTTGCATAAAAAAGATCTGCAATCAATAGATCAAACGCCACATCTCACTTTTGATTCACAGAATGCCACGCTTTTGAACACCTGATCACCTGGAGTTGATACCAGCTGGAAGTTAACAGTGTGTAGACTCTTATGGAGATTCATGTATTTGAATTTACTTCTTAAGCCATTGGCAACTCAGAATCAATGACATATGTGCACTCCTCCTTGAGCTTGAGGAAGTCAAAGGAATTGATCTCGATTCTACTCCTACACATTTGGGCTGCAATGGCCGAGAGGTTAAGGCGTTGGACTCGAAATCCAATGGGGTTTCCCCGCGCAGGTTCGACTCCTGCTTGCAGCGTAGAGAAGAAAATGTTGTATCCCTTTTTGGATGTGTGGTAAAATAGAGTCTACTCTCCTCATGGTTGCCAGTTTTGAATATGCTTCTCATGCCATTTGTAAATTTGTGCTGTCAAACTGTAGCAGTCCAGTGGAAAGACTGTCTGGTCACTGGTTTCTCTGCCTTGTGCTTAAAAAGAAAGAACTCCCCGTCGGGGAATCGAACCCCGGTCTTCCGCATGACAGGCGGAGATACTATCCACTATACTAACGAGGACGTATGTTTTATCATGCAGTGATGCTGAGTGAGGTGACTTGCACCTGTACCCTTGATTTTGAAAGTTGCATTAAAAAGATCTGCAATCAATAGATCAAACGCCACATCTCACTTTTGATTCACAGAATGCCACGCTTTTGAACACCTGATCACCTGGAGTTGATACCAGCTTGAAGTTAACAGTGAGTAGACTCTTATGGAGATTCATGTATTTGAATTTACTTCTTAAGCCATTGGCAACTCAGAATCAATGACATCTGTGCACTCCTCCTTGAGCTTGAGGAAGTCAAAGGAATTGATCTCGATTCTACTCCTACACATTTGGGCTGCAATGGCCGAGAGGTTAAGGCGTTGGACTCGAAATCCAATGGGGTTTCCCCGCGCAGGTTCGACTCCTGCTTGCAGCGTAGAGAAGAAAATGTTGTATCCCTTTTTGGATGTGTGGTAAAATAGAGTCTACTCTCCTCATGGTTGCCAGTTTTGAATATGCTTCTCATGCCATTTGTAAATTTGTGCTGTCAAACTGTTGCAGTCCAGTGGAAAGACTGTCTGGTCACTGGTTTCTCTGCCTTGTGCTTAAAAAGAAAGAACTCCCCGTCGGGGAATCGAACCCCGGTCTTCCGCGTGACAGGCGGAGATACTATCCACTATACTAACGAGGACGTATGTCTTATCATGCAGTGATGCTGAGTGAGGTGACTTGCACCTGTACCCTTGATTTTGAAAGTTGCATAAAAAAGATCTGCAATCAATAGATCAAACGCCACATCTCACTTTTGATTCACAGAATGCCACGCTTTTGAACACCTGATCACCTGGAGTTGATACCAGCTTGAAGTTAACAGTGAGTAGACTCTTATGGAGATTCATGTATTTGAATTTACTTCTTAAGCCATTGGCAACTCAGAATCAATGACATCTCTGCACTCCTCCTTGAGCTTGAGGAAGTCAAAGGAATTGATCTCGATTCTACTCCTACACATTTGGGCTGCAATGGCCGAGAGGTTAAGGCGTTGGACTCGAAATCCAATGGGGTTTCCCTGCGCAGGTTCGACTCCTGCTTGCAGCGTAGAGAAGAAAATGTTGTATCCCTTTTTGGATGTGTGGTAAAATAGAGTCTACTCTCCTCATGGTTGCCAGTTTTGAATATGCTTCTCATGCCATTTGTAAATGTGTGCTGTCAAACTGTTGCAGTCCAGTGGAAAGACTGTCTGGTCACTGGTTTCTCTGCCTTGTGCTTAAAAAGAAAGAACTCCCCGTCGGGGAATCGAACCCCGGTCTTCCGCGTGACAGGCGGAGATACTATCCACTATACTAACGAGGACGTATGTCTTATCATGCAGTGATGCTGAGTGAGGTGACTTGCACCTGTACCCTTGATTTTGAAAGTTGCATAAAAAAGATCTGCAATCAATAGATCAAACGCCACATCTCACTTTTGATTCACAGAATGCCACGCTTTTGAACACCTGATCACCTGGAGTTGATACCAGCTTGAAGTTAACAGTGAGTAGACTCTTATGGAGATTCATGTATTTGAATTTACTTCTTAAGCCATTGGCAACTCAGAATCAATGACATCTGTGCACTCCTCCTTGAGCTTGAGGAAGTCAAAGGAATTGATCTCGATTCCACTCCTACACATTTGGGCTGCAATGGCCGAGAGGTTAAGGCATTGGACTCGAAATCTAATGGGGTTTCCCCACGCAGGTTCGACTCCTGCTTGCAGCGTAGAGAAGAAAATGTTGTATCCCTTTTTGGATGTGTGGTAAAATAGAGTCTACTCTCCTCATGCTTGCCAGTTTTGAATATGCTTCTCATGCCATTTGTAAATTTGTGCTGTCAAACTGTAGCAGTCCAGTGGAAAGACTGTCTGGTCACTGGTTTCTCTGCCTTGTGCTTAAAAAGAAAGAACTCCCCGTCGGGGAATCGAACCCCGGTCTTCCGCGTGACAGGCGGAGATACTATCCACTATACTAACGAGGACATATGTCTTATCATGCAGTGATGCTGAGTGAGGTGACTTGCACCTGTACCCTTGATTTTGAAAGTTGCATAAGAAAGATCTGCAATCAATAGATCAAACGCCACATCTCACTTTTGATTCACAGAATGCCACGCTTTTGAACACCTGATCACCTGGAGTTGATACCAGCTTGAAGTTAACAGTGAGTAGACTCTTATGGAGATTCATGTATTTGAATTTACTTCTTAAGCCATTGGCAACTCATAAGCAATCACATCTGTGCACTCCTCCTTGAGCTTGAGGAAGTCAAAGGAATTGATCTCGATTCTACTCCTACACATTTGGGCTGCAATGGCCGAGAGGTTAAGGCGTTGGACTCGAAATCCAATGGGGTTTCCCCGCGCAGGTTCGACTCCTGCTTGCAGCGTAGAGAAGAAAATGTTGTATCCCTTTTTGGATGTGTGGTAAAATAGAGTCTACTCTCCTCATGGTTGCCAGTTTTGAATATGCTTCTCATGCCATTTGTAAATTTGTGCTGTCAAACTGTAGCAGTCCAGTGGAAAGACTGTCTGGTCACTGGTTTCTCTGCCTTGTGCTTAAAAAGAAAGAACTCCCCGTCGGGGAATCGAACCCCGGTCTTCCGCGTGACAGGCGGAGATACTATCCACTATACTAACGAGGACGTAAGCCTTATCATGCAGTGATGCTGAGTGAGGTGACTTGCACCTGTACCCTTGATTTTGAAAGTTGCATAAGAAAGATCTGCAATCAATAGATCAAACGCCACATCTCACTTTTGATTCACAGAATGCCACGCTTTTGAACACCTGATCACCTGGAGTTGATACCAGCTGGAAGTTAACAGTGTGTAGACTCTTATGGAGATTCATGTATTTGAATTTACTTCTTAAGCCATTGGCAACTCAGAATCAATGACATATGTGCACTCCTCCTTGAGCTTGAGGAAGTCAAAGGAATTGATCTCGATTCTACTCCTACACATTTGGGCTGCAATGGCCGAGAGGTTAAGGCGTTGGACTCGAAATCCAATGGGGTTTCCCCGCGCAGGTTCGACTCCTGCTTGCAGCGTAGAGAAAAAAATGTTGTATCCCTTTTTGGATGTGTGGTAAAATAGAGTCTACTCTCCTCATGGTTGCCAGTTTTGAATATGCTTCTCATGCCATTTGTAAATTTGTGCTGTCAAACTGTAGCAGTCCAGTGGAAAGACTGTCTGGTCACTGGTTTCTCTGCCTTGTGCTTAAAAAGAAAGAACTCCCCGTCGGGGAATCGAACCCCGGTCTTCCGCGTGACAGGCGGAGATACTATCCACTATACTAACGAGGACGTATGTTTTATCATGCAGTGATGCTGAGTGAGGTGACTTGCACCTGTACCCTTGATTTTGAAAGTTGCATTAAAAAGATCTGCAATCAATAGATCAAACGCCACATCTCACTTTTGATTCACAGAATGCCACGCTTTTGAACACCTGATCACCTGGAGTTGATACCAGCTTGAAGTTAACAGTGAGTAGACTCTTATGGAGATTCATGTATTTGAATTTACTTCTTAAGCCATTGGCAACTCATAAGCAATCACATCTGTGCACTCCTCCTTGAGCTTGAGGAAGTCAAAGGAATTGATCTCGATTCTACTCCTACACATTTGGTCTGCAATGGCCGAGAGGTTAAGGCGTTGGACTTGAAATCCAATGGGGTTTCCCCGCGCAGGTTCGACTCCTGCTTGCAGCGTAGAGAAGAAAATATCATATCCCTTTTTGGATGTGTGGTAAAATAGAGTCTACTCTCCTCATGCTTGCCAGTTTTGAATATGCTTCTCATGCCATTTGTAAATTTGTGCTGTCAAACTGTAGCAGTCCAGTGGAAAGACTGTCTGGTCACTGGTTTCTCTGCCTTGTGCTTAAAAAGAAAGAACTCCCCGTCGGGGAATCGAACCCCGGTTTTCCGCGTGACAGGCGGAGATACTATCCACTATACTAACGAGGACGTATGTCTTATCATGCAGTGATGCTGAGTGAGGTGACTTGCACCTGTACCCTTGATTTTGAAAGTTGCATAAGAAAGATCTGCAATCAATAGATCAAACGCCACATCTCACTTTTGATTCACAGAATGCCACGCTTTTGAACACCTGATCACCTGGAGTTGATACCAGCTTGAAGTTAACAGTGAGTAGACTCTTATGGAGATTCATGTATTTGAATTTACTTCTTAAGCCATTGGCAACTCATAAGCAATCACATCTGTGCACTCCTCCTTGAGCTTGAGGAAGTCAAAGGAATTGATCTCGATTCTACTCCTACACATTTGGGCTGCAATGGCCGAGAGGTTAAGGCGTTGGACTCGAAATCCAATGGGGTTTCCCCGCGCAGGTTCGACTCCTGCTTGCAGCGTAGAGAAGAAAATGTTGTATCCCTTTTTGGATGTGTGGTAAAATAGAGTCTACTCTCCTCATGGTTGCCAGTTTTGAATATGCTTCTCATGCCATTTGTAAATTTGTGCTGTCAAACTGTAGCAGTCCAGTGGAAAGACTGTCTGGTCACTGGTTTCTCTGCCTTGTGCTTAAAAAGAAAGAACTCCCCGTCGGGGAATCGAACCCCGGTCTTCCGCGTGACAGGCGGAGATACTATCCACTATACTAACGAGGACGTAAGCCTTATCATGCAGTGATGCTGAGTGAGGTGACTTGCACCTGTACCCTTGATTTTGAAAGTTGCATAAGAAAGATCTGCAATCAATAGATCAAACGCCACATCTCACTTTTGATTCACAGAATGCCACGCTTTTGAACACCTGATCACCTGGAGTTGATACCAGCTGGAAGTTAACAGTGTGTAGACTCTTATGGAGATTCATGTATTTGAATTTACTTCTTAAGCCATTGGCAACTCAGAATCAATGACATATGTGCACTCCTCCTTGAGCTTGAGGAAGTCAAAGGAATTGATCTCGATTCTACTCCTACACATTTGGGCTGCAATGGCCGAGAGGTTAAGGCGTTGGACTCGAAATCCAATGGGGTTTCCCCGCGCAGGTTCGACTCCTGCTTGCAGCGTAGAGAAGAAAATGTTGTATCCCTTTTTGGATGTGTGGTAAAATAGAGTCTACTCTCCTCATGGTTGCCAGTTTTGAATATGCTTCTCATGCCATTTGTAAATTTGTGCTGTCAAACTGTAGCAGTCCAGTGGAAAGACTGTCTGGTCACTGGTTTCTCTGCCTTGTGCTTAAAAAGAAAGAACTCCCCGTCGGGGAATCGAACCCCGGTCTTCCGCGTGACAGGCGGAGATACTATCCACTATACTAACGAGGACGTATGTTTTATCATGCAGTGATGCTGAGTGAGGTGACTTGCACCTGTACCCTTGATTTTGAAAGTTGCATTAAAAAGATCTGCAATCAATAGATCAAACGCCACATCTCACTTTTGATTCACAGAATGCCACGCTTTTGAACACCTGATCACCTGGAGTTGATACCAGCTTGAAGTTAACAGTGAGTAGACTCTTATGGAGATTCATGTATTTGAATTTACTTCTTAAGCCATTGGCAACTCATAAGCAATCACATCTGTGCACTCCTCCTTGAGCTTGAGGAAGTCAAAGGAATTGATCTCGATTCTACTCCTACACATTTGGTCTGCAATGGCCGAGAGGTTAAGGCGTTGGACTTGAAATCCAATGGGGTTTCCCCGCGCAGGTTCGACTCCTGCTTGCAGCGTAGAGAAGAAAATATCATATCCCTTTTTGGATGTGTGGTAAAATAGAGTCTACTCTCCTCATGCTTGCCAGTTTTGAATATGCTTCTCATGCCATTTGTAAATTTGTGCTGTCAAACTGTAGCAGTCCAGTGGAAAGACTGTCTGGTCACTGGTTTCTCTGCCTTGTGCTTAAAAAGAAAGAACTCCCCGTCGGGGAATCGAACCCCGGTCTTCCGCGTGACAGGCGGAGATACTATCCACTATACTAACGAGGACGTATGTCTTATCATGCAGTGATGCTGAGTGAGGTGACTTGCACCTGTACCCTTGATTTTGAAAGTTGCATAAGAAAGATCTGCAATCAATAGATCAAACGCCACATCTCACTTTTGATTCACAGAATGCCACGCTTTTGAACACCTGATCACCTGGAGTTGATACCAGCTTGAAGTTAACAGTGAGTAGACTCTTATGGAGATTCATGTATTTGAATTTACTTCTTAAGCCATTGGCAACTCATAAGCAATCACATCTGTGCACTCCTCCTTGAGCTTGAGGAAGTCAAAGGAATTGATCTCGATTCTACTCCTACACATTTGGGCTGCAATGGCCGAGAGGTTAAGGCGTTGGACTCGAAATCCAATGGGGTTTCCCCGCGCAGGTTCGACTCCTGCTTGCAGCGTAGAGAAGAAAATGTTGTATCCCTTTTTGGATGTGTGGTAAAATAGAGTCTACTCTCCTCATGGTTGCCAGTTTTGAATATGCTTCTCATGCCATTTGTAAATTTGTGCTGTCAAACTGTAGCAGTCCAGTGGAAAGACTGTCTGGTCACTGGTTTCTCTGCCTTGTGCTTAAAAAGAAAGAACTCCCCGTCGGGGAATCGAACCCCGGTCTTCCGCGTGACAGGCGGAGATACTATCCACTATACTAACGAGGACGTAAGCCTTATCATGCAGTGATGCTGAGTGAGGTGACTTGCACCTGTACCCTTGATTTTGAAAGTTGCATAAGAAAGATCTGCAATCAATAGATCAAACGCCACATCTCACTTTTGATTCACAGAATGCCACGCTTTTGAACACCTGATCACCTGGAGTTGATACCAGCTGGAAGTTAACAGTGTGTAGACTCTTATGGAGATTCATGTATTTGAATTTACTTCTTAAGCCATTGGCAACTCAGAATCAATGACATATGTGCACTCCTCCTTGAGCTTGAGGAAGTCAAAGGAATTGATCTCGATTCTACTCCTACACATTTGGGCTGCAATGGCCGAGAGGTTAAGGCGTTGGACTCGAAATCCAATGGGGTTTCCCCGCGCAGGTTCGACTCCTGCTTGCAGCGTAGAGAAGAAAATGTTGTATCCCTTTTTGGATGTGTGGTAAAATAGAGTCTACTCTCCTCATGGTTGCCAGTTTTGAATATGCTTCTCATGCCATTTGTAAATTTGTGCTGTCAAACTGTAGCAGTCCAGTGGAAAGACTGTCTGGTCACTGGTTTCTCTGCCTTGTGCTTAAAAAGAAAGAACTCCCCGTCGGGGAATCGAACCCCGGTCTTCCGCGTGACAGGCGGAGATACTATCCACTATACTAACGAGGACGTATGTTTTATCATGCAGTGATGCTGAGTGAGGTGACTTGCACCTGTACCCTTGATTTTGAAAGTTGCATTAAAAAGATCTGCAATCAATAGATCAAACGCCACATCTCACTTTTGATTCACAGAATGCCACGCTTTTGAACACCTGATCACCTGGAGTTGATACCAGCTTGAAGTTAACAGTGAGTAGACTCTTATGGAGATTCATGTATTTGAATTTACTTCTTAAGCCATTGGCAACTCATAAGCAATCACATCTGTGCACTCCTCCTTGAGCTTGAGGAAGTCAAAGGAATTGATCTCGATTCTACTCCTACACATTTGGTCTGCAATGGCCGAGAGGTTAAGGCGTTGGACTTGAAATCCAATGGGGTTTCCCTGCGCAGGTTCGACTCCTGCTTGCAGCGTAGAGAAGAAAATGTTGTATCCCTTTTTGGATGTGTGGTAAAATAGAGTCTACTCTCCTCATGGTTGCCAGTTTTTAATATGCTTCTCATGCCATTTGTAAATTTGTGCTGTCAAACTGTAGCAGTCCAGTGGAAAGACTGTCTGGTCACTGGTTTCTCTGCCTTGTGCTTAAAAAGAAAGAACTCCCCGTCGGAGAATCGAACCCCGGTCTTCCGCGTGACAGGCGGAGAGTGAGGTGACTTGCACCTGTACCCTTGATTTTGAAAGTTGCATAAAAAAGATCTGCAATCAATAGATCAAACGCCACATCTCACTTTTGATTCACAGAATGCCACGCTTTTGAACACCTGATCACCTGGAGTTGATACCAGCTGGAAGTTAACAGTGTGTAGACTCTTATGGAGATTCATGTATTTGAATTTACTTCTTAAGCCATTGGCAACTCAGAATCAATGACATATGTGCACTCCTCCTTGAGCTTGAGGAAGTCAAAGGAATTGATCTCGATTCTACTCCTACACATTTGGGCTGCAATGGCCGAGAGGTTAAGGCGTTGGACTCGAAATCCAATGGGGTTTCCCCGCGCAGGTTCGACTCCTGCTTGCAGCGTAGAGAAGAAAATGTTGTATCCCTTTTTGGATGTGTGGTAAAATAGAGTCTACTCTCCTCATGGTTGCCAGTTTTGAATATGCTTCTCATGCCATTTGTAAATTTGTGCTGTCAAACTGTAGCAGTCCAGTGGAAAGACTGTCTGGTCACTGGTTTCTCTGCCTTGTGCTTAAAACGAAAGAACTCCCCGTCGGGGAATCGAACCCCGGTCTTCCGCGTGACAGGCGGAGATACTATCCACTATACTAACGAGGACGTATGTTTTATCATGCAGTGATGCTGAGTGAGGTGACTTGCACCTGTACCCTTGATTTTGAAAGTTGCATTAAAAAGATCTGCAATCAATAGATCAAACGCCACATCTCACTTTTGATTCACAGAATGCCACGCTTTTGAACACCTGATCACCTGGAGTTGATACCAGCTTGAAGTTAACAGTGAGTAGACTCTTATGGAGATTCATGTATTTGAATTTACTTCTTAAGCCATTGGCAACTCAGAATCAATGACATCTGTGCACTCCTCCTTGAGCTTGAGGAAGTCAAAGGAATTGATCTCGATTCTACTCCTACACATTTGGGCTGCAATGGCCGAGAGGTTAAGGCGTTGGACTCGAAATCCAATGGGGTTTCCCCGCGCAGGTTCGACTCCTGCTTGCAGCGTAGAGAAGAAAATGTTGTATCCCTTTTTGGATGTGTGGTAAAATAGAGTCTACTCTCCTCATGGTTGCCAGTTTTGAATATGCTTCTCATGCCATTTGTAAATTTGTGCTGTCAAACTGTTGCAGTCCAGTGGAAAGACTGTCTGGTCACTGGTTTCTCTGCCTTGTGCTTAAAAAGAAAGAACTCCCCGTCGGGGAATCGAGCCCCGGTCTTCCGCGTGACAGGCGGAGATACTATCCACTATACTAACGAGGACGTATGTCTTATCATGCAGTGATGCTGAGTGAGGTGACTTGCACCTGTACCCTTGATTTTGAAAGTTGCATTAAAAAGATCTGCAATCAATAGATCAAACGCCACATCTCACTTTTGATTCACAGAATGCCACGCTTTTGAACACCTGATCACCTGGAGTTGATACCAGCTTGAAGTTAACAGTGAGTAGACTCTTATGGAGATTCATGTATTTGAATTTACTTCTTAAGCCATTGGCAACTCAGAATCAATGACATCTGTGCACTCCTCCTTGAGCTTGAGGAAGTCAAAGGAATTGATCTCGATTCTACTCCTACACATTTGGGCTGCAATGGCCGAGAGGTTAAGGCGTTGGACTCGAAATCCAATGGGGTTTCCCCGCGCAGGTTCGACTCCTGCTTGCAGCGTAGAGAAGAAAATGTTGTATCCCTTTTTGGATGTGTGGTAAAATAGAGTCTACTCTCCTCATGGTTGCCAGTTTTGAATATGCTTCTCATGCCATTTGTAAATTTGTGCTGTCAAACTGTTGCAGTCCAGTGGAAAGACTGTCTGGTCACTGGTTTCTCTGCCTTGTGCTTAAAAAGAAAGAACTCCCCGTCGGGGAATCGAGCCCCGGTCTTCCGCGTGACAGGCGGAGATACTATCCACTATACTAACGAGGACGTATGTCTTATCATGCAGTGATGCTGAGTGAGGTGACTTGCACCTGTACCCTTGATTTTGAAAGTTGCATAAAAAAGATCTGCAATCAATAGATCAAACGCCACATCTCACTTTTGATTCACAGAATGCCACGCTTTTGAACACCTGATCACCTGGAGTTGATACCAGCTTGAAGTTAACAGTGAGTAGACTCTTATGGAGATTCATGTATTTGAATTTACTTCTTAAGCCATTGGCAACTCAGAATCAATGACATCTGTGCACTCCTCCTTGAGCTAGAGGAAGTCAAAGGAATTGATCTCGATTCTACTCCTACACATTTGGTCTGCAATGGCCGAGAGGTTAAGGCGTTGGACTTGAAATCCAATGGGGTTTCCCCGCGCAGGTTCGACTCCTGCTTGCAGCGTAGAGAAGAAAATATCATATCCCTTTTTGGATGTGTGGTAAAATAGAGTCTACTCTCCTCATGCTTGCCAGTTTTGAATATGCTTCTCATGCCATTTGTAAATTTGTGCTGTCAAACTGTAGCAGTCCAGTGGAAAGACTGTCTGGTCACTGGTTTCTCTGCCTTGTGCTTAAAAAGAAAGAACTCCCCGTCGGGGAATCGAACCCCGGTCTTCCGCGTGACAGGCGGAGATACTATCCACTATACTAACGAGGACGTATGTCTTATCATGCAGTGATGCTGAGTGAGGTGACTTGCACCTGTACCCTTGATTTTGAAAGTTGCATAAGAAAGATCTGCAATCAATAGATCAAACGCCACATCTCACTTTTGATTCACAGAATGCCACGCTTTTGAACACCTGATCACCTGGAGTTGATACCAGCTTGAAGTTAACAGTGAGTAGACTCTTATGGAGATTCATGTATTTGAATTTACTTCTTAAGCCATTGGCAACTCATAAGCAATCACATCTGTGCACTCCTCCTTGAGCTTGAGGAAGTCAAAGGAATTGATCTCGATTCTACTCCTACACATTTGGGCTGCAATGGCCGAGAGGTTAAGGCGTTGGACTCGAAATCCAATGGGGTTTCCCCGCGCAGGTTCGACTCCTGCTTGCAGCGTAGAGAAGAAAATGTTGTATCCCTTTTTGGATGTGTGGTAAAATAGAGTCTACTCTCCTCATGGTTGCCAGTTTTGAATATGCTTCTCATGCCATTTGTAAATTTGTGCTGTCAAACTGTAGCAGTCCAGTGGAAAGACTGTCTGGTCACTGGTTTCTCTGCCTTGTGCTTAAAAAGAAAGAACTCCCCGTCGGGGAATCGAACCCCGGTCTTCCGCGTGACAGGCGGAGATACTATCCACTATACTAACGAGGACGTAAGCCTTATCATGCAGTGATGCTGAGTGAGGTGACTTGCACCTGTACCCTTGATTTTGAAAGTTGCATAAGAAAGATCTGCAATCAATAGATCAAACGCCACATCTCACTTTTGATTCACAGAATGCCACGCTTTTGAACACCTGATCACCTGGAGTTGATACCAGCTGGAAGTTAACAGTGTGTAGACTCTTATGGAGATTCATGTATTTGAATTTACTTCTTAAGCCATTGGCAACTCAGAATCAATGACATATGTGCACTCCTCCTTGAGCTTGAGGAAGTCAAAGGAATTGATCTCGATTCTACTCCTACACATTTGGGCTGCAATGGCCGAGAGGTTAAGGCGTTGGACTCGAAATCCAATGGGGTTTCCCCGCGCAGGTTCGACTCCTGCTTGCAGCGTAGAGAAGAAAATGTTGTATCCCTTTTTGGATGTGTGGTAAAATAGAGTCTACTCTCCTCATGGTTGCCAGTTTTGAATATGCTTCTCATGCCATTTGTAAATTTGTGCTGTCAAACTGTAGCAGTCCAGTGGAAAGACTGTCTGGTCACTGGTTTCTCTGCCTTGTGCTTAAAAAGAAAGAACTCCCCGTCGGGGAATCGAACCCCGGTCTTCCGCGTGACAGGCGGAGATACTATCCACTATACTAACGAGGACGTATGTTTTATCATGCAGTGATGCTGAGTGAGGTGACTTGCACCTGTACCCTTGATTTTGAAAGTTGCATTAAAAAGATCTGCAATCAATAGATCAAACGCCACATCTCACTTTTGATTCACAGAATGCCACGCTTTTGAACACCTGATCACCTGGAGTTGATACCAGCTTGAAGTTAACAGTGAGTAGACTCTTATGGAGATTCATGTATTTGAATTTACTTCTTAAGCCATTGGCAACTCATAAGCAATCACATCTGTGCACTCCTCCTTGAGCTTGAGGAAGTCAAAGGAATTGATCTCGATTCTACTCCTACACATTTGGTCTGCAATGGCCGAGAGGTTAAGGCGTTGGACTTGAAATCCAATGGGGTTTCCCTGCGCAGGTTCGACTCCTGCTTGCAGCGTAGAGAAGAAAATGTTGTATCCCTTTTTGGATGTGTGGTAAAATAGAGTCTACTCTCCTCATGGTTGCCAGTTTTTAATATGCTTCTCATGCCATTTGTAAATTTGTGCTGTCAAACTGTAGCAGTCCAGTGGAAAGACTGTCTGGTCACTGGTTTCTCTGCCTTGTGCTTAAAAAGAAAGAACTCCCCGTCGGAGAATCGAACCCCGGTCTTCCGCGTGACAGGCGGAGAGTGAGGTGACTTGCACCTGTACCCTTGATTTTGAAAGTTGCATAAAAAAGATCTGCAATCAATAGATCAAACGCCACATCTCACTTTTGATTCACAGAATGCCACGCTTTTGAACACCTGATCACCTGGAGTTGATACCAGCTGGAAGTTAACAGTGTGTAGACTCTTATGGAGATTCATGTATTTGAATTTACTTCTTAAGCCATTGGCAACTCAGAATCAATGACATATGTGCACTCCTCCTTGAGCTTGAGGAAGTCAAAGGAATTGATCTCGATTCTACTCCTACACATTTGGGCTGCAATGGCCGAGAGGTTAAGGCGTTGGACTCGAAATCCAATGGGGTTTCCCCGCGCAGGTTCGACTCCTGCTTGCAGTGTAGAGAAGAAAATGTTGTATCCCTTTTTGGATGTGTGGTAAAATAGAGTCTACTCTCCTCATGGTTGCCAGTTTTGAATATGCTTCTCATGCCATTTGTAAATTTGTGCTGTCAAACTGTAGCAGTCCAGTGGAAAGACTGTCTGGTCACTGGTTTCTCTGCCTTGTGCTTAAAAAGAAAGAACTCCCCGTCGGGGAATCGAACCCCGGTCTTCCGCGTGACAGGCGGAGATACTATCCACTATACTAACGAGGACGTATGTTTTATCATGCAGTGATGCTGAGTGAGGTGACTTGCACCTGTACCCTTGATTTTGAAAGTTGCATTAAAAAGATCTGCAATCAATAGATCAAACGCCACATCTCACTTTTGATTCACAGAATGCCACGCTTTTGAACACCTGATCACCTGGAGTTGATACCAGCTTGAAGTTAACAGTGAGTAGACTCTTATGGAGATTCATGTATTTGAATTTACTTCTTAAGCCATTGGCAACTCAGAATCAATGACATCTGTGCACTCCTCCTTGAGCTTGAGGAAGTCAAAGGAATTGATCTCGATTCTACTCCTACACATTTGGGCTGCAATGGCCGAGAGGTTAAGGCGTTGGACTCGAAATCCAATGGGGTTTCCCCGCGCAGGTTCGACTCCTGCTTGCAGCGTAGAGAAGAAAATGTTGTATCCCTTTTTGGATGTGTGGTAAAATAGAGTCTACTCTCCTCATGGTTGCCAGTTTTGAATATGCTTCTCATGCCATTTGTAAATTTGTGCTGTCAAACTGTTGCAGTCCAGTGGAAAGACTGTCTGGTCACTGGTTTCTCTGCCTTGTGCTTAAAAAGAAAGAACTCCCCGTCGGGGAATCGAGCCCCGGTCTTCCGCGTGACAGGCGGAGATACTATCCACTATACTAACGAGGACGTATGTCTTATCATGCAGTGATGCTGAGTGAGGTGACTTGCACCTGTACCCTTGATTTTGAAAGTTGCATAAAAAAGATCTGCAATCAATAGATCAAACGCCACATCTCACTTTTGATTCACAGAATGCCACGCTTTTGAACACCTGATCACCTGGAGTTGATACCAGCTTGAAGTTAACAGTGAGTAGACTCTTATGGAGATTCATGTATTTGAATTTACTTCTTAAGCCATTGGCAACTCAGAATCAATGACATCTGTGCACTCCTCCTTGAGCTAGAGGAAGTCAAAGGAATTGATCTCGATTCTACTCCTACACATTTGGTCTGCAATGGCCGAGAGGTTAAGGCGTTGGACTTGAAATCCAATGGGGTTTCCCCGCGCAGGTTCGACTCCTGCTTGCAGCGTAGAGAAGAAAATATCATATCCCTTTTTGGATGTGTGGTAAAATAGAGTCTACTCTCCTCATGCTTGCCAGTTTTGAATATGCTTCTCATGCCATTTGTAAATTTGTGCTGTCAAACTGTAGCAGTCCAGTGGAAAGACTGTCTGGTCACTGGTTTCTCTGCCTTGTGCTTAAAAAGAAAGAACTCCCCGTCGGGGAATCGAACCCCGGTCTTCCGCGTGACAGGCGGAGATACTATCCACTATACTAACGAGGACGTATGTCTTATCATGCAGTGATGCTGAGTGAGGTGACTTGCACCTGTACCCTTGATTTTGAAAGTTGCATAAGAAAGATCTGCAATCAATAGATCAAACGCCACATCTCACTTTTGATTCACAGAATGCCACGCTTTTGAACACCTGATCACCTGGAGTTGATACCAGCTTGAAGTTAACAGTGAGTAGACTCTTATGGAGATTCATGTATTTGAATTTACTTCTTAAGCCATTGGCAACTCATAAGCAATCACATCTGTGCACTCCTCCTTGAGCTTGAGGAAGTCAAAGGAATTGATCTCGATTCTACTCCTACACGTTTGGGCTGCAATGGCCGAGAGGTTAAGGCGTTGGACTCGAAATCCAATGGGGTTTCCCCGCGCAGGTTCGACTCCTGCTTGCAGCGTAGAGAAGAAAATGTTGTATCCCTTTTTGGATGTGTGGTAAAATAGAGTCTACTCTCCTCATGGTTGCCAGTTTTGAATATGCTTCTCATGCCATTTGTAAATTTGTGCTGTCAAACTGTAGCAGTCCAGTGGAAAGACTGTCTGGTCACTGGTTTCTCTGCCTTGTGCTTAAAAAGAAAGAACTCCCCGTCGGGGAATCGAACCCCGGTCTTCCGCGTGACAGGCGGAGATACTATCCACTATACTAACGAGGACGTAAGCCTTATCATGCAGTGATGCTGAGTGAGGTGACTTGCACCTGTACCCTTGATTTTGAAAGTTGCATAAGAAAGATCTGCAATCAATAGATCAAACGCCACATCTCACTTTTGATTCACAGAATGCCACGCTTTTGAACACCTGATCACCTGGAGTTGATACCAGCTGGAAGTTAACAGTGTGTAGACTCTTATGGAGATTCATGTATTTGAATTTACTTCTTAAGCCATTGGCAACTCAGAATCAATGACATATGTGCACTCCTCCTTGAGCTTGAGGAAGTCAAAGGAATTGATCTCGATTCTACTCCTACACATTTGGGCTGCAATGGCCGAGAGGTTAAGGCGTTGGACTCGAAATCCAATGGGGTTTCCCCGCGCAGGTTCGACTCCTGCTTGCAGCGTAGAGAAGAAAATGTTGTATCCCTTTTTGGATGTGTGGTAAAATAGAGTCTACTCTCCTCATGGTTGCCAGTTTTGAATATGCTTCTCATGCCATTTGTAAATTTGTGCTGTCAAACTGTAGCAGTCCAGTGGAAAGACTGTCTGGTCACTGGTTTCTCTGCCTTGTGCTTAAAAAGAAAGAACTCCCCGTCGGGGAATCGAACCCCGGTCTTCCGCGTGACAGGCGGAGATACTATCCACTATACTAACGAGGACGTATGTTTTATCATGCAGTGATGCTGAGTGAGGTGACTTGCACCTGTACCCTTGATTTTGAAAGTTGCATTAAAAAGATCTGCAATCAATAGATCAAACGCCACATCTCACTTTTGATTCACAGAATGCCACGCTTTTGAACACCTGATCACCTGGAGTTGATACCAGCTTGAAGTTAACAGTGAGTAGACTCTTATGGAGATTCATGTATTTGAATTTACTTCTTAAGCCATTGGCAACTCATAAGCAATCACATCTGTGCACTCCTCCTTGAGCTTGAGGAAGTCAAAGGAATTGATCTCGATTCTACTCCTACACATTTGGTCTGCAATGGCCGAGAGGTTAAGGCGTTGGACTTGAAATCCAATGGGGTTTCCCTGCGCAGGTTCGACTCCTGCTTGCAGCGTAGAGAAGAAAATGTTGTATCCCTTTTTGGATGTGTGGTAAAATAGAGTCTACTCTCCTCATGGTTGCCAGTTTTTAATATGCTTCTCATGCCATTTGTAAATTTGTGCTGTCAAACTGTAGCAGTCCAGTGGAAAGACTGTCTGGTCACTGGTTTCTCTGCCTTGTGCTTAAAAAGAAAGAACTCCCCGTCGGAGAATCGAACCCCGGTCTTCCGCGTGACAGGCGGAGAGTGAGGTGACTTGCACCTGTACCCTTGATTTTGAAAGTTGCATAAAAAAGATCTGCAATCAATAGATCAAACGCCACATCTCACTTTTGATTCACAGAATGCCACGCTTTTGAACACCTGATCACCTGGAGTTGATACCAGCTGGAAGTTAACAGTGTGTAGACTCTTATGGAGATTCATGTATTTGAATTTACTTCTTAAGCCATTGGCAACTCAGAATCAATGACATATGTGCACTCCTCCTTGAGCTTGAGGAAGTCAAAGGAATTGATCTCGATTCTACTCCTACACATTTGGGCTGCAATGGCCGAGAGGTTAAGGCGTTGGACTCGAAATCCAATGGGGTTTCCCCGCGCAGGTTCGACTCCTGCTTGCAGTGTAGAGAAGAAAATGTTGTATCCCTTTTTGGATGTGTGGTAAAATAGAGTCTACTCTCCTCATGGTTGCCAGTTTTGAATATGCTTCTCATGCCATTTGTAAATTTGTGCTGTCAAACTGTAGCAGTCCAGTGGAAAGACTGTCTGGTCACTGGTTTCTCTGCCTTGTGCTTAAAAAGAAAGAACTCCCCGTCGGGGAATCGAACCCCGGTCTTCCGCGTGACAGGCGGAGATACTATCCACTATACTAACGAGGACGTATGTTTTATCATGCAGTGATGCTGAGTGAGGTGACTTGCACCTGTACCCTTGATTTTGAAAGTTGCATTAAAAAGATCTGCAATCAATAGATCAAACGCCACATCTCACTTTTGATTCACAGAATGCCACGCTTTTGAACACCTGATCACCTGGAGTTGATACCAGCTTGAAGTTAACAGTGAGTAGACTCTTATGGAGATTCATGTATTTGAATTTACTTCTTAAGCCATTGGCAACTCAGAATCAATGACATCTGTGCACTCCTCCTTGAGCTTGAGGAAGTCAAAGGAATTGATCTCGATTCTACTCCTACACATTTGGGCTGCAATGGCCGAGAGGTTAAGGCGTTGGACTCGAAATCCAATGGGGTTTCCCCGCGCAGGTTCGACTCCTGCTTGCAGCGTAGAGAAGAAAATGTTGTATCCCTTTTTGGATGTGTGGTAAAATAGAGTCTACTCTCCTCATGGTTGCCAGTTTTGAATATGCTTCTCATGCCATTTGTAAATTTGTGCTGTCAAACTGTTGCAGTCCAGTGGAAAGACTGTCTGGTCACTGGTTTCTCTGCCTTGTGCTTAAAAAGAAAGAACTCCCCGTCGGGGAATCGAGCCCCGGTCTTCCGCGTGACAGGCGGAGATACTATCCACTATACTAACGAGGACGTATGTCTTATCATGCAGTGATGCTGAGTGAGGTGACTTGCACCTGTACCCTTGATTTTGAAAGTTGCATAAAAAAGATCTGCAATCAATAGATCAAACGCCACATCTCACTTTTGATTCACAGAATGCCACGCTTTTGAACACCTGATCACCTGGAGTTGATACCAGCTTGAAGTTAACAGTGAGTAGACTCTTATGGAGATTCATGTATTTGAATTTACTTCTTAAGCCATTGGCAACTCAGAATCAATGACATCTGTGCACTCCTCCTTGAGCTAGAGGAAGTCAAAGGAATTGATCTCGATTCTACTCCTACACATTTGGTCTGCAATGGCCGAGAGGTTAAGGCGTTGGACTTGAAATCCAATGGGGTTTCCCCGCGCAGGTTCGACTCCTGCTTGCAGCGTAGAGAAGAAAATATCATATCCCTTTTTGGATGTGTGGTAAAATAGAGTCTACTCTCCTCATGCTTGCCAGTTTTGAATATGCTTCTCATGCCATTTGTAAATTTGTGCTGTCAAACTGTAGCAGTCCAGTGGAAAGACTGTCTGGTCACTGGTTTCTCTGCCTTGTGCTTAAAAAGAAAGAACTCCCCGTCGGGGAATCGAACCCCGGTCTTCCGCGTGACAGGCGGAGATACTATCCACTATACTAACGAGGACGTATGTCTTATCATGCAGTGATGCTGAGTGAGGTGACTTGCACCTGTACCCTTGATTTTGAAAGTTGCATAAGAAAGATCTGCAATCAATAGATCAAACGCCACATCTCACTTTTGATTCACAGAATGCCACGCTTTTGAACACCTGATCACCTGGAGTTGATACCAGCTTGAAGTTAACAGTGAGTAGACTCTTATGGAGATTCATGTATTTGAATTTACTTCTTAAGCCATTGGCAACTCATAAGCAATCACATCTGTGCACTCCTCCTTGAGCTTGAGGAAGTCAAAGGAATTGATCTCGATTCTACTCCTACACATTTGGGCTGCAATGGCCGAGAGGTTAAGGCGTTGGACTCGAAATCCAATGGGGTTTCCCCGCGCAGGTTCGACTCCTGCTTGCAGCGTAGAGAAGAAAATGTTGTATCCCTTTTTGGATGTGTGGTAAAATAGAGTCTACTCTCCTCATGGTTGCCAGTTTTGAATATGCTTCTCATGCCATTTGTAAATTTGTGCTGTCAAACTGTAGCAGTCCAGTGGAAAGACTGTCTGGTCACTGGTTTCTCTGCCTTGTGCTTAAAAAGAAAGAACTCCCCGTCGGGGAATCGAACCCCGGTCTTCCGCGTGACAGGCGGAGATACTATCCACTATACTAACGAGGACGTAAGCCTTATCATGCAGTGATGCTGAGTGAGGTGACTTGCACCTGTACCCTTGATTTTGAAAGTTGCATAAGAAAGATCTGCAATCAATAGATCAAACGCCACATCTCACTTTTGATTCACAGAATGCCACGCTTTTGAACACCTGATCACCTGGAGTTGATACCAGCTGGAAGTTAACAGTGTGTAGACTCTTATGGAGATTCATGTATTTGAATTTACTTCTTAAGCCATTGGCAACTCAGAATCAATGACATATGTGCACTCCTCCTTGAGCTTGAGGAAGTCAAAGGAATTGATCTCGATTCTACTCCTACACATTTGGGCTGCAATGGCCGAGAGGTTAAGGCGTTGGACTCGAAATCCAATGGGGTTTCCCCGCGCAGGTTCGACTCCTGCTTGCAGCGTAGAGAAGAAAATGTTGTATCCCTTTTTGGATGTGTGGTAAAATAGAGTCTACTCTCCTCATGGTTGCCAGTTTTGAATATGCTTCTCATGCCATTTGTAAATTTGTGCTGTCAAACTGTAGCAGTCCAGTGGAAAGACTGTCTGGTCACTGGTTTCTCTGCCTTGTGCTTAAAAAGAAAGAACTCCCCGTCGGGGAATCGAACCCCGGTCTTCCGCGTGACAGGCGGAGATACTATCCACTATACTAACGAGGACGTATGTTTTATCATGCAGTGATGCTGAGTGAGGTGACTTGCACCTGTACCCTTGATTTTGAAAGTTGCATTAAAAAGATCTGCAATCAATAGATCAAACGCCACATCTCACTTTTGATTCACAGAATGCCACGCTTTTGAACACCTGATCACCTGGAGTTGATACCAGCTTGAAGTTAACAGTGAGTAGACTCTTATGGAGATTCATGTATTTGAATTTACTTCTTAAGCCATTGGCAACTCATAAGCAATCACATCTGTGCACTCCTCCTTGAGCTTGAGGAAGTCAAAGGAATTGATCTCGATTCTACTCCTACACATTTGGTCTGCAATGGCCGAGAGGTTAAGGCGTTGGACTTGAAATCCAATGGGGTTTCCCTGCGCAGGTTCGACTCCTGCTTGCAGCGTAGAGAAGAAAATGTTGTATCCCTTTTTGGATGTGTGGTAAAATAGAGTCTACTCTCCTCATGGTTGCCAGTTTTTAATATGCTTCTCATGCCATTTGTAAATTTGTGCTGTCAAACTGTAGCAGTCCAGTGGAAAGACTGTCTGGTCACTGGTTTCTCTGCCTTGTGCTTAAAAAGAAAGAACTCCCCGTCGGAGAATCGAACCCCGGTCTTCCGCGTGACAGGCGGAGAGTGAGGTGACTTGCACCTGTACCCTTGATTTTGAAAGTTGCATAAAAAAGATCTGCAATCAATAGATCAAACGCCACATCTCACTTTTGATTCACAGAATGCCACGCTTTTGAACACCTGATCACCTGGAGTTGATACCAGCTGGAAGTTAACAGTGTGTAGACTCTTATGGAGATTCATGTATTTGAATTTACTTCTTAAGCCATTGGCAACTCAGAATCAATGACATATGTGCACTCCTCCTTGAGCTTGAGGAAGTCAAAGGAATTGATCTCGATTCTACTCCTACACATTTGGGCTGCAATGGCCGAGAGGTTAAGGCGTTGGACTCGAAATCCAATGGGGTTTCCCCGCGCAGGTTCGACTCCTGCTTGCAGTGTAGAGAAGAAAATGTTGTATCCCTTTTTGGATGTGTGGTAAAATAGAGTCTACTCTCCTCATGGTTGCCAGTTTTGAATATGCTTCTCATGCCATTTGTAAATTTGTGCTGTCAAACTGTAGCAGTCCAGTGGAAAGACTGTCTGGTCACTGGTTTCTCTGCCTTGTGCTTAAAAAGAAAGAACTCCCCGTCGGGGAATCGAACCCCGGTCTTCCGCGTGACAGGCGGAGATACTATCCACTATACTAACGAGGACGTATGTTTTATCATGCAGTGATGCTGAGTGAGGTGACTTGCACCTGTACCCTTGATTTTGAAAGTTGCATTAAAAAGATCTGCAATCAATAGATCAAACGCCACATCTCACTTTTGATTCACAGAATGCCACGCTTTTGAACACCTGATCACCTGGAGTTGATACCAGCTTGAAGTTAACAGTGAGTAGACTCTTATGGAGATTCATGTATTTGAATTTACTTCTTAAGCCATTGGCAACTCAGAATCAATGACATCTGTGCACTCCTCCTTGAGCTTGAGGAAGTCAAAGGAATTGATCTCGATTCTACTCCTACACATTTGGGCTGCAATGGCCGAGAGGTTAAGGCGTTGGACTCGAAATCCAATGGGGTTTCCCCGCGCAGGTTCGACTCCTGCTTGCAGCGTAGAGAAGAAAATGTTGTATCCCTTTTTGGATGTGTGGTAAAATAGAGTCTACTCTCCTCATGGTTGCCAGTTTTGAATATGCTTCTCATGCCATTTGTAAATTTGTGCTGTCAAACTGTTGCAGTCCAGTGGAAAGACTGTCTGGTCACTGGTTTCTCTGCCTTGTGCTTAAAAAGAAAGAACTCCCCGTCGGGGAATCGAGCCCCGGTCTTCCGCGTGACAGGCGGAGATACTATCCACTATACTAACGAGGACGTATGTCTTATCATGCAGTGATGCTGAGTGAGGTGACTTGCACCTGTACCCTTGATTTTGAAAGTTGCATAAAAAAGATCTGCAATCAATAGATCAAACGCCACATCTCACTTTTGATTCACAGAATGCCACGCTTTTGAACACCTGATCACCTGGAGTTGATACCAGCTTGAAGTTAACAGTGAGTAGACTCTTATGGAGATTCATGTATTTGAATTTACTTCTTAAGCCATTGGCAACTCAGAATCAATGACATCTGTGCACTCCTCCTTGAGCTAGAGGAAGTCAAAGGAATTGATCTCGATTCTACTCCTACACATTTGGTCTGCAATGGCCGAGAGGTTAAGGCGTTGGACTTGAAATCCAATGGGGTTTCCCCGCGCAGGTTCGACTCCTGCTTGCAGCGTAGAGAAGAAAATATCATATCCCTTTTTGGATGTGTGGTAAAATAGAGTCTACTCTCCTCATGCTTGCCAGTTTTGAATATGCTTCTCATGCCATTTGTAAATTTGTGCTGTCAAACTGTAGCAGTCCAGTGGAAAGACTGTCTGGTCACTGGTTTCTCTGCCTTGTGCTTAAAAAGAAAGAACTCCCCGTCGGGGAATCGAACCCCGGTCTTCCGCGTGACAGGCGGAGATACTATCCACTATACTAACGAGGACGTATGTCTTATCATGCAGTGATGCTGAGTGAGGTGACTTGCACCTGTACCCTTGATTTTGAAAGTTGCATAAGAAAGATCTGCAATCAATAGATCAAACGCCACATCTCACTTTTGATTCACAGAATGCCACGCTTTTGAACACCTGATCACCTGGAGTTGATACCAGCTTGAAGTTAACAGTGAGTAGACTCTTATGGAGATTCATGTATTTGAATTTACTTCTTAAGCCATTGGCAACTCATAAGCAATCACATCTGTGCACTCCTCCTTGAGCTTGAGGAAGTCAAAGGAATTGATCTCGATTCTACTCCTACACATTTGGGCTGCAATGGCCGAGAGGTTAAGGCGTTGGACTCGAAATCCAATGGGGTTTCCCCGCGCAGGTTCGACTCCTGCTTGCAGCGTAGAGAAGAAAATGTTGTATCCCTTTTTGGATGTGTGGTAAAATAGAGTCTACTCTCCTCATGGTTGCCAGTTTTGAATATGCTTCTCATGCCATTTGTAAATTTGTGCTGTCAAACTGTAGCAGTCCAGTGGAAAGACTGTCTGGTCACTGGTTTCTCTGCCTTGTGCTTAAAAAGAAAGAACTCCCCGTCGGGGAATCGAACCCCGGTCTTCCGCGTGACAGGCGGAGATACTATCCACTATACTAACGAGGACGTATGTCTTATCATGCAGTGATGCTGAGTGAGGTGACTTGCACCTGTACCCTTGATTTTGAAAGTTGCATAAGAAAGATCTGCAATCAATAGATCAAACGCCACATCTCACTTTTGATTCACAGAATGCCACGCTTTTGAACACCTGATCACCTGGAGTTGATACCAGCTTGAAGTTAACAGTGAGTAGACTCTTATGGAGATTCATGTATTTGAATTTACTTCTTAAGCCATTGGCAACTCATAAGCAATCACATCTGTGCACTCCTCCTTGAGCTTGAGGAAGTCAAAGGAATTGATCTCGATTCTACTCCTACACATTTGGGCTGCAATGGCCGAGAGGTTAAGGCGTTGGACTCGAAATCCAATGGGGTTTCCCCGCGCAGGTTCGACTCCTGCTTGCAGCGTAGAGAAGAAAATGTTGTATCCCTTTTTGGATGTGTGGTAAAATAGAGTCTACTCTCCTCATGGTTGCCAGTTTTGAATATGCTTCTCATGCCATTTGTAAATTTGTGCTGTCAAACTGTAGCAGTCCAGTGGAAAGACTGTCTGGTCACTGGTTTCTCTGCCTTGTGCTTAAAAAGAAAGAACTCCCCGTCGGGGAATCGAACCCCGGTCTTCCGCGTGACAGGCGGAGATACTATCCACTATACTAACGAGGACGTAAGCCTTATCATGCAGTGATGCTGAGTGAGGTGACTTGCACCTGTACCCTTGATTTTGAAAGTTGCATAAGAAAGATCTGCAATCAATAGATCAAACGCCACATCTCACTTTTGATTCACAGAATGCCACGCTTTTGAACACCTGATCACCTGGAGTTGATACCAGCTGGAAGTTAACAGTGTGTAGACTCTTATGGAGATTCATGTATTTGAATTTACTTCTTAAGCCATTGGCAACTCAGAATCAATGACATATGTGCACTCCTCCTTGAGCTTGAGGAAGTCAAAGGAATTGATCTCGATTCTACTCCTACACATTTGGGCTGCAATGGCCGAGAGGTTAAGGCGTTGGACTCGAAATCCAATGGGGTTTCCCCGCGCAGGTTCGACTCCTGCTTGCAGCGTAGAGAAGAAAATGTTGTATCCCTTTTTGGATGTGTGGTAAAATAGAGTCTACTCTCCTCATGGTTGCCAGTTTTGAATATGCTTCTCATGCCATTTGTAAATTTGTGCTGTCAAACTGTAGCAGTCCAGTGGAAAGACTGTCTGGTCACTGGTTTCTCTGCCTTGTGCTTAAAAAGAAAGAACTCCCCGTCGGGGAATCGAACCCCGGTCTTCCGCGTGACAGGCGGAGATACTATCCACTATACTAACGAGGACGTATGTTTTATCATGCAGTGATGCTGAGTGAGGTGACTTGCACCTGTACCCTTGATTTTGAAAGTTGCATTAAAAAGATCTGCAATCAATAGATCAAACGCCACATCTCACTTTTGATTCACAGAATGCCACGCTTTTGAACACCTGATCACCTGGAGTTGATACCAGCTTGAAGTTAACAGTGAGTAGACTCTTATGGAGATTCATGTATTTGAATTTACTTCTTAAGCCATTGGCAACTCATAAGCAATCACATCTGTGCACTCCTCCTTGAGCTTGAGGAAGTCAAAGGAATTGATCTCGATTCTACTCCTACACATTTGGTCTGCAATGGCCGAGAGGTTAAGGCGTTGGACTTGAAATCCAATGGGGTTTCCCTGCGCAGGTTCGACTCCTGCTTGCAGCGTAGAGAAGAAAATGTTGTATCCCTTTTTGGATGTGTGGTAAAATAGAGTCTACTCTCCTCATGGTTGCCAGTTTTTAATATGCTTCTCATGCCATTTGTAAATTTGTGCTGTCAAACTGTAGCAGTCCAGTGGAAAGACTGTCTGGTCACTGGTTTCTCTGCCTTGTGCTTAAAAAGAAAGAACTCCCCGTCGGAGAATCGAACCCCGGTCTTCCGCGTGACAGGCGGAGAGTGAGGTGACTTGCACCTGTACCCTTGATTTTGAAAGTTGCATAAAAAAGATCTGCAATCAATAGATCAAACGCCACATCTCACTTTTGATTCACAGAATGCCACGCTTTTGAACACCTGATCACCTGGAGTTGATACCAGCTGGAAGTTAACAGTGTGTAGACTCTTATGGAGATTCATGTATTTGAATTTACTTCTTAAGCCATTGGCAACTCAGAATCAATGACATATGTGCACTCCTCCTTGAGCTTGAGGAAGTCAAAGGAATTGATCTCGATTCTACTCCTACACATTTGGGCTGCAATGGCCGAGAGGTTAAGGCGTTGGACTCGAAATCCAATGGGGTTTCCCCGCGCAGGTTCGACTCCTGCTTGCAGCGTAGAGAAGAAAATGTTGTATCCCTTTTTGGATGTGTGGTAAAATAGAGTCTACTCTCCTCATGGTTGCCAGTTTTGAATATGCTTCTCATGCCATTTGTAAATTTGTGCTGTCAAACTGTAGCAGTCCAGTGGAAAGACTGTCTGGTCACTGGTTTCTCTGCCTTGTGCTTAAAAAGAAAGAACTCCCCGTCGGGGAATCGAACCCCGGTCTTCCGCATGACAGGCGGAGATACTATCCACTATACTAACGAGGACGTATGTTTTATCATGCAGTGATGCTGAGTGAGGTGACTTGCACCTGTACCCTTGATTTTGAAAGTTGCATTAAAAAGATCTGCAATCAATAGATCAAACGCCACATCTCACTTTTGATTCACAGAATGCCACGCTTTTGAACACCTGATCACCTGGAGTTGATACCAGCTTGAAGTTAACAGTGAGTAGACTCTTATGGAGATTCATGTATTTGAATTTACTTCTTAAGCCATTGGCAACTCAGAATCAATGACATCTGTGCACTCCTCCTTGAGCTTGAGGAAGTCAAAGGAATTGATCTCGATTCTACTCCTACACATTTGGGCTGCAATGGCCGAGAGGTTAAGGCGTTGGACTCGAAATCCAATGGGGTTTCCCCGCGCAGGTTCGACTCCTGCTTGCAGCGTAGAGAAGAAAATGTTGTATCCCTTTTTGGATGTGTGGTAAAATAGAGTCTACTCTCCTCATGGTTGCCAGTTTTGAATATGCTTCTCATGCCATTTGTAAATTTGTGCTGTCAAACTGTTGCAGTCCAGTGGAAAGACTGTCTGGTCACTGGTTTCTCTGCCTTGTGCTTAAAAAGAAAGAACTCCCCGTCGGGGAATCGAGCCCCGGTCTTCCGCGTGACAGGCGGAGATACTATCCACTATACTAACGAGGACGTATGTCTTATCATGCAGTGATGCTGAGTGAGGTGACTTGCACCTGTACCCTTGATTTTGAAAGTTGCATAAAAAAGATCTGCAATCAATAGATCAAACGCCACATCTCACTTTTGATTCACAGAATGCCACGCTTTTGAACACCTGATCACCTGGAGTTGATACCAGCTTGAAGTTAACAGTGAGTAGACTCTTATGGAGATTCATGTATTTGAATTTACTTCTTAAGCCATTGGCAACTCAGAATCAATGACATCTGTGCACTCCTCCTTGAGCTAGAGGAAGTCAAAGGAATTGATCTCGATTCTACTCCTACACATTTGGTCTGCAATGGCCGAGAGGTTAAGGCGTTGGACTTGAAATCCAATGGGGTTTCCCCGCGCAGGTTTGACTCCTGCTTGCAGCGTAGAGAAGAAAATATCATATCCCTTTTTGGATGTGTGGTAAAATAGAGTCTACTCTCCTCATGCTTGCCAGTTTTGAATATGCTTCTCATGCCATTTGTAAATTTGTGCTGTCAAACTGTAGCAGTCCAGTGGAAAGACTGTCTGGTCACTGGTTTCTCTGCCTTGTGCTTAAAAAGAAAGAACTCCCCGTCGGGGAATCGAACCCCGGTCTTCCGCGTGACAGGCGGAGATACTATCCACTATACTAACGAGGACGTATGTCTTATCATGCAGTGATGCTGAGTGAGGTGACTTGCACCTGTACCCTTGATTTTGAAAGTTGCATAAGAAAGATCTGCAATCAATAGATCAAACGCCACATCTCACTTTTGATTCACAGAATGCCACGCTTTTGAACACCTGATCACCTGGAGTTGATACCAGCTTGAAGTTAACAGTGAGTAGACTCTTATGGAGATTCATGTATTTGAATTTACTTCTTAAGCCATTGGCAACTCATAAGCAATCACATCTGTGCACTCCTCCTTGAGCTTGAGGAAGTCAAAGGAATTGATCTCGATTCTACTCCTACACATTTGGGCTGCAATGGCCGAGAGGTTAAGGCGTTGGACTCGAAATCCAATGGGGTTTCCCCGCGCAGGTTCGACTCCTGCTTGCAGCGTAGAGAAGAAAATGTTGTATCCCTTTTTGGATGTGTGGTAAAATAGAGTCTACTCTCCTCATGGTTGCCAGTTTTGAATATGCTTCTCATGCCATTTGTAAATTTGTGCTGTCAAACTGTAGCAGTCCAGTGGAAAGACTGTCTGGTCACTGGTTTCTCTGCCTTGTGCTTAAAAAGAAAGAACTCCCCGTCGGGGAATCGAACCCCGGTCTTCCGCGTGACAGGCGGAGATACTATCCACTATACTAACGAGGACGTAAGCCTTATCATGCAGTGATGCTGAGTGAGGTGACTTGCACCTGTACCCTTGATTTTGAAAGTTGCATAAGAAAGATCTGCAATCAATAGATCAAACGCCACATCTCACTTTTGATTCACAGAATGCCACGCTTTTGAACACCTGATCACCTGGAGTTGATACCAGCTGGAAGTTAACAGTGTGTAGACTCTTATGGAGATTCATGTATTTGAATTTACTTCTTAAGCCATTGGCAACTCAGAATCAATGACATATGTGCACTCCTCCTTGAGCTTGAGGAAGTCAAAGGAATTGATCTCGATTCTACTCCTACACATTTGGGCTGCAATGGCCGAGAGGTTAAGGCGTTGGACTCGAAATCCAATGGGGTTTCCCCGCGCAGGTTCGACTCCTGCTTGCAGCGTAGAGAAGAAAATGTTGTATCCCTTTTTGGATGTGTGGTAAAATAGAGTCTACTCTCCTCATGGTTGCCAGTTTTGAATATGCTTCTCATGCCATTTGTAAATTTGTGCTGTCAAACTGTAGCAGTCCAGTGGAAAGACTGTCTGGTCACTGGTTTCTCTGCCTTGTGCTTAAAAAGAAAGAACTCCCCGTCGGGGAATCGAACCCCGGTCTTCCGTGTGACAGGCGGAGATACTATCCACTATACTAACGAGGACGTATGTTTTATCATGCAGTGATGCTGAGTGAGGTGACTTGCACCTGTACCCTTGATTTTGAAAGTTGCATTAAAAAGATCTGCAATCAATAGATCAAACGCCACATCTCACTTTTGATTCACAGAATGCCACGCTTTTGAACACCTGATCACCTGGAGTTGATACCAGCTTGAAGTTAACAGTGAGTAGACTCTTATGGAGATTCATGTATTTGAATTTACTTCTTAAGCCATTGGCAACTCATAAGCAATCACATCTGTGCACTCCTCCTTGAGCTTGAGGAAGTCAAAGGAATTGATCTCGATTCTACTCCTACACATTTGGTCTGCAATGGCCGAGAGGTTAAGGCGTTGGACTTGAAATCCAATGGGGTTTCCCTGCGCAGGTTCGACTCCTGCTTGCAGCGTAGAGAAGAAAATGTTGTATCCCTTTTTGGATGTGTGGTAAAATAGAGTCTACTCTCCTCATGGTTGCCAGTTTTTAATATGCTTCTCATGCCATTTGTAAATTTGTGCTGTCAAACTGTAGCAGTCCAGTGGAAAGACTGTCTGGTCACTGGTTTCTCTGCCTTGTGCTTAAAAAGAAAGAACTCCCCGTCGGAGAATCGAACCCCGGTCTTCCGCGTGACAGGCGGAGATACTATCCACTATACTAACGAGGACGTATGTTTTATCATGCAGTGATGCTGAGTGAGGTGACTTGCACCTGTACCCTTGATTTTGAAAGTTGCATTAAAAAGATCTGCAATCAATAGATCAAACGCCACATCTCACTTTTGATTCACAGAATGCCACGCTTTTGAACACCTGATCACCTGGAGTTGATACCAGCTTGAATTTAACAGTGAGTAGACTCTTATGGAGATTCATGTATTTGAATTTACTTCTTAAGCCATTGGCAACTCAGAATCAATGACATCTGTGCACTCCTCCTTGAGCTTGAGGAAGTCAAAGGAATTGATCTCGATTCTACTCCTACACATTTGGGCTGCAATGGCCGAGAGGTTAAGGCGTTGGACTCGAAATCCAATGGGGTTTCCCCGCGCAGGTTCGACTCCTGCTTGCAGCGTAGAGAAGAAAATATCATATCCCTTTTTGGATGTGTGGTAAAATAGAGTCTACTCTCCTCATGCTTGCCAGTTTTGAATATGCTTCTCATGCCATTTGTAAATTTGTGCTGTCAAACTGTAGCAGTCCAGTGGAAAGACTGTCTGGTCACTGGTTTCTCTGCCTTGTGCTTAAAAAGAAAGAACTCCCCGTCGGGGAATCGAACCCCGGTCTTCCGCGTGACAGGCGGAGATACTATCCACTATACTAACAAGGACGTATGTCTTATCATGCAGTGATGCTGAGTGAGGTGACTTGCACCTGTACCCTTGATTTTGAAAGTTGCATAAGAGAGATCTGCAATCAATAGATCAAACGCCACATCTCACTTTTGATTCACAGAATGCCACGCTTTTGAACACCTGATCACCTGGAGTTGATACCAGCTTGAAGTTAACAGTGAGTAGACTCTTATGGAGATTCATGTATTTGAATTTACTTCTTAAGCCATTGGCAACTCATAAGCAATCACATCTGTGCACTCCTCCTTGAGCTTGAGGAAGTCAAAGGAATTGATCTCGATTCTACTCCTACACATTTGGTCTGCAATGGCCGAGAGGTTAAGGCGTTGGACTTGAAATCCAATGGGGTTTCCCCGCGCAAGTTTGACTCCTGCTTGCAGCGTAGAGAAGAAAATGTTGTATCCCTTTTTGGATGTGTGGTAAAATAGAGTCTACTCTCCTCATGGTTGCCAGTTTTTAATATGCTTCTCATGCCATTTGTAAATTTGTGCTGTCAAACTGTAGCAGTCCAGTGGAAAGACTGTCTGGTCACTGGTTTCTCTGCCTTGTGCTTAAAAAGAAAGAACTCCCCGTCGGAGAATCGAACCCCGGTCTTCCGCGTGACAGGCGGAGAGTGAGGTGACTTGCACCTGTACCCTTGATTTTGAAAGTTGCATAAAAAAGATCTGCAATCAATAGATCAAACGCCACATCTCACTTTTGATTCACAGAATGCCACGCTTTTGAACACCTGATCACCTGGAGTTGATACCAGCTGGAAGTTAACAGTGTGTAGACTCTTATGGAGATTCATGTATTTGAATTTACTTCTTAAGCCATTGGCAACTCAGAATCAATGACATATGTGCACTCCTCCTTGAGCTTGAGGAAGTCAAAGGAATTGATCTCGATTCTACTCCTACACATTTGGGCTGCAATGGCCGAGAGGTTAAGGCGTTGGACTCGAAATCCAATGGGGTTTCCCCACGCAGGTTCGACTCCTGCTTGCAGCGTAGAGAAGAAAATGTTGTATCCCTTTTTGGATGTGTGGTAAAATAGAGTCTACTCTCCTCATGGTTGCCAGTTTTGAATATGCTTCTCATGCCATTTGTAAATTTGTGCTGTCAAACTGTAGCAGTCCAGTGGAAAGACTGTCTGGTCACTGGTTTCTCTGCCTTGTGCTTAAAAAGAAAGAACTCCCCGTCGGGGAATCGAACCCCGGTCTTCCGCGTGACAGGCGGAGATACTATCCACTATACTAACGAGGACGTATGTTTTATCATGCAGTGATGCTGAGTGAGGTGACTTGCACCTGTACCCTTGATTTTGAAAGTTGCATTAAAAAGATCTGCAATCAATAGATCAAACGCCACATCTCACTTTTGATTCACAGAATGCCACGCTTTTGAACACCTGATCACCTGGAGTTGATACCAGCTTGAAGTTAACAGTGAGTAGACTCTTATGGAGATTCATGTATTTGAATTTACTTCTTAAGCCATTGGCAACTCAGAATCAATGACATCTGTGCACTCCTCCTTGAGCTTGAGGAAGTCAAAGGAATTGATCTCGATTCTACTCCTACACATTTGGGCTGCAATGGCCGAGAGGTTAAGGCGTTGGACTCGAAATCCAATGGGGTTTCCCCGCGCAGGTTCGACTCCTGCTTGCAGCGTAGAGAAGAAAATGTTGTATCCCTTTTTGGATGTGTGGTAAAATAGAGTCTACTCTCCTCATGGTTGCCAGTTTTTAATATGCTTCTCATGCCATTTGTAAATTTGTGCTGTCAAACTGTAGCAGTCCAGTGGAAAGACTGTCTGGTCACTGGTTTCTCTGCCTTGTGCTTAAAAAGAAAGAACTCCCCATCAGAGAATCGAACCCCGGTCTTCCGCATGACAGGCGGAGAGTGAGGTGACTTGCACCTGTACCCTTGATTTTGAAAGTTGCATAAAAAAGATCTGCAATCAATAGATCAAACGCCACATCTCACTTTTGATTCACAGAATGCCACGCTTTTGAACACCTGATCACCTGGAGTTGATACCAGCTGGAAGTTAACAGTGTGTAGACTCTTATGGAGATTCATGTATTTGAATTTACTTCTTAAGCCATTGGCAACTCAGAATCAATGACATATGTGCACTCCTCCTTGAGCTTGAGGAAGTCAAAGGAATTGATCTCGATTCTACTCCTGCACATTTGGGCTGCAATGGCCGAGAGGTTAAGGCGTTGGACTCGAAATCCAATGGGGTTTCCCCGCACAGGTTCGACTCCTGCTTGCAGCGTAGAGAAGAAAATGTTGTATCCCTTTTTGGATGTGTGGTAAAATAGAGTCTACTCTCCTCATGCTTGCCAGTTTTGAATATGCTTCTCATGCCATTTGTAAATTTGTGCTGTCAAACTGTAGCAGTCCAGTGGAAAGACTGTCTGGTCACTGGTTTCTCTGCCTTGTGCTTAAAAAGAAAGAACTCCCCGTCGGGGAATCGAACCCCGGTCTTCCGCGTGACAGGCGGAGATACTATCCACTATACTAACGAGGACGTATGTTTTATCATGCAGTGATGCTGAGTGAGGTGACTTGCACCTGTACCCTTGATTTTGAAAGTTGCATAAAAAAGATCTGCAATCAATAGATCAAACGCCACATCTCACTTTTGATTCACAGAATGCCACGCTTTTGAACACCTGATCACCTGGAGTTGATACCAGCTTGAAGTTAACAGTGAGTAGACTCTTATGGAGATTCATGTATTTGAATTTACTTCTTAAGCCATTGGCAACTCAGAATCAATGACATCTGTGCACTCCTCCTTGAGCTAGAGGAAGTCAAAGGAATTGATCTCGATTCTACTCCTACACATTTGGGCTGCAATGGCCGAGAGGTTAAGGCTTTGGACTCGAAATCCAATGGGGTTTCCCCGCGCAGGTTCTACTCCTGCTTGCAGCGTAGAGAAGAAAATATCATATCCCTTTTTGGATGTGTGGTAAAATAGAGTCTACTCTCCTCATGCTTGCCAGTTTTGAATATGCTTCTCATGCCATTTGTAAATTTGTGCTGTCAAACTGTAGCAGTCCAGTGGAAAGACTGTCTGGTCACTGGTTTCTCTGCCTTGTGCTTAAAAAGAAAGAACTCCCCGTCGGGGAATCGAACCCCGGTCTTCCGCGTGACAGGCGGAGATACTATCCACTATACTAACAAGGACGTATGTCTTATCATGCAGTGATGCTGAGTGAGGTGACTTGCACCTGTACCCTTGATTTTGAAAGTTGCATAAGAGAGATCTGCAATCAATAGATCAAACGCCACATCTCACTTTTGATTCACAGAATGCCACGCTTTTGAACACCTGATCACCTGGAGTTGATACCAGCTTGAAGTTAACAGTGAGTAGACTCTTATGGAGATTCATGTATTTGAATTTACTTCTTAAGCCATTGGCAACTCATAAGCAATCACATCTGTGCACTCCTCCTTGAGCTTGAGGAAGTCAAAGGAATTGATCTCGATTCTACTCCTACACATTTGGTCTGCAATGGCCGAGAGGTTAAGGCGTTGGACTTGAAATCCAATGGGGTTTCCCCGCGCAAGTTTGACTCCTGCTTGCAGCGTAGAGAAGAAAATGTTGTATCCCTTTTTGGATGTGTGGTAAAATAGAGTCTACTCTCCTCATGGTTGCCAGTTTTTAATATGCTTCTCATGCCATTTGTAAATTTGTGCTGTCAAACTGTAGCAGTCCAGTGGAAAGACTATCTGGTCACTGGTTTCTCTGCCTTGTGCTTAAAAAGAAAGAACTCCCCGTCGGAGAATCGAACCCCGGTCTTCCGCGTGACAGGCGGAGAGTGAGGTGACTTGCACCTGTACCCTTGATTTTGAAAGTTGCATAAAAAAGATCTGCAATCAATAGATCAAACGCCACATCTCACTTTTGATTCACAGAATGCCACGCTTTTGAACACCTGATCACCTGGAGTTGATACCAGCTGGAAGTTAACAGTGAGTAGACTCTTATGGAGATTCATGTATTTGAATTTACTTCTTAAGCCATTGGCAACTCAGAATCAATGACATATGTGCACTCCTCCTTGAGCTTGAGGAAGTCAAAGGAATTGATCTCGATTCTACTCCTACACATTTGGGCTGCAATGGCCGAGAGGTTAAGGCGTTGGACTCGAAATCCAATGGGGTTTCCCCGCGCAGGTTCGACTCCTGCTTGCAGCGTAGAGAAGAAAATGTTGTATCCCTTTTTGGATGTGTGGTAAAATAGAGTCTACTCTCCTCATGGTTGCCAGTTTTGAATATGCTTCTCATGCCATTTGTAAATTTGTGCTGTCAAACTGTAGCAGTCCAGTGGAAAGACTGTCTGGTCACTGGTTTCTCTGCCTTGTGCTTAAAAAGAAAGAACTCCCCGTCGGGGAATCGAACCCCGGTCTTCCGCGTGACAGGCGGAGAGTGAGGTGACTTGCACCTGTACCCTTGATTTTGAAAGTTGCATAAAAAAGATCTGCAATCAATAGATCAAACGCCACATCTCACTTTTGATTCACAGAATGCCACGCTTTTGAACACCTGATCACCTGGAGTTGATACCAGCTGGAAGTTAACAGTGAGTAGACTCTTATGGAGATTCATGTATTTGAATTTACTTCTTAAGCCATTGGCAACTCAGAATCAATGACATATGTGCACTCCTCCTTGAGCTTGAGGAAGTCAAAGGAATTGATCTCGATTCTACTCCTACACATTTGGGCTGCAATGGCCGAGAGGTTAAGGCGTTGGACTCGAAATCCAATGGGGTTTCCCCGCGCAGGTTCGACTCCTGCTTGCAGCGTAGAGAAGAAAATGTTGTATCCCTTTTTGGATGTGTGGTAAAATAGAGTCTACTCTCCTCATGGTTGCCAGTTTTGAATATGCTTCTCATGCCATTTGTAAATTTGTGCTGTCAAACTGTAGCAGTCCAGTGGAAAGACTGTCTGGTCACTGGTTTCTCTGCCTTGTGCTTAAAAAGAAAGAACTCCCCGTCGGGGAATCGAACCCCGGTCTTCCGCGTGACAGGCGGAGATACTATCCACTATACTAACGAGGACGTATGTTTTATCATGCAGTGATGCTGAGTGAGGTGACTTGCACCTGTACCCTTGATTTTGAAAGTTGCATTAAAAAGATCTGCAATCAATAGATCAAACGCCACATCTCACTTTTGATTCACAGAATGCCACGCTTTTGAACACCTGATCACCTGGAGTTGATACCAGCTTGAAGTTAACAGTGAGTAGACTCTTATGGAGATTCATGTATTTGAATTTACTTCTTAAGCCATTGGCAACTCAGAATCAATGACATCTGTGCACTCCTCCTTGAGCTTGAGGAAGTCAAAGGAATTGATCTCGATTCTACTCCTACACATTTGGGCTGCAATGGCCGAGAGGTTAAGGCGTTGGACTCGAAATCCAATGGGGTTTCCCCGCGCAGGTTCGACTCCTGCTTGCAGCGTAGAGAAGAAAATGTTGTATCCCTTTTTGGATGTGTGGTAAAATAGAGTCTACTCTCCTCATGGTTGCCAGTTTTGAATATGCTTCTCATGCCATTTGTAAATTTGTGCTGTCAAACTGTTGCAGTCCAGTGGAAAGACTGTCTGGTCACTGGTTTCTCTGCCTTGTGCTTAAAAAGAAAGAACTCCCCGTCAGGGAATCGAGCCCCGGTCTTCCGCGTGACAGGCGGAGATACTATCCACTATACTAACGAGGACGTATGTCTTATCATGCAGTGATGCTGAGTGAGGTGACTTGCACCTGTACCCTTGATTTTGAAAGTTGCATAAAAAAGATCTGCAATCAATAGATCAAACGCCACATCTCACTTTTGATTCACAGAATGCCACGCTTTTGAACACCTGATCACCTGGAGTTGATACCAGCTTGAAGTTAACAGTGAGTAGACTCTTATGGAGATTCATGTATTTGAATTTACTTCTTAAGCCATTGGCAACTCAGAATCAATGACATCTGTGCACTCCTCCTTGAGCTAGAGGAAGTCAAAGGAATTGATCTCGATTCTACTCCTACACATTTGGGCTGCAATGGCCGAGAGGTTAAGGCATTGGACTCGAAATCCAATGGGGTTTCCCCGTGCAGGTTCGACTCCTGCTTGCAGCGTAGAGAAGAAAATATCATATCCCTTTTTGGATGTGTGGTAAAATAGAGTCTACTCTCCTCATGCTTGCCAGTTTTGAATATGCTTCTCATGCCATTTGTAAATTTGTGCTGTCAAACTGTAGCAGTCCAGTGGAAAGACTGTCTGGTCACTGGTTTCTCTGCCTTGTGCTTAAAAAGAAAGAACTCCCCGTCGGGGAATCGAACCCCGGTCTTCCGCGTGACAGGCGGAGATACTATCCACTATACTAACAAGGACGTATGTCTTATCATGCAGTGATGCTGAGTGAGGTGACTTGCACCTGTACCCTTGATTTTGAAAGTTGCATAAGAGAGATCTGCAATCAATAGATCAAACGCCACATCTCACTTTTGATTCACAGAATGCCACGCTTTTGAACACCTGATCACCTGGAGTTGATACCAGCTTGAAGTTAACAGTGAGTAGACTCTTATGGAGATTCATGTATTTGAATTTACTTCTTAAGCCATTGGCAACTCATAAGCAATCACATCTGTGCACTCCTCCTTGAGCTTGAGGAAGTCAAAGGAATTGATCTCGATTCTACTCCTACACATTTGGTCTGCAATGGCCGAGAGGTTAAGGCGTTGGACTTGAAATCCAATGGGGTTTCCCCGCGCAAGTTTGACTCCTGCTTGCAGCGTAGAGAAGAAAATGTATCCCTTTTTGGATGTGTGGTAAAATAGAGTCTACTCTCCTCATGGTTGCCAGTTTTTAATATGCTTCTCATGCCATTTGTAAATTTGTGCTGTCAAACTGTAGCAGTCCAGTGGAAAGACTATCTGGTCACTGGTTTCTCTGCCTTGTGCTTAAAAAGAAAGAACTCCCCGTCGGAGAATCGAACCCCGGTCTTCCGCGTGACAGGCGGAGAGTGAGGTGACTTGCACCTGTACCCTTGATTTTGAACGTTGCATAAAAAAGATCTGCAATCAATAGATCAAACGCCACATCTCACTTTTGATTCACAGAATGCCATGCTTTTGAACACCTGATCACCTGGAGTTGATACCAGCTGGAAGTTAACAGTGAGTAGACTCTTATGGAGATTCATGTATTTGAATTTACTTCTTAAGCCATTGGCAACTCATAAGCAATCACATCTGTGCACTCCTCCTTGAGCTTGAGGAAGTCAAAGGAATTGATCTCGATTCTACTCCTACACATTTGGTCTGCAATGGCCGAGAGGTTAAGGCGTTGGACTTGAAATCCAATGGGGTTTCCCTGCGCAGGTTCGACTCCTGCTTGCAGCGTAGAGAAGAAAATGTTGTATCCCTTTTTGGATGTGTGGTAAAATAGAGTCTACTCTCCTCATGGTTGCCAGTTTTTAATATGCTTCTCATGCCATTTGTAAATTTGTGCTGTCAAACTGTAGCAGTCCAGTGGAAAGACTGTCTGGTCACTGGTTTCTCTGCCTTGTGCTTAAAAAGAAAGAACTCCCCGTCGGAGAATCGAACCCCGGTCTTCCGCGTGACAGGCGGAGAGTGAGGTGACTTGCACCTGTACCCTTGATTTTGAAAGTTGCATAAAAAAGATCTGCAATCAATAGATCAAACGCCACATCTCACTTTTGATTCACAGAATGCCACGCTTTTGAACACCTGATCACCTGGAGTTGATACCAGCTGGAAGTTAACAGTGTGTAGACTCTTATGGAGATTCATGTATTTGAATTTACTTCTTAAGCCATTGGCAACTCAGAATCAATGACATATGTGCACTCCTCCTTGAGCTTGAGGAAGTCAAAGGAATTGATCTCGATTCTACTCCTACACATTTGGGCTGCAATGGCCGAGAGGTTAAGGCGTTGGACTCGAAATCCAATGGGGTTTCCCCGCGCAGGTTCGACTCCTGCTTGCAGCGTAGAGAAGAAAATGTTGTATCCCTTTTTGGATGTGTGGTAAAATAGAGTCTACTCTCCTCATGGTTGCCAGTTTTGAATATGCTTCTCATGCCATTTGTAAATTTGTGCTGTCAAACTGTAGCAGTCCAGTGGAAAGACTGTCTGGTCACTGGTTTCTCTGCCTTGTGCTTAAAAAGAAAGAACTCCCCGTCGGGGAATCGAACCCCGGTCTTCCGCATGACAGGCGGAGATACTATCCACTATACTAACGAGGACGTATGTTTTATCATGCAGTGATGCTGAGTGAGGTGACTTGCACCTGTACCCTTGATTTTGAAAGTTGCATTAAAAAGATCTGCAATCAATAGATCAAACGCCACATCTCACTTTTGATTCACAGAATGCCACGCTTTTGAACACCTGATCACCTGGAGTTGATACCAGCTTGAAGTTAACAGTGAGTAGACTCTTATGGAGATTCATGTATTTGAATTTACTTCTTAACACTAGAGCTCCTAGAGAAGCGAAAATTTTCACAGGGCTTGGTAAGGTCCATGTAGCCCACTCCCCTGCTGTGAAGGGATTAACGCCCATTGTCTTGGTAATGCGGTGGAAGCGGCTCACCCCCGCTCATACGCCTGCCAAAGCCCTGGCTCTCCCCCAAGCTCATACGCCTGCCAAAGCACTCGCTCACCCCCAAGCTCATACGACTTCACGAAAAACTTTTCAAGGTTACAAAGTCGGTATATGTTACCGATGCTACAACAAACAGCGGAAAATTTGTAGACTCGTGTTTCAAGTTACAATTCAAGCGCACGTAGAGACGACAAGTTTCTGTAATGAGTCCCATCAAACTATAAAAATAAATAAAATTGTTTGAATCTTGCTCTTTGTATATTTCCTATACTATACTGTATAATATTTGTTGTAATCAAACACTTTCTGATTCCGCGTTTGAATTCGCGTTTGAAAAGCTAAGAAATTATTAGGCGCAATTAGCTTGATGCTAATGTTATATAGGAAATCTCATCATATGGCTAGCGGAAATTAGCGTGATCGCGTTGCATCACTGCATCACTGATAAATATTGTGATCTAAACAGCAGGCTGGAAAAGGAGAGGAAAAGACAGGAAAACAAATTCATGTGCTGCAAAACAACTTTATTCTGATCAAATATGGATGTCTATTCCGGGTTTCTTGAAGTGGAATGTCCATTCCGGGTGTGGTGAAGTGCGACTCTGGAACAGAAAGAAGAGATTATTGGAGATTATAAAAAGCGATAGGAGATTATAGTGTGTATGTGTGCCTCTTGTGCTCGCAGTGTTTTTGAACTTTCCTTTCCATGATGTCGACAGGTGTAAGTGCGTCTAGTGCTCGCGGGGTATTTGAACCTTCTGGTCCATGATGGCGATGCCACACTGAAGAACAATTCAAAGTACACCTTACATTTTGAATAAGATCTTTCAGAAGACAAAAAAATATGTACCACCACATATACTTATCAACGTACCTTCATGTAGTTGTAGCTAACACTTGCTACACAGCCAGGGTGTATTCGCCAGGTGTACTCGCCGCATGCAACACACGCGTTGATACTGTGGAGAACAATTCAAAGTACACCTTACATTTTGAATAAGATCTTTCAGAAGACAAAAAATATGTACCACCACATATACTTATCAACGTACCTTCATGTAGTTGTAGCTAACACTTGCTACACCGCCAGGGACCCTCGTTCTTACATTTGCGGCAGGTGTACTTGCCGCATTCAACACACACGTTGATGCTGTGGTTGCGGTTGCAGTGTGACTGCACTTGACACGTGGTCGTCTTTCCAGGTGAAGGCGAAGGACGTGGCGTTTTCTTCAACTCCTTTTCCTGTAGATGACGATGACGAAGTTCCCCAGCAAGAGCATATAGAAAAACTCTCCTGCTCTCTGTGGACCCCGTGCATGCTGTGTACAAAACATGCGCGTTCATCGCTGCCAGGTCAAGTATGTTATAAAACACTGCAACGGGCCACCGGCGTGTTCCTGCGCGCACTGTGTATGAACGCACCTTCTGATCCATGATGTCAACGGCGCACTGCAAAGAACAATTACAAAGAAGTACATGTTATATTTTGAACGAATTCATTCATGTATAAATTGATTCTGCCATGCCAACACATATGCATACCTTCATCCGGTTGTAGTCCGTCACGGTGTTTGGCTTCTTTTTTCTGTCGTCGGCAATCCTCACGTGCGTATGCATAGTGCTGAGAACGCAGACGACTTTATTAGCCTTGGGGGCATACACCGTCAGCAGCGCATCATGTGATCTGTACAGCTCTGTTGAAAACTTGTCACGTCCCTTGGTGTTTTTGGCTTCCGTGGGAATTTCCCGTCGAATCTTATTTATTGTCCCAAGCAGAGTTGTGTTGGCCTCCAGCAACTTTTCAGCCAGTGAAAGAGATGTGAAGAAATTGTCCGTGGCTACAGTTCTTCCCTTGCCCAGGTATGGCTTCATGAGTTTCATAACCACATTCTCGGACACTCTTTCACCCTTGGGACGATCGGGGTCCTTTCCCAGATATGGAATTGCGTTGCACATGAACTTCGTCTTCAAGTCAGAAGCAACCCAAAACTTAATCCCAAATTTGTCCGGCTTTGATGCAATGTACTGTGTGAACGGACAGCAAACCTTGGTAGGAAACAGCTGCTCGTCGACTGTAAGATCTTGACCGGGGGTGTAAGACAGGTTGCAATTCTTCACAAATCGCTGCCAGATGTCCGAGATCGCAGCAAACTTGTCGCTCTTCGCACGCTCCGCACGGGTGTCCTTGTTATCAAACCGCAGGTACCGCATAATTTCCTGGTACCGGTCCCGCGGCATTGTCTCCTTGATCGAAGGCACAGCGAACATTGCTGACCAACACTCCGTCATGGCTCCAACAGGAGAGAGGACTGCACGTAGAAAAAGGATGGCTACGAACGCCATCAATTCACTGACCGAAAAACTCCAGGTGCGGTCTGTTCTGTGGGCTTCATGGACTGTGCAATCGGTGATGAGTCGCAGCATCTCCATGTCGAGCAAACACAGAAAACTCTGCAGCCTACTTGTGATCCTACGCTGTATGAGTAAAAATAAATAAATGACGCAAGGTTAATTACACGTACGAAATATCAGTCAAACACAAGCATAAACACTGCAAAGAATATTACGTTACTACGTTGTATGAGTAAAAATAAATAAATGACGCAAGGTTAATTACATGTACGAAATATCAGTCAAACACAAGCATAAACACTGCAAAGAATATTACGTTACTACGTTGTATGAGTAAAAATAAATAAATGACGCAAGGTTAATTACACGTACGAAATATCAGTCAAACACAAGCATAAACACTGCAAAAAATATTACGTTACTATACCTTGGCATGTTCTGTAGGCCCAGCCGGCTCAACGAATGATGAATTGGGCAAACGGCTGACATGAGAGCGTGTGATGTCAACCTTCTCCCACACAGTACCGTCTTTTGCCCGTACAGCCTGTGTAGAAGCGCTTGGTCCAGGTGTGGTGTCGGCCTGTGTAGCGCTTGGTCCAGGTGTGGTGTCGGCCTGTGTACGATTCCTCTTTCTTGGAGGGCTCTTCTTTACCTCATCCGATGAAAAGTTTGTGTCTTCATCCGATGAATCGCTGGTAAAACTACAGCAAGAAAGTTCCTCTCCCCCATCGGACTCGCAGCAGTCCACGTTTGTAAGGATGGTCGCAAGTTCTTTAGCAGTGTACCTCCTCTGGTGCGCCATAGTGTTTTCCGTCTTCTCCACACAGGATAGTAAGGAAAATGTAAGTCACCAGCATTTGTGTTTCTGCTTTTATCATGACTCTGAAGAACACACCCACAGCAGCTCATACAAATGTAAATCTGGGACGCTTCATACATAACGCCGAAACCACGCTAATGACATACATACATGGGACCCGTGATAATGGTTCAAATATGTAAATGTGTTGCGCTATTGAAATGTGGCGCTATTCCTGCTTCTATCATGACTGAAGAACACACCCACAGACAGCAGCTCATACTAACTGAACATACCCCTAACTGAAAAGAAAAATCTATCTATCTATCTATTTACTATCTATCTATCTATTTACTATCTATCTATCTATCTATCTATCTATCTATCTATCTATCTATCTATCTATCTATCTATCTATCTATGCTTCATAAATAACGCCAATACCACGCTAATGATAATGTGTTTCAGCTTCTATCATGACTGAAGAACACACCCACAGACAGCAGCTCATACTAACTGAACATACCCCTCACTGAAAAGAAAAATCTATCTATCTATCTATCTCTCTCTCTCTCTCTCTATATATATATATATATATATATATATATATATATATATATATTATCTATCTATCTATCTATCGACGCTTCATAACGACAATAACACGCTAATGATAATGTGTTTCACGGGAACACTATGGACCCGTGATAATGGTTCAGCGATGTAAATGTGTGGCGCTATTGAAGTGCATACACAAGAAAATCTGGGACGCTTCATAACGACAATACCACGCTAATGATAATGTGTTTCACGGGAACAATATAGACCCGTGATAATGGTTCAGCGATGTAAATGTGTGGCGCTATTGAAGTGCATACACAAGAAAATCTGGGACGCTTCATAACGACAATACCACGCTAATGATAATGTGTTTCACGGGAACACTATGGACCCGTGATAATGGTTCAGCGATGTAAATGTGTGGCGCTATTGAAGTGCATACACAAGAAAATCTGGGACGCTTCATAACGACAATACCACGCTAATGATAATGTGTTTCACGGGAACAATATAGACCCGTGATAATGGTTCAGCGATGTAAATGTGTGGCGCTATTGAAGTGCATACACAAGAAAATCTGGGACGCTTCATAACGACAATACCACGCTAATGATAATGTGTTTCACGGGAACAATATAGACCCGTGATAATGGTTCTGCGATGTAAATGTGTGGCGCTATTGAAGTGCATACACAAGAAAATCTGGGACGCTTCATAACGACAATAACACGCTAATGATAATGTGTTTCACGGGAACAATATAGACCCGTGATAATGGTTCAGCGATGTAAATGTGTGGCGCTATTGAAGTGCATACACAAGAAAATCTGGGACGCTTCATAACGACAATACCACGCTAATGATAATGTGTTTCACGGGAACACTATGGACCCGTGATAATGGTTCAGCGATGTAAATGTGTGGCGCTATTGAAGTGCATACACAAGAAAATCTGGGACGCTTCATAACGACAATACCACGCTAATGATAATGTGTTTCACGGGAACAATATAGACCCGTGATAATGGTTCAGCGATGTAAATGTGTGGCGCTATTGAAGTGCATACACAAGAAAATCTGGGACGCTTCATAACGACAATACCACGCTAATGATAATGTGTTTCACGGGAACACTATGGACCCGTGATAATGGTTCTGCGATGTAAATGTGTGGCGCTATTGAAGTGCATACACAAGAAAATCTGGGACGCTTCATAACGACAATAACACGCTAATGATAATGTGTTTCACGGGAACAATATAGACCCGTGATAATGGTTCAGCGATGTAAATGTGTGGCGCTATTGAAGTGCATACACAAGAAAATCTGGGACGCTTCATAACGACAATACCACGCTAATGATAATGTGTTTCACGGGAACACTATGGACCCGTGATAATGGTTCTGCGATGTAAATGTGTGGCGCTATTGAAGTGCATACACAAGAAAATCTGGGACGCTTCATAACGACAATAACACGCTAATGATAATGTGTTTCACGGGAACAATATAGACCCGTGATAATGGTTCAGCGATGTAAATGTGTGGCGCTATTGAAGTGCATACACAAGAAAATCTGGGACGCTTCATAACGACAATACCACGCTAATGATAATGTGTTTCACGGGAACACTATGGACCCGTGATAATGGTTCATAATAATGACTGAAGAACACACCCACAGACAGCAGCTCATACTAACTGAGCATACCCCTAACTGAAAAGAAAAATCTATCTATCTATCTATCTCTCTCTCTCTCATATATATATATATATATATATATATATATATATATATATATATATATATATATATATATATATATATATGTGTGTGTGTGTGTGTGTGTGTGTGTGTGTGTAATTCAAGCGCACGCAGCAGCAGACGTAGAGACAACTGTTTCTCTAACAACAGCTTGAGGCTAATGTTATATTGGAAATCCCATGGCATTGCTAGCCGAAATTAGCATTATGATTGCGGTGCTATCTATCTAATTCTAGACAGAATATACCCAATAAAGACAGTGAGAGGATCAAACAAATACATGTGCTATACTTTATTGACAGATATACAACAAATTTAGCAGTATATAATATATTTACAGAGGATATTAGTAGCAGTAGTAGACTGCAGTAGTAGACTGCAGTAGACTGCTGCCTCAGACTTGCTCTGTGAATTAACATAATAAAGGGTGATGTTTGTTCTTGCTAATTGCTGGTAAGACAGAGGGGAAGGAGGGGTGATGTCCTGACAGTCTTGAATTTTCAGGAGCTCTAGTGTTAAGCCATTGGCAACTCAGAATCAATGACATCTGTGCACTCCTCCTTGAGCTTGAGGAAGTCAAAGGAATTGATCTCGATTCTACTCCTACACATTTGGGCTGCAATGGCCGAGAGGTTAAGGCGTTGGACTCGAAATCCAATGGGGTTTCCCCGCGCAGGTTCGACTCCTGCTTGCAGCGTAGAGAAGAAAATGTTGTATCCCTTTTTGGATGTGTGGTAAAATAGAGTCTACTCTCCTCATGGTTGCCAGTTTTGAATATGCTTCTCATGCCATTTGTAAATTTGTGCTGTCAAACTGTTGCAGTCCAGTGGAAAGACTGTCTGGTCACTGGTTTCTCTGCCTTGTGCTTAAAAAGAAAGAACTCCCCGTCGGGGAATCGAACCCCGGTCTTCCGCGTGACAGGCGGAGATACTATCCACTATACTAACGAGGACGTATGTCTTATCATGCAGTGATGCTGAGTGAGGTGACTTGCACCTGTACCCTTGATTTTGAAAGTTGCATAAAAAAGATCTGCAATCAATAGATCAAACGCCACATCTCACTTTTGATTCACAGAATGCCACGCTTTTGAACACCTGATCACCTGGAGTTGATACCAGCTTGAAGTTAACAGTGAGTAGACTCTTATGGAGATTCATGTATTTGAATTTACTTCTTAAGCCATTGGCAACTCAGAATCAATGACATCTCTGCACTCCTCCTTGAGCTTGAGTAAGTAAACGTAGTGGGCTTTTGGGATTTTGATGAACTAAATAAATTGCCATTGTACGCAATAGTGGGGCAATGGGATTGTAACCCGAATTTGGATCCCAATTGCCGTTTAACTAAATTGCCGAATGGACACCTTTGTGATTTCCTTACTGACCACACTGGTAAGTCAATAGGGGCTTCGTGGACGCCTGTAGGGGCGCCCTCGCGCTGTCCGTGGACCACGCCCGATACCGGCCACTGATCCGAAGTCAGTTTTAAGTCGTGGCACGTGGCATAATGGGCAAGCTGGCAAGGGATCCCACTTCCAATTTATTCAATGTGTTGGCATGCTATTCAAATAGATTGCAAGTGGGAGGTTTCAACACACCTCCCCCAAACCCCACCCACATCCCATTTCTAGTTTATACCATGTGTTTGCTTGGTATTGAAATAGATTGCAATTGGGATGTTGGCCACCACCCACCCCAGGTGGGCGTGTACAAGTTCAGGAATTAAAGGTAGGGGCACAGGAAGAGAACCGAAGGTCGTAGGGGTCCGAAACTTGGTGGGGGGGTAGTGTGGGACCCCCTAAACAACATATTGAAGCCCCGCCCCCAAAAGTGGGCGTGGCCGGAAGTAGATGTTCCCATGGTCCGATTGGCTCGAGACTTGATAGGGGAGTAGTGTGGGACCCCCTAAACAACATATTGAAGCCCCGCCCCCAAAAGTGGGCGTGGCCGGAAGTAGATGTTCCCATGGTCCGATCGGCTCGAGACTTGATAGGGGAGTAGTGTGGGACCCCCTAAACAACATATTGAAGCCCCGCCCCCAAAAGTGGGCGTGGCCGGAAGTTGTAGTTCCCATGGGCCAATCGGCTCGAAACTTTGCAGGGTAGTTCTGTTAGGGACCTCAAACAACATATTAAAAGCTCGTGTCCGTAGGTGGTCGGGAAGTCGAAAAACGAACCAGGAAGTGGAACAGGAAGTGACTTTCCCGAGGTCGTAGGGTCATGAAATTTCATAGGGCATGTCTGAGAGGGCTCCGGCACAACATACTGTAAGCCCGAGTCCGAACGCCAAGCGGAATTTTCACACCGCCCAACCAAATCCTTACTAACCCTTTCGCATCCCAATTCCAATTTATCTCACATAGTGCTCATAGATGGTTCGTGGACACAAATCCTATTCACCTAGTCCATTGAAAATAATTTTCAGGAATATTTTTTTCTGATTTTTTTACAAGGCTCTGGAAGGGCCTAGACATGCGGTTTTCGGATATGTGGTCGAGGGCCCCGGGACGAACCAGCATTCGACGCCCCGACTTCGAAGCTCCTCCCTAAACCCTGATTGGCCGCATCCCAATCCCAATCTATTTCCATTCATTTTTCGTGGACACATTGAAAAAGCAATTACCTGTTGGCATGCTTAAATAGATGGCAAGTGGGATGGTTAGACACACAATAGATTGCAATTGGGATGTTGGCCACCACCCACCCCAGGTGGGCGTGTACAAAGTTCAGAATTAGAGTTAAGAGCACAGGAAGAGAACCGAATATCGTAGGGGCCCGAAACTTGATAGGGGGGTAGTGTGGGACCCCTAAAACAACATATTGAAGCCCCGCCCCCAAAAAGTGGGCGTGGCCGGAAGTAGGTGTTCCCATAGGCCGATTGGCTTGAGACTTCATAGGGGAGTAGTGTGGGGCCCCTAAAACAACATATTTAAGCCCCGCCCCCAAAAGTGGGCGTGGCCGGAAGTAGGTGTTCCCATGGGCCAATCGGCTCGAAACTTTGCAGGGGAGTTATGTTAGGGACCCCAAACAACATACTAAAAGCTCGTGTCCGTAAGTGGGCGGGAAGTCAAAAAACGAACCAGGAAGTGGAACAGGAAGTGACTTTCCCGAGGTCGGAGGGTCATGAAATTTCATAAGGGATGTCTGAGAGGGCTTTGGAACAACATACTGTAAGCACGGAGCCCTAGGTCATACCGTTTGGGCGTGGCTAAGTTTTAAAGGTGTTTTTTTTCTAACACAGAACAGTCACAAGCATACATTTGGGGCCGCTGAAGGGCCAAAATTTGACGTAAAGGTCCCAAAATCGGTCGGGGTCATGTATGTTATGGCCTAAAAGAGGATCCCAAGGCCCAAGTCCGTAGCTCAAAGCGTTGGCGTATGGCAACAAAAAAGATAATGCACTGTAGGGAGAGGCCTAAAGTTTAAACGCATATTTTCATACATTTGGGGCCGCTGAGGGGCCAAAATTTAACCTAGGGGTCCCAAAATCGGTCGAGGTCATGTATGTTATGGCCTAAAAGAGGATCCCAAGGCCCAAGTCCGTAGCTCGAAGCGTTGGCGTATGGCAGCAAAAAAGATATTGCACTGTAGGGAGAGGCCTAAAGTTTAAACGCATATTTTCATACATTTGGGGCCGCTGAGGGGCCAAAATTTAACCTAGGGGTCCCAAAATCGGTCGAGGTCGTCTCTGTGATGGCCCGATGGAGGATCCCGAGTTGCAAGTCCGTAGCTCAAAGCGTTGGCGTATGGCAGCCTAAAAGATATTGCGCTGTAGTCGTAGGCCAAAGGTCAAACAGAAATGTACATACATTTGGGGCCGCTGAGGGCCCAAAATTTAACCTAGGGGTCCCAAAATCGGTCGAGGTCATGTATGTTATGGCCTAAAAGAGGATCCCAAGGCCCAAGTCCGTAGCTCGAAGCGTTGGCGTATGGCAGCAAAAAAGATATTGCACTGTAGGGAGAGGCCTAAAGTTTAAACGCATATTTTCATACATTTGGGGCCGCTGAGGGGCCAAAATTTAACCTAGGGGTCCCAAAATCGGTCGAGGTCGTCTCTGTGATGGCCCGATGGAGGATCCCGAGTTGCAAGTCCGTAGCTCAAAGCGTTGGCGTATGGCAGCCTAAAAGATATTGCGCTGTAGTCGTAGGCCAAAGGTCAAACAGAAATGTACATACATTTGGGGCCGCTGAGGGCCCAAAATTTAACCTAGGGGTCCCAAAATCGGTCGAGGTTGTCTCTGTGATGGCCCGATGGAGGATCCCAAGGCCCAAGTCCGTAGCTCGAAGCGTTGGCGTATGGCAGCAAAAAAGATATTGCACTGTAGGGAGAGGCCTAAAGTTTAAACGCATATTTTCATACATTTGGGGCCGCTGAGGGGCCAAAATTTGACGTAGGGGTCCCAAAATCGGTCGAGGTCGTCTCTGTGATGGCCCGATGGAGGATCCCGAGTTGCAAGTCCGTAGCTCAAAGCGTTGGCGTATGGCAGCCTAAAAGATATTGCGCTGTAGTCGTAGGCCAAAGGTCAAACAGAAATGTACATACATTTGGGGCCGCTGAGGGCCCAAAATTTAACCTAGGGGTCCCAAAATCGGTCGAGGTTGTCTCTGTGATGGCCCGATGGAGGATCCCAAGTTGCAAGTCCGTAGCTCAAAGCGTTGGCGTATGGCAGCCATTAATCTATTGCGCTGTAGTCGTACACCTAAAGGTCAAACACAAATGTGCACACACTTGTGGCTCCTGAGAGTCTAAACCTGCACGTATCCACACATGCCTGCAGAGTGTTATTAGACCCAACAAATTGATAAAGATAGTGCATGCACAGACTCATAGGTCATATGGTTTGGGTGTGGCTATCATTTGAATTTGCACTTTTAGGCAGAATCTCCAACACTTAAAGCACAAGACCATGTGTGCGGGGCCCCTGAAGGACCAAACCTGCACGTATCCACACGTGCCTGCAGAGTGTTATTAGACCCAACAAATTGATAAAGATAGTGCATGCACAGACTCATAGGTCATATGGTTTGGGTGTGGCTATCATTTGAATTTGCACTTTTAGGCAGAATCTCCTCTAACACTTAAAGCACAAGACCATGTGTGCGGGGCCCCTGAAGGACCAAACCTGCACGTATCCACACGTGCCTGCAGAGTGTTATTAGACCCAACAAATTGATAAAGATAGTGCATGCACAGACTCATAGGTCATATGGTTTGGGTGTGGCTATCATTTGAATTTGCACTTTTAGGCAGAATCTCCTCTAACACTTAAAGCACAAGACCATGTGTGTGGGGCCCCTGAAGGACCAAACCTGCACGTATCCACACGTGCTTCCAGAGTGTTAATATACCCCACCCACTGAGGAAGATACTCCGAGCACAGACCCTTAGGTCATACGGATTGGGCGTGGCTAACTTTTGAAAGTGATTTTTTTCTAACACAGAGAGGTCACGAGCATACATTTGGGGATGCTGAGGGGCCAAAATTTGACGTAGAGGTCCCAAAATCGGTCGAGGTCATCTCTGTGATGGCCCGATGGACCATCCCAAGTTGCAAGTCCGTAGCTCGAAGCGTTGGCGTATGGCAGCCATTAATCTATTGCGCTGTAGTCGTAGGCCTTAAGGTCAAACACAAATTTTCATACATTTGGGGCCCCTGAGGGGCCAAAATTTGACGTAGAGGTCCCAAAATCGGTCGAGGTCGTCTCTGTGATGGCCCGATGGACCATCCCAAGTTGCAAGTCCGTAGCTCGAAGCGTTGGCGTATGGCAGCCATTAATCTATTGCGCTGTAGTCGTAGGCCTTAAGGTCAAACCCAAATTTTCATACATTTGGGGCCCCTGAGGGGCCAAAATTTGACGTAGAGGTCCCAAAATCGGTCGAGGTCGTCTCTGTGATGGCCCGATGGACCATCCCAAGTTGCAAGTCCGTAGCTCGAAGCGTTGGCGTATGGCAGCCATTAATCTATTGCGCTGTAGTCGTAGGCCTTAAGGTCAAACCCAAATTTTCATACATTTGGGGCCCCTGAGGGGCCAAAATTTGACGTAGAGGTCCCAAAATCGGTCGAGGTCGTCTCTGTGATGGCCCGATGGACCATCCCAAGTTGCAAGTCCGTAGCTCGAAGCGTTGGCGTATGGCAGCCATTAATCTATTGCGCTGTAGTCGTAGGCCTTAAGGTCAAACCCAAATTTTCATACATTTGGGGCCCCTGAGGGGCCAAAATTTGACGTAGAGGTCCCAAAATCGGTCGAGGTCGTCTCTGTGATGGCCCGATGGACCATCCCAAGTTGCAAGTCCGTAGCTCGAAGCGTTGGCGTATGGCAGCCATTAATCTATTGCGCTGTAGTCGTAGGCCTTAAGGTCAAACCCAAATTTTCATACATTTGGGGCCCCTGAGGGGCCAAAATTTGACGTAGAGGTCCCAAAATCGGTCGAGGTCGTCTCTGTGATGGCCCGATGGACCATCCCAAGTTGCAAGTCCGTAGCTCGAAGCGTTGGCGTATGGCAGCCATTAATCTATTGCGCTGTAGTCGTAGGCCTTAAGGTCAAACCCAAATTTTCATACATTTGGGGCCCCTGAGGGGCCAAAATTTGACGTAGAGGTCCCAAAATCGGTCGAGGTCGTCTCTGTGATGGCCCGATGGACCATCCCAAGTTGCAAGTCCGTAGCTCGAAGCGTTGGCGTATGGCAGCCATTAATCTATTGCGCTGTAGTCGTAGGCCTTAAGGACCCCATTCAAATAGATTGGAATTGGACGATTTGTACTTACCGATCCCAATTCCAATCTATTTGAATGGGACCCCATTCAAATAGATTGGAATTGTACGATTTGTACTTACCGATCCCAATTCCAATCTATTTGAATGGCATCCCAATTCCAATTTATTTGACTGATGGAAATAAATTGGAATTGGGATCCCATTCAAATAGATTGGAAGTGGGATCGGTAAGTACAAATTGTCCAATTCCAATTTATTTGAATGGGGTCCCATTGAAATAGATTGGAATTGGGATCGGTAAGTACAAATTGTCCAATTCCAATTTATTTGAATGGGGTCCCATTGAAATAGATTGGAATTGGGATCGGTAAGTACAAATCGTCCAATTCCAATTTATTTGAATGGGGTCCCATTGAAATAGATTGGAATTGGGATCGGTAAGTACAAATTGTCCAATTCCAATTTATTTGAATGGCATCCCAATTCCAACTTATTTAAGTGATGGAAATAAATTGGAATTGGGATCCCATTCAAATAGATTGGAATTGGGATCGGTAAGTACAAATCGTCCAATTCCAATTTATTTGAATGGCATCCCAATTCCAATCTATTTAACACATGGAAATAAATTGGAATTGGGATGCAGTAAAATGAGGTTATAAGTTATTTTACAAAACACTTATTTTAAGCTTAAAAAACCATTTATCCATACTCCCCATGTCTGTCTGATGCAAACTGAGTGGTCAGAGTTTTGAAATTCCACTGTCCAATACCCCACTATTTTGATGACTTGAATAAATTGGAAGTGGGATCTCTATATCTCAGCTTCAGAATGACATAGCTTGAAAATTTCAACACTCAGCACTAAGTTTAGGTGTGCCTGACTCACTGTGTGAGTTTGGAGAAGATTGCAGAAAGTCAAAATTTTGGCTCAAAAAAACTCTAAGGGGTTAGTGTGTGTGTTTTTTTGAAGCAAAATTTTGACTTTCTGCAAACTTCACCAAACTCACACAGTGAGTTAGGAGGACTCAAACTTAGAGAGGAGTGGTAAAAGAATCGTGCTATCATATTCCAAAGCTGAGATCTGGAGATCCCACTTCCAATTTATTCAAGTCATCAAAATAGTGGGGTTTTGGACACCACAGTCTGACAACTCTGAACACCCAGCTTGCATAAACCAGACATGGGGAGCATGGATAAATGGTTTTTGAAGTGTTTTAGTGATAAGAAAAAAAAACTTAGAAATCAATGTATTTGAATGGCATCCCAATTCCAATTTATTTGACTGATGGAAATAAATTGGAATTGGGATCCCATTCAAATAGATTGGAATTGGGATCGGTAAGTACAAATTGTCCAATTCCAATTTATTTGAATGGGGTCCCATTGAAATAGATTGGAATTGGGATCGGTAAGTACAAATTGTCCAATTCCAATTTATTTGAATGGGGTCCCATTGAAATAGATTGGAATTGGGATTGGTAAGTACAAATCGTCCAATTCCAATTTATTTGAATGGGGTCCCATTGAAATAGATTGGAATTGGGATCGGTAAGTACAAATTGTCCAATTCCAATTTATTTGAATGGCATCCCAATTCCAATTTATTTAAGTGATGGAAATAAATTGGAATTGGGATCCCATTCAAATAGATTGGAATTGGGATTGGTAAGTACAAATTGTCCAATTCCAATTTATTTGAATGGCATCCCAATTCCAATTTATTTAAGTGATGGAAATAAATTGGAATTGGGATCCCATTGAAATAGATTGGAATTGGGATCGGTAAGTACAAATTGTCCAATTCCAATTTATTTGAAAGGGGTCCCATTGAAATAGATTGGAATTGGGATCGGTAAGTACAAATTGTCCAATTCCAATTTATTTGAATGGGGTCCCATTGAAATAGATTGGAATTGGGATCGGTAAGTACAAATTGTCCAATTCCAATTTATTTGAATGGGGTCCCATTGAAATAGATTGGAATTGGGATTGGTAAGTACAAATCGTCCAATTCCAATTTATTTGAATGGGGTCCCATTGAAATAGATTGGAATTGGGATCGGTAAGTACAAATTGTCCAATTCCAATTTATTTGAATGGCATCCCAATTCCAATTTATTTAAGTGATGGAAATAAATTGGAATTGGGATCCCATTGAAATAGATTGGAATTGGGATCGGTAAGTACAAATTGTCCAATTCCAATTTATTTGAATGGCATCCCAATTCCAATTTATTTAAGTGATGGAAATAAATTGGAATTGGGATCCCATTGAAATAGATTGGAATTGGGATCGGTAAGTACAAATTGTCCAATTCCAATTTATTTGAAAGGGGTCCCATTGAAATAGATTGGAATTGGGATCGGTAAGTACAAATTGTCCAATTCCAATTTATTTGAATGGGGTCCCATTGAAATAGATTGGAATTGGGATCGGTAAGTACAAATTGTCCAATTCCAATTTATTTGAATGGGGTCCCATTGAAATAGATTGGAATTGGGATTGGTAAGTACAAATCGTCCAATTCCAATTTATTTGAATGGGGTCCCATTGAAATAGATTGGAATTGGGATCGGTAAGTACAAATTGTCCAATTCCAATTTATTTGAATGGCATCCCAATTCCAATTTATTTAAGTGATGGAAATAAATTGGAATTGGGATCCCATTGAAATAGATTGGAATTGGGATCGGTAAGTACAAATTGTCCAATTCCAATTTATTTGAATGGCATCCCAATTCCAATTTATTTAAGTGATGGAAATAAATTGGAATTGGGATCCCATTGAAATAGATTGGAATTGGGATCGGTAAGTACAAATTGTCCAATTCCAATTTATTTGAATGGGGTCCCATTGAAATAGATTGGAATTGGGATTGGTAAGTACAAATCGTCCAATTCCAATTTATTTGAATGGGGTCCCATTGAAATAGATTGGAATTGGGATCGGTAAGTACAAATTGTCCAATTCCAATTTATTTGAATGGCATCCCAATTCCAATTTATTTAAGTGATGGAAATAAATTGGAATTGGGATCCCATTGAAATAGATTGGAATTGGGATCGGTAAGTACAAATTGTCCAATTCCAATTTATTTGAATGGCATCCCAATTCCAATTTATTTAAGTGATGGAAATAAATTGGAATTGGGATCCCATTGAAATAGATTGGAATTGGGATCGGTAAGTACAAATTGTCCAATTCCAATTTATTTGAATGGCATCCCAATTCCAATTTATTTAAGTGATGGAAATAAATTGGAATTGGGATGCAGTAAAATGAGGTTATAAGTTATTTTACAAAACACTTATTTTAAGCTTAGAAAACCATTTATCCATACTCCCCATGTCTGTCTGATGCAAACTGAGTGGTCAGAGTTTTGAAATTCCACTGTCCAATACCCCACTATTTTGATGACTTGAATAAATTGGAAGTGGGATCTCTATATCTCAGCTTCAGAATGACCTAGCTTGAAAATTTCAATGCTCAGCACTAAGTTTAGGTGTGCCTGACTCACTGTGTGAGTTTGGAGAAGATTGCAGAAAGTCAAAATTTTGGCTCAAAAAAACTCTAAGGGGTTAGTGTGTGAGTTTTTTTGGGGCAAAATTTTGACTTTCTGCAAACTTCACCAAACTCACACAGTGAGTTAGGAGGACTCAAACTTAGAGAGGAGTGGTAAAAGAATCGTGCTATCATATTCCAAAGCTGAGATCTGGAGATCCCACTTCCAATTTATTCAAGTCATCAAAATAGTGGGGTTTTGGACACCACAGTCTGACAACTCTGAACACCCAGCTTGCATAAACCAGACATGGGGAGCATGGATAAATGGTTTTTGAAGTGTTTTAGTGATAAGAAAAAAAAACTTAGAAATCAATGTATTTGAATGGCATCCCAATTCCAATTTATTTGACTGATGGAAATAAATTGGAATTGGGATCCCATTGAAATAGATTGGAATTGGGATCGGTAAGTACAAATTGTCCAATTCCAATTTATTTTAATGGCATCCCAATTCCAATTTATTTAAGTGATGGAAATAAATTGGAATTGGGATCCCATTGAAATAGATTGGAATTGGGATTGGTAAGTACAAATTGTCCAATTCCAATTTATTTGAATGGCATCCCAATTCCAATTTATTTAAGTGATGGAAATAAATTGGAATTGGGATCCCATTGAAATAGATTGGAATTGGGATCGGTAAGTACAAATTGTCCAATTCCAATTTATTTGAATGGGGTCCCATTGAAATAGATTGGAATTGGGATCGGTAAGTACAAATTGTCCAATTCCAATTTATTTGAATGGGGTCCCATTGAAATAGATTGGAATTGGGATTGGTAAGTACAAATCGTCCAATTCCAATTTATTTGAATGGGGTCCCATTGAAATAGATTGGAATTGGGATCGGTAAGTACAAATTGTCCAATTCCAATTTATTTGAATGGCATCCCAATTCCAATTTATTTAAGTGATGGAAATAAATTGGAATTGGGATCCCATTGAAATAGATTGGAATTGGGATCGGTAAGTACAAATTGTCCAATTCCAATTTATTTGAATGGCATCCCAATTCCAATTTATTTAACTGATGGAAATAAATTGGAATTGGGATCCCATTGAAATAGATTGGAATTGGGATCGGTAAGTACAAATTGTCCAATTCCAATTTATTTGAATGGGGTCCCATTGAAATAGATTGGAATTGGGATCAGTAAGTACAAATTGTCCAATTCCAATTTATTTGAATGGGGTCCCATTGAAATAGATTGGAATTGGGATTGGTAAGTACAAATCGTCCAATTCCAATTTATTTGAATGGGGTCCCATTGAAATAGATTGGAATTGGGATCGGTAAGTACAAATTGTCCAATTCCAATTTATTTGAATGGCATCCCAATTCCAATTTATTTAAGTGATGGAAATAAATTGGAATTGGGATCCCATTGAAATAGATTGGAATTGGGATCGGTAAGTACAAATTGTCCAATTCCAATTTATTTGAATGGCATCCCAATTCCAATTTATTTAACTGATGGAAATAAATTGGAATTGGGATGCAGTAAAATGAGGTTATAAGTTATTTTACAAAACACTTATTTTAAGCTTAGAAAACCATTTATCCATACTCCCCATGTCTGTCTGATGCAAACTGGGTGGTCAGAGTTTTGAAATTCCACTGTCCAATACCCCACTATTTTGATGACTTGAATAAATTGGAAGTGGGATCGCCAGATCTCAGCCTTAGAATGACATAGCTTGAAAATTTCAACGCTCAGCACTAAGTTTAGGTGTGCCTGACTCACTGTGTGAGTTTGGAGAAGATTGCAGAAAGTCAAAATTTTGGCTCAAAAAAACTCTAAGGGGTTAGTGTGTGAGTTTTTTTGGGGCAAAATTTTGACTTTCTGCAAACTTCACCAAACTCACACAGTGAGTTAGGAGGACTCAAACTTAGAGAGGAGTGGTGAAAGAATTGTGCTATCATGTTCCAAAGCTGAGATCTGGAGATCCCACTTCCAATTTATTCAAGTCATCAAAATAGTGGGGTTTTGGACACCACAGTCTGACAACTCTGAACACCCAACTTGCATAAACCAGACATGGGGAGCATGGATAAATGATTTTTGAAGTGTTTTAGTGATAAGAAAAAAAACTTAGAAATCAATGTATTTGAATGGCATCCCAATTCCAATTTATTTGACTGATGGAAATAAATTGGAATTGGGATCCCATTCAAATAGATTGGAATTGGGATCGGTAAGTACAAATCGTCCAATTCCAATCTATTTGAATGGGGTCCCATTGAAATAGATTGGAATTGGGATCGGTAAGTACAAATCGTCCAATTCCAATTTATTTGAATGGGGTCCCATTGAAATAGATTGGAATTGGGATCGGTAAGTACAAATCGTCCAATTCCAATTTATTTGAATGGGGTCCCATTGAAATAGATTGGAATTGGGATCGGTAAGTACAAATCGTCCAATTCCAATTTATTTGAATGGGGTCCCATTGAAATAGATTGGAATTGGGATCGGTAAGTACAAATCGTCCAATTCCAATTTATTTGAATGGGGTCCCATTCAAATAGATTGGAATTGGGATCGGTAAGTACAAATCGTCCAATTCCAATTTATTTGAATGGCATCCCAATTCCAATTTATTTGACTGATGGAAATAAATTGGAATTGGGATCCCATTCAAATAGATTGGAATTGGGATCGGTAAGTACAAATTGTCCAATTCCAATTTATTTGAATGGCATCCCAATTCCAATTTATTTGACTGATGGAAATAAATTGGAATTGGGATGCGATAGAGTTTGGGTTAGTGGTGTAAAAATTCCGCTTGGCTTTCGGACTCGTGCTTACAGTATGTTGCTCCAGTGCCCCCCCAGACCTCCCCTATGAAATTTCATGACCCTACGACCTCGGGAAAGTCACTTCCTGTTCCACTTCCTGGTTCATTTTTCGACTTCCCGACCACCTACGGACACGAGCTTTTAGTATGTTGTTTGTGGTCCCAAATAGAACTCCCCTGCAAAGTTTTGAGCCGATCGGCCCATGGGAACACCTACTTCCGGTCACGCCCACTTTTAGGGGCGGGGCTTAAATATGTTGTTTGAGGGGTCCCACACTACCCCCCTATCAAGTCTCGAGCCGATCGGCCCATGGGAACACCTACTTCCGGCCACGCCCACTTTTAGGGGGCGGGGCTTCAATATGTTGTTTAGGGGGTCCCACACTACCCCCCTATCAAGTTTCGGACCCCTACGACATTCCTGAACTTGTACAAGCCCACCTGGGGTGGGTAGTGGCCAACATCCCAATTGCAATCTATTTGAATAGGCATCCCATAATAGCTGAAATAGATTGGAAGTGGGATAGGTAATCACAAAACATCCCAATTGCAATCTATTTGAATAGGCATCCCATAATAATGGAAATAAATTGGAAGTGGGATTGGTAATCACAAAACATCCCAATAGCAATCTATTTGAATAGGCATCCCATAATAGCTGAAATAGATTGGAAGTGGGATAGGTAATCACAAAACATCCCAATAGCAATCTATTTGAATAGGCATCCCATAATAGTGGAAATAGATTGGAAGTGGGATCGGTAATCACAAAACATCCCAATTGCAATCTATTTGAATAGGCATCCCATAATAGCTGAAATAGATTGGAAGTGGGATAGGTAATCACAAAACATCCCAATTGCAATCTATTTGAATAGGCATCCCATAATAGCTGAAATAGATTGGAAGTGGGATAGGTAATCACAAAACATCCCAATTGCAATCTATTTGAATAGGCATCCCATAATAGTGGAAATAGATTGGAAGTGGGATAGGTAATCACAAAACATCCCAATTGCAATCTATTTGAATAGGCATCCCATAATAATGGAAATAAATTGGAAGTGGGATTGGTAATCACAAAACATCCCAATTGCAATCTATTTGAATAGGCATCCCATAATAGCTGAAATAGATTGGAAGTGGGATAGGTAATCACAAAACATCCCAATTGCAATCTATTTGAATAGGCATCCCATAATAATGGAAATAAATTGGAAGTGGGATAGGTAATCACAAAACATCCCAATTGCAATCTATTTGAATAGGCATCCCATAATAGTGGAAATAGATTGGAAGTGGGATCGGTAATCACAAAACATCCCAATTGCAATCTATTTGAATAGGCATCCCATAATAGCTGAAATAGATTGGAAGTGGGATAGGTAATCACAAAACATCCCAATTGCAATCTATTTGAATAGGCATCCCATAATAATGGAAATAAATTGGAAGTGGGATAGGTAATCACAAAACATCCCAATTGCAATCTATTTGAATAGGCATCCCATAATAGCTGAAATAGATTGGAAGTGGGATAGGTAATCACAAAACATCCCAATTGCAATCTATTTGAATAGGCATCCCATAATAGCTGAAATAGATTGGAAGTGGGATCGGTAATCACAAAACATCCCATTTGCAATCTATTTGATGAGGCATCCCATAATAATCGGAAAAATAAATTGGAAGTGGGATGTTTTTTACTTACCTATCCCACTTCCAATTTATTTGGATGTGCTCCACACTGTGGCCGAACTGTGTATCGCTCAAAAAACGCCCGTTTTTCAATAATTTATTGCCGGCCTCATGGGGGCGCTAGAGGCGGGGGGACAACTCCCCTCGTCTTTGGGGGTCCCCCCCTCGAGGCCTGACCCATCCACCGACCCGGCAAAAATCTGGGGGCTTCGGCGCGCAGCCCCCCTTTGGGGCCGTCAATTGGCCACTTAATAGATTGGGATTGGGATGTTGCTGCGCTAACTAGAGGAAGTCAAAGGAATTGATCTCGATTCTACTCCTACACATTTGGGCTGCAATGGCCGAGAGGTTAAGGCGTTGGACTCGAAATCCAATGGGGTTTCCCCGCGCAGGTTCGACTCCTGCTTGCAGCGTAGAGAAGAAAATGTTGTATCCCTTTTTGGATGTGTGGTAAAATAGAGTCTACTCTCCTCATGGTTGCCAGTTTTGAATATGCTTCTCATGCCATTTGTAAATGTGTGCTGTCAAACTGTTGCAGTCCAGTGGAAAGACTGTCTGGTCACTGGTTTCTCTGCCTTGTGCTTAAAAAGAAAGAACTCCCCGTCGGGGAATCGAACCCCGGTCTTCCGCGTGACAGGCGGAGATACTATCCACTATACTAACGAGGACGTATGTCTTATCATGCAGTGATGCTGAGTGAGGTGACTTGCACCTGTACCCTTGATTTTGAAAGTTGCATAAAAAAGATCTGCAATCAATAGATCAAACGCCACATCTCACTTTTGATTCACAGAATGCCACGCTTTTGAACACCTGATCACCTGGAGTTGATACCAGCTTGAAGTTAACAGTGAGTAGACTCTTATGGAGATTCATGTATTTGAATTTACTTCTTAAGCCATTGGCAACTCAGAATCAATGACATCTGTGCACTCCTCCTTGAGCTTGAGGAAGTCAAAGGAATTGATCTCGATTCCACTCCTACACATTTGGGCTGCAATGGCCGAGAGGTTAAGGCATTGGACTCGAAATCTAATGGGGTTTCCCCACGCAGGTTCGACTCCTGCTTGCAGCGTAGAGAAGAAAATGTTGTATCCCTTTTTGGATGTGTGGTAAAATAGAGTCTACTCTCCTCATGCTTGCCAGTTTTGAATATGCTTCTCATGCCATTTGTAAATTTGTGCTGTCAAACTGTAGTAGTCCAGTGGAAAGACTGTCTGGTCACTGGTTTCTCTGCCTTGTGCTTAAAAAGAAAGAACTCCCCGTCGGGGAATCGAACCCCGGTCTTCCGCGTGACAGGCGGAGATACTATCCACTATACTAACGAGGACATATGTCTTATCATGCAGTGATGCTGAGTGAGGTGACTTGCACCTGTACCCTTGATTTTGAAAGTTGCATAAGAAAGATCTGCAATCAATAGATCAAACGCCACATCTCACTTTTGATTCACAGAATGCCACGCTTTTGAACACCTGATCACCTGGAGTTGATACCAGCTTGAAGTTAACAGTGAGTAGACTCTTATGGAGATTCATGTATTTGAATTTACTTCTTAAGCCATTGGCAACTCATAAGCAATCACATCTGTGCACTCCTCCTTGAGCTTGAGGAAGTCAAAGGAATTGATCTCGATTCTACTCCTACACATTTGGGCTGCAATGGCCGAGAGGTTAAGGCGTTGGACTCGAAATCCAATGGGGTTTCCCCGCGCAGGTTCGACTCCTGCTTGCAGCGTAGAGAAGAAAATGTTGTATCCCTTTTTGGATGTGTGGTAAAATAGAGTCTACTCTCCTCATGGTTGCCAGTTTTGAATATGCTTCTCATGCCATTTGTAAATTTGTGCTGTCAAACTGTAGCAGTCCAGTGGAAAGACTGTCTGGTCACTGGTTTCTCTGCCTTGTGCTTAAAAAGAAAGAACTCCCCGTCGGGGAATCGAACCACGGTCTTCCGCGTGACAGGCGGAGATACTATCCACTATACTAACGAGGACGTAAGCCTTATCATGCAGTGATGCTGAGTGAGGTGACTTGCACCTGTACCCTTGATTTTGAAAGTTGCATAAGAAAGATCTGCAATCAATAGATCAAACGCCACATCTCACTTTTGATTCACAGAATGCCACGCTTTTGAACACCTGATCACCTGGAGTTGATACCAGCTGGAAGTTAACAGTGTGTAGACTCTTATGGAGATTCATGTATTTGAATTTACTTCTTAAGCCATTGGCAACTCAGAATCAATGACATATGTGCACTCCTCCTTGAGCTTGAGGAAGTCAAAGGAATTGATCTCGATTCTACTCCTACACATTTGGGCTGCAATGGCCGAGAGGTTAAGGCGTTGGACTCGAAATCCAATGGGGTTTCCCCGCGCAGGTTCGACTCCTGCTTGCAGCGTAGAGAAGAAAATGTATCCCTTTTTGGATGTGTGGTAAAATAGAGTCTACTCTCCTCATGGTTGCCAGTTTTGAATATGCTTCTCATGCCATTTGTAAATTTGTGCTGTCAAACTGTAGCAGTCCAGTGGAAAGACTGTCTGGTCACTGGTTTCTCTGCCTTGTGCTTAAAAAGAAAGAACTCCCCGTCGGGGAATCGAACCACGGTCTTCCGCGTGACAGGCGGAGATACTATCCACTATACTAACGAGGACGTAAGCCTTATCATGCAGTGATGCTGAGTGAGGTGACTTGCACCTGTACCCTTGATTTTGAAAGTTGCATAAGAAAGATCTGCAATCAATAGATCAAACGCCACATCTCACTTTTGATTCACAGAATGCCACGCTTTTGAACACCTGATCACCTGGAGTTGATACCAGCTGGAAGTTAACAGTGTGTAGACTCTTATGGAGATTCATGTATTTGAATTTACTTCTTAAGCCATTGGCAACTCAGAATCAATGACATATGTGCACTCCTCCTTGAGCTTGAGGAAGTCAAAGGAATTGATCTCGATTCTACTCCTACACATTTGGGCTGCAATGGCCGAGAGGTTAAGGCGTTGGACTCGAAATCCAATGGGGTTTCCCCGCGCAGGTTCGACTCCTGCTTGCAGCGTAGAGAAGAAAATGTTGTATCCCTTTTTGGATGTGTGGTAAAATAGAGTCTACTCTCCTCATGGTTGCCAGTTTTTAATATGCTTCTCATGCCATTTGTAAATTTGTGCTGTCAAACTGTAGCAGTCCAGTGGAAAGACTATCTGGTCACTGGTTTCTCTGCCTTGTGCTTAAAAAGAAAGAACTCCCCGTCGGAGAATCGAACCCCGGTCTTCCGCGTGACAGGCGGAGAGTGAGGTGACTTGCACCTGTACCCTTGATTTTGAACGTTGCATAAAAAAGATCTGCAATCAATAGATCAAACGCCACATCTCACTTTTGATTCACAGAATGCCATGCTTTTGAACACCTGATCACCTGGAGTTGATACCAGCTGGAAGTTAACAGTGAGTAGACTCTTATGGAGATTCATGTATTTGAATTTACTTCTTAAGCCATTGGCAACTCATAAGCAATCACATCTGTGCACTCCTCCTTGAGCTTGAGGAAGTCAAAGGAATTGATCTCGATTCTACTCCTACACATTTGGTCTGCAATGGCCGAGAGGTTAAGGCGTTGGACTTGAAATCCAATGGGGTTTCCCTGCGCAGGTTCGACTCCTGCTTGCAGCGTAGAGAAGAAAATGTTGTATCCCTTTTTGGATGTGTGGTAAAATAGAGTCTACTCTCCTCATGGTTGCCAGTTTTTAATATGCTTCTCATGCCATTTGTAAATTTGTGCTGTCAAACTGTAGCAGTCCAGTGGAAAGACTGTCTGGTCACTGGTTTCTCTGCCTTGTGCTTAAAAAGAAAGAACTCCCCGTCGGAGAATCGAACCCCGGTCTTCCGCGTGACAGGCGGAGAGTGAGGTGACTTGCACCTGTACCCTTGATTTTGAAAGTTGCATAAAAAAGATCTGCAATCAATAGATCAAACGCCACATCTCACTTTTGATTCACAGAATGCCACGCTTTTGAACACCTGATCACCTGGAGTTGATACCAGCTGGAAGTTAACAGTGTGTAGACTCTTATGGAGATTCATGTATTTGAATTTACTTCTTAAGCCATTGGCAACTCAGAATCAATGACATATGTGCACTCCTCCTTGAGCTTGAGGAAGTCAAAGGAATTGATCTCGATTCTACTCCTACACATTTGGGCTGCAATGGCCGAGAGGTTAAGGCGTTGGACTCGAAATCCAATGGGGTTTCCCCGCGCAGGTTCGACTCCTGCTTGCAGCGTAGAGAAGAAAATGTTGTATCCCTTTTTGGATGTGTGGTAAAATAGAGTCTACTCTCCTCATGGTTGCCAGTTTTGAATATGCTTCTCATGCCATTTGTAAATTTGTGCTGTCAAACTGTAGCAGTCCAGTGGAAAGACTGTCTGGTCACTGGTTTCTCTGCCTTGTGCTTAAAAAGAAAGAACTCCCCGTCGGGGAATCGAACCCCGGTCTTCCGCATGACAGGCGGAGATACTATCCACTATACTAACGAGGACGTATGTTTTATCATGCAGTGATGCTGAGTGAGGTGACTTGCACCTGTACCCTTGATTTTGAAAGTTGCATTAAAAAGATCTGCAATCAATAGATCAAACGCCACATCTCACTTTTGATTCACAGAATGCCACGCTTTTGAACACCTGATCACCTGGAGTTGATACCAGCTTGAAGTTAACAGTGAGTAGACTCTTATGGAGATTCATGTATTTGAATTTACTTCTTAAGCCATTGGCAACTCAGAATCAATGACATCTGTGCACTCCTCCTTGAGCTTGAGGAAGTCAAAGGAATTGATCTCGATTCTACTCCTACACATTTGGGCTGCAATGGCCGAGAGGTTAAGGCGTTGGACTCGAAATCCAATGGGGTTTCCCCGCGCAGGTTCGACTCCTGCTTGCAGCGTAGAGAAGAAAATGTTGTATCCCTTTTTGGATGTGTGGTAAAATAGAGTCTACTCTCCTCATGGTTGCCAGTTTTGAATATGCTTCTCATGCCATTTGTAAATTTGTGCTGTCAAACTGTAGCAGTCCAGTGGAAAGACTGTCTGGTCACTGGTTTCTCTGCCTTGTGCTTAAAAAGAAAGAACTCCCCGTCGGGGAATCGAACCACGGTCTTCCGCGTGACAGGCGGAGATACTATCCACTATACTAACGAGGACGTAAGCCTTATCATGCAGTGATGCTGAGTGAGGTGACTTGCACCTGTACCCTTGATTTTGAAAGTTGCATAAGAAAGATCTGCAATCAATAGATCAAACGCCACATCTCACTTTTGATTCACAGAATGCCACGCTTTTGAACACCTGATCACCTGGAGTTGATACCAGCTGGAAGTTAACAGTGTGTAGACTCTTATGGAGATTCATGTATTTGAATTTACTTCTTAAGCCATTGGCAACTCAGAATCAATGACATATGTGCACTCCTCCTTGAGCTTGAGGAAGTCAAAGGAATTGATCTCGATTCTACTCCTACACATTTGGGCTGCAATGGCCGAGAGGTTAAGGCGTTGGACTCGAAATCCAATGGGGTTTCCCCGCGCAGGTTCGACTCCTGCTTGCAGCGTAGAGAAGAAAATGTATCCCTTTTTGGATGTGTGGTAAAATAGAGTCTACTCTCCTCATGGTTGCCAGTTTTGAATATGCTTCTCATGCCATTTGTAAATTTGTGCTGTCAAACTGTAGCAGTCCAGTGGAAAGACTGTCTGGTCACTGGTTTCTCTGCCTTGTGCTTAAAAAGAAAGAACTCCCCGTCGGGGAATCGAACCACGGTCTTCCGCGTGACAGGCGGAGATACTATCCACTATACTAACGAGGACGTAAGCCTTATCATGCAGTGATGCTGAGTGAGGTGACTTGCACCTGTACCCTTGATTTTGAAAGTTGCATAAGAAAGATCTGCAATCAATAGATCAAACGCCACATCTCACTTTTGATTCACAGAATGCCACGCTTTTGAACACCTGATCACCTGGAGTTGATACCAGCTGGAAGTTAACAGTGTGTAGACTCTTATGGAGATTCATGTATTTGAATTTACTTCTTAAGCCATTGGCAACTCAGAATCAATGACATATGTGCACTCCTCCTTGAGCTTGAGGAAGTCAAAGGAATTGATCTCGATTCTACTCCTACACATTTGGGCTGCAATGGCCGAGAGGTTAAGGCGTTGGACTCGAAATCCAATGGGGTTTCCCCGCGCAGGTTCGACTCCTGCTTGCAGCGTAGAGAAGAAAATGTTGTATCCCTTTTTGGATGTGTGGTAAAATAGAGTCTACTCTCCTCATGGTTGCCAGTTTTTAATATGCTTCTCATGCCATTTGTAAATTTGTGCTGTCAAACTGTAGCAGTCCAGTGGAAAGACTATCTGGTCACTGGTTTCTCTGCCTTGTGCTTAAAAAGAAAGAACTCCCCGTCGGAGAATCGAACCCCGGTCTTCCGCGTGACAGGCGGAGAGTGAGGTGACTTGCACCTGTACCCTTGATTTTGAACGTTGCATAAAAAAGATCTGCAATCAATAGATCAAACGCCACATCTCACTTTTGATTCACAGAATGCCATGCTTTTGAACACCTGATCACCTGGAGTTGATACCAGCTGGAAGTTAACAGTGAGTAGACTCTTATGGAGATTCATGTATTTGAATTTACTTCTTAAGCCATTGGCAACTCATAAGCAATCACATCTGTGCACTCCTCCTTGAGCTTGAGGAAGTCAAAGGAATTGATCTCGATTCTACTCCTACACATTTGGTCTGCAATGGCCGAGAGGTTAAGGCGTTGGACTTGAAATCCAATGGGGTTTCCCTGCGCAGGTTCGACTCCTGCTTGCAGCGTAGAGAAGAAAATGTTGTATCCCTTTTTGGATGTGTGGTAAAATAGAGTCTACTCTCCTCATGGTTGCCAGTTTTTAATATGCTTCTCATGCCATTTGTAAATTTGTGCTGTCAAACTGTAGCAGTCCAGTGGAAAGACTGTCTGGTCACTGGTTTCTCTGCCTTGTGCTTAAAAAGAAAGAACTCCCCGTCGGAGAATCGAACCCCGGTCTTCCGCGTGACAGGCGGAGAGTGAGGTGACTTGCACCTGTACCCTTGATTTTGAAAGTTGCATAAAAAAGATCTGCAATCAATAGATCAAACGCCACATCTCACTTTTGATTCACAGAATGCCACGCTTTTGAACACCTGATCACCTGGAGTTGATACCAGCTGGAAGTTAACAGTGTGTAGACTCTTATGGAGATTCATGTATTTGAATTTACTTCTTAAGCCATTGGCAACTCAGAATCAATGACATATGTGCACTCCTCCTTGAGCTTGAGGAAGTCAAAGGAATTGATCTCGATTCTACTCCTACACATTTGGGCTGCAATGGCCGAGAGGTTAAGGCGTTGGACTCGAAATCCAATGGGGTTTCCCCGCGCAGGTTCGACTCCTGCTTGCAGCGTAGAGAAGAAAATGTTGTATCCCTTTTTGGATGTGTGGTAAAATAGAGTCTACTCTCCTCATGGTTGCCAGTTTTGAATATGCTTCTCATGCCATTTGTAAATTTGTGCTGTCAAACTGTAGCAGTCCAGTGGAAAGACTGTCTGGTCACTGGTTTCTCTGCCTTGTGCTTAAAAAGAAAGAACTCCCCGTCGGGGAATCGAACCCCGGTCTTCCGCATGACAGGCGGAGATACTATCCACTATACTAACGAGGACGTATGTTTTATCATGCAGTGATGCTGAGTGAGGTGACTTGCACCTGTACCCTTGATTTTGAAAGTTGCATTAAAAAGATCTGCAATCAATAGATCAAACGCCACATCTCACTTTTGATTCACAGAATGCCACGCTTTTGAACACCTGATCACCTGGAGTTGATACCAGCTTGAAGTTAACAGTGAGTAGACTCTTATGGAGATTCATGTATTTGAATTTACTTCTTAAGCCATTGGCAACTCAGAATCAATGACATCTGTGCACTCCTCCTTGAGCTTGAGGAAGTCAAAGGAATTGATCTCGATTCTACTCCTACACATTTGGGCTGCAATGGCCGAGAGGTTAAGGCGTTGGACTCGAAATCCAATGGGGTTTCCCCGCGCAGGTTCGACTCCTGCTTGCAGCGTAGAGAAGAAAATGTTGTATCCCTTTTTGGATGTGTGGTAAAATAGAGTCTACTCTCCTCATGGTTGCCAGTTTTGAATATGCTTCTCATGCCATTTGTAAATTTGTGCTGTCAAACTGTAGCAGTCCAGTGGAAAGACTGTCTGGTCACTGGTTTCTCTGCCTTGTGCTTAAAAAGAAAGAACTCCCCGTCGGGGAATCGAACCACGGTCTTCCGCGTGACAGGCGGAGATACTATCCACTATACTAACGAGGACGTAAGCCTTATCATGCAGTGATGCTGAGTGAGGTGACTTGCACCTGTACCCTTGATTTTGAAAGTTGCATAAGAAAGATCTGCAATCAATAGATCAAACGCCACATCTCACTTTTGATTCACAGAATGCCACGCTTTTGAACACCTGATCACCTGGAGTTGATACCAGCTGGAAGTTAACAGTGTGTAGACTCTTATGGAGATTCATGTATTTGAATTTACTTCTTAAGCCATTGGCAACTCAGAATCAATGACATATGTGCACTCCTCCTTGAGCTTGAGGAAGTCAAAGGAATTGATCTCGATTCTACTCCTACACATTTGGGCTGCAATGGCCGAGAGGTTAAGGCGTTGGACTCGAAATCCAATGGGGTTTCCCCGCGCAGGTTCGACTCCTGCTTGCAGCGTAGAGAAGAAAATGTTGTATCCCTTTTTGGATGTGTGGTAAAATAGAGTCTACTCTCCTCATGGTTGCCAGTTTTTAATATGCTTCTCATGCCATTTGTAAATTTGTGCTGTCAAACTGTAGCAGTCCAGTGGAAAGACTGTCTGGTCACTGGTTTCTCTGCCTTGTGCTTAAAGAGAAAGAACTCCCCGTCGGAGAATCGAACCCCGGTCTTCCGCGTGACAGGCGGAGAGTGAGGTGACTTGCACCTGTACCCTTGATTTTGAACGTTGCATAAAAAAGATCTGCAATCAATAGATCAAACGCCACATCTCACTTTTGATTCACAGAATGCCACGCTTTTGAACACCTGATCACCTGGAGTTGATACCAGCTGGAAGTTAACAGTGTGTAGACTCTTATGGAGATTCATGTATTTGAATTTACTTCTTAAGCCATTGGCAACTCAGAATCAATGACATATGTGCACTCCTCCTTGAGCTTGAGGAAGTCAAAGGAATTGATCTCGATTCTACTCCTACACATTTGGGCTGCAATGGCCGAGAGGTTAAGGCGTTGGACTCGAAATCCAATGGGGTTTCCCCGCGCAGGTTCGACTCCTGCTTGCAGCGTAGAGAAGAAAATGTTGTATCCCTTTTTGGATGTGTGGTAAAATAGAGTCTACTCTCCTCATGGTTGCCAGTTTTGAATATGCTTCTCATGCCATTTGTAAATTTGTGCTGTCAAACTGTAGCAGTCCAGTGGAAAGACTGTCTGGTCACTGGTTTCTCTGCCTTGTGCTTAAAAAGAAAGAACTCCCCGTCGGGGAATCGAACCCCGGTCTTCCGCATGACAGGCGGAGATACTATCCACTATACTAACGAGGACGTATGTTTTATCATGCAGTGATGCTGAGTGAGGTGACTTGCACCTGTACCCTTGATTTTGAAAGTTGCATTAAAAAGATCTGCAATCAATAGATCAAACGCCACATCTCACTTTTGATTCACAGAATGCCACGCTTTTGAACACCTGATCACCTGGAGTTGATACCAGCTTGAAGTTAACAGTGAGTAGACTCTTATGGAGATTCATGTATTTGAATTTACTTCTTAAGCCATTGGCAACTCAGAATCAATGACATCTGTGCACTCCTCCTTGAGCTTGAGGAAGTCAAAGGAATTGATCTCGATTCTACTCCTACACATTTGGGCTGCAATGGCCGAGAGGTTAAGGCGTTGGACTCGAAATCCAATGGGGTTTCCCCGCGCAGGTTCGACTCCTGCTTGCAGCGTAGAGAAGAAAATGTTGTATCCCTTTTTGGATGTGTGGTAAAATAGAGTCTACTCTCCTCATGGTTGCCAGTTTTGAATATGCTTCTCATGCCATTTGTAAATTTGTGCTGTCAAACTGTTGCAGTCCAGTGGAAAGACTGTCTGGTCACTGGTTTCTCTGCCTTGTGCTTAAAAAGAAAGAACTCCCCGTCGGGGAATCGAACCCCGGTCTTCCGCGTGACAGGCGGAGATACTATCCACTATACTAACGAGGACGTATGTCTTATCATGCAGTGATGCTGAGTGAGGTGACTTGCACCTGTACCCTTGATTTTGAAAGTTGCATAAAAAAGATCTGCAATCAATAGATCAAACGCCACATCTCACTTTTGATTCACAGAATGCCACGCTTTTGAACACCTGATCACCTGGAGTTGATACCAGCTTGAAGTTAACAGTGAGTAGACTCTTATGGAGATTCATGTATTTGAATTTACTTCTTAAGCCATTGGCAACTCAGAATCAATGACATCTCTGCACTCCTCCTTGAGCTTGAGGAAGTCAAAGGAATTGATCTCGATTCTACTCCTACACATTTGGGCTGCAATGGCCGAGAGGTTAAGGCGTTGGACTCGAAATCCAATGGGGTTTCCCCGCGCAGGTTCGACTCCTGCTTGCAGCGTAGAGAAGAAAATGTTGTATCCCTTTTTGGATGTGTGGTAAAATAGAGTCTACTCTCCTCATGGTTGCCAGTTTTGAATATGCTTCTCATGCCATTTGTAAATGTGTGCTGTCAAACTGTTGCAGTCCAGTGGAAAGACTGTCTGGTCACTGGTTTCTCTGCCTTGTGCTTAAAAAGAAAGAACTCCCCGTCGGGGAATCGAACCCCGGTCTTCCGCGTGACAGGCGGAGATACTATCCACTATACTAACGAGGACGTATGTCTTATCATGCAGTGATGCTGAGTGAGGTGACTTGCACCTGTACCCTTGATTTTGAAAGTTGCATAAAAAAGATCTGCAATCAATAGATCAAACGCCACATCTCACTTTTGATTCACAGAATGCCACGCTTTTGAACACCTGATCACCTGGAGTTGATACCAGCTTGAAGTTAACAGTGAGTAGACTCTTATGGAGATTCATGTATTTGAATTTACTTCTTAAGCCATTGGCAACTCAGAATCAATGACATCTGTGCACTCCTCCTTGAGCTTGAGGAAGTCAAAGGAATTGATCTCGATTCCACTCCTACACATTTGGGCTGCAATGGCCGAGAGGTTAAGGCATTGGACTCGAAATCTAATGGGGTTTCCCCACGCAGGTTCGACTCCTGCTTGCAGCGTAGAGAAGAAAATGTTGTATCCCTTTTTGGATGTGTGGTAAAATAGAGTCTACTCTCCTCATGCTTGCCAGTTTTGAATATGCTTCTCATGCCATTTGTAAATTTGTGCTGTCAAACTGTAGCAGTCCAGTGGAAAGACTGTCTGGTCACTGGTTTCTCTGCCTTGTGCTTAAAAAGAAAGAACTCCCCGTCGGGGAATCGAACCCCGGTCTTCCGCGTGACAGGCGGAGATACTATCCACTATACTAACGAGGACATATGTCTTATCATGCAGTGATGCTGAGTGAGGTGACTTGCACCTGTACCCTTGATTTTGAAAGTTGCATAAGAAAGATCTGCAATCAATAGATCAAACGCCACATCTCACTTTTGATTCACAGAATGCCACGCTTTTGAACACCTGATCACCTGGAGTTGATACCAGCTTGAAGTTAACAGTGAGTAGACTCTTATGGAGATTCATGTATTTGAATTTACTTCTTAAGCCATTGGCAACTCAGAATCAATGACATATGTGCACTCCTCCTTGAGCTTGAGGAAGTCAAAGGAATTGATCTCGATTCTACTCCTACACATTTGGGCTGCAATGGCCGAGAGGTTAAGGCGTTGGACTCGAAATCCAATGGGGTTTCCCCGCGCAGGTTCGACTCCTGCTTGCAGCGTAGAGAAGAAAATGTTGTATCCCTTTTTGGATGTGTGGTAAAATAGAGTCTACTCTCCTCATGGTTGCCAGTTTTGAATATGCTTCTCATGCCATTTGTAAATTTGTGCTGTCAAACTGTAGCAGTCCAGTGGAAAGACTGTCTGGTCACTGGTTTCTCTGCCTTGTGCTTAAAAAGAAAGAACTCCCCGTCGGGGAATCGAACCCCGGTCTTCCGCGTGACAGGCGGAGATACTATCCACTATACTAACGAGGACGTATGTTTTATCATGCAGTGATGCTGAGTGAGGTGACTTGCACCTGTACCCTTGATTTTGAAAGTTGCATTAAAAAGATCTGCAATCAATAGATCAAACGCCACATCTCACTTTTGATTCACAGAATGCCACGCTTTTGAACACCTGATCACCTGGAGTTGATACCAGCTTGAAGTTAACAGTGAGTAGACTCTTATGGAGATTCATGTATTTGAATTTACTTCTTAAGCCATTGGCAACTCAGAATCAATGACATCTGTGCACTCCTCCTTGAGCTTGAGGAAGTCAAAGGAATTGATCTCGATTCCACTCCTACACATTTGGGCTGCAATGGCCGAGAGGTTAAGGCATTGGACTCGAAATCTAATGGGGTTTCCCCACGCAGGTTCGACTCCTGCTTGCAGCGTAGAGAAGAAAATGTTGTATCCCTTTTTGGATGTGTGGTAAAATAGAGTCTACTCTCCTCATGCTTGCCAGTTTTGAATATGCTTCTCATGCCATTTGTAAATTTGTGCTGTCAAACTGTAGCAGTCCAGTGGAAAGACTGTCTGGTCACTGGTTTCTCTGCCTTGTGCTTAAAAAGAAAGAACTCCCCGTCGGGGAATCGAACCCCGGTCTTCCGCGTGACAGGCGGAGATACTATCCACTATACTAACGAGGACATATGTCTTATCATGCAGTGATGCTGAGTGAGGTGACTTGCACCTGTACCCTTGATTTTGAAAGTTGCATAAGAAAGATCTGCAATCAATAGATCAAACGCCACATCTCACTTTTGATTCACAGAATGCCACGCTTTTGAACACCTGATCACCTGGAGTTGATACCAGCTTGAAGTTAACAGTGAGTAGACTCTTATGGAGATTCATGTATTTGAATTTACTTCTTAAGCCATTGGCAACTCATAAGCAATCACATCTGTGCACTCCTCCTTGAGCTTGAGGAAGTCAAAGGAATTGATCTCGATTCTACTCCTACACATTTGGGCTGCAATGGCCGAGAGGTTAAGGCGTTGGACTCGAAATCCAATGGGGTTTCCCCGCGCAGGTTCGACTCCTGCTTGCAGCGTAGAGAAGAAAATGTTGTATCCCTTTTTGGATGTGTGGTAAAATAGAGTCTACTCTCCTCATGGTTGCCAGTTTTGAATATGCTTCTCATGCCATTTGTAAATTTGTGCTGTCAAACTGTAGCAGTCCAGTGGAAAGACTGTCTGGTCACTGGTTTCTCTGCCTTGTGCTTAAAAAGAAAGAACTCCCCGTCGGGGAATCGAACCACGGTCTTCCGCGTGACAGGCGGAGATACTATCCACTATACTAACGAGGACGTAAGCCTTATCATGCAGTGATGCTGAGTGAGGTGACTTGCACCTGTACCCTTGATTTTGAAAGTTGCATAAGAAAGATCTGCAATCAATAGATCAAACGCCACATCTCACTTTTGATTCACAGAATGCCACGCTTTTGAACACCTGATCACCTGGAGTTGATACCAGCTGAAAGTTAACAGTGTGTAGACTCTTATGGAGATTCATGTATTTGAATTTACTTCTTAAGCCATTGGCAACTCAGAATCAATGACATATGTGCACTCCTCCTTGAGCTTGAGGAAGTCAAAGGAATTGATCTCGATTCTACTCCTACACATTTGGGCTGCAATGGCCGAGAGGTTAAGGCGTTGGACTCGAAATCCAATGGGGTTTCCCCGCGCAGGTTCGACTCCTGCTTGCAGCGTAGAGAAGAAAATGTTGTATCCCTTTTTGGATGTGTGGTAAAATAGAGTCTACTCTCCTCATGGTTGCCAGTTTTGAATATGCTTCTCATGCCATTTGTAAATTTGTGCTGTCAAACTGTAGCAGTCCAGTGGAAAGACTGTCTGGTCACTGGTTTCTCTGCCTTGTGCTTAAAAAGAAAGAACTCCCCGTCGGGGAATCGAACCCCGGTCTTCCGCGTGACAGGCGGAGATACTATCCACTATACTAACGAGGACGTATGTTTTATCATGCAGTGATGCTGAGTGAGGTGACTTGCACCTGTACCCTTGATTTTGAAAGTTGCATTAAAAAGATCTGCAATCAATAGATCAAACGCCACATCTCACTTTTGATTCACAGAATGCCACGCTTTTGAACACCTGATCACCTGGAGTTGATACCAGCTTGAAGTTAACAGTGAGTAGACTCTTATGGAGATTCATGTATTTGAATTTACTTCTTAAGCCATTGGCAACTCATAAGCAATCACATCTGTGCACTCCTCCTTGAGCTTGAGGAAGTCAAAGGAATTGATCTCGATTCTACTCCTACACATTTGGTCTGCAATGGCCGAGAGGTTAAGGCGTTGGACTTGAAATCCAATGGGGTTTCCCCGCGCAGGTTCGACTCCTGCTTGCAGCGTAGAGAAGAAAATATCATATCCCTTTTTGGATGTGTGGTAAAATAGAGTCTACTCTCCTCATGCTTGCCAGTTTTGAATATGCTTCTCATGCCATTTGTAAATTTGTGCTGTCAAACTGTAGCAGTCCAGTGGAAAGACTGTCTGGTCACTGGTTTCTCTGCCTTGTGCTTAAAAAGAAAGAACTCCCCGTCGGGGAATCGAACCCTGGTCTTCCGCGTGACAGGCGGAGATACTATCCACTATACTAACGAGGACGTATGTCTTATCATGCAGTGATGCTGAGTGAGGTGACTTGCACCTGTACCCTTGATTTTGAAAGTTGCATAAGAAAGATCTGCAATCAATAGATCAAACGCCACATCTCACTTTTGATTCACAGAATGCCACGCTTTTGAACACCTGATCACCTGGAGTTGATACCAGCTTGAAGTTAACAGTGAGTAGACTCTTATGGAGATTCATGTATTTGAATTTACTTCTTAAGCCATTGGCAACTCATAAGCAATCACATCTGTGCACTCCTCCTTGAGCTTGAGGAAGTCAAAGGAATTGATCTCGATTCTACTCCTACACATTTGGGCTGCAATGGCCGAGAGGTTAAGGCGTTGGACTCGAAATCCAATGGGGTTTCCCCGCGCAGGTTCGACTCCTGCTTGCAGCGTAGAGAAGAAAATGTTGTATCCCTTTTTGGATGTGTGGTAAAATAGAGTCTACTCTCCTCATGGTTGCCAGTTTTGAATATGCTTCTCATGCCATTTGTAAATTTGTGCTGTCAAACTGTAGCAGTCCAGTGGAAAGACTGTCTGGTCACTGGTTTCTCTGCCTTGTGCTTAAAAAGAAAGAACTCCCCGTCGGGGAATCGAACCCCGGTCTTCCGCGTGACAGGCGGAGATACTATCCACTATACTAACGAGGACGTAAGCCTTATCATGCAGTGATGCTGAGTGAGGTGACTTGCACCTGTACCCTTGATTTTGAAAGTTGCATAAGAAAGATCTGCAATCAATAGATCAAACGCCACATCTCACTTTTGATTCACAGAATGCCACGCTTTTGAACACCTGATCACCTGGAGTTGATACCAGCTGGAAGTTAACAGTGTGTAGACTCTTATGGAGATTCATGTATTTGAATTTACTTCTTAAGCCATTGGCAACTCAGAATCAATGACATATGTGCACTCCTCCTTGAGCTTGAGGAAGTCAAAGGAATTGATCTCGATTCTACTCCTACACATTTGGGCTGCAATGGCCGAGAGGTTAAGGCGTTGGACTTGAAATCCAATGGGGTTTCCCCGCGCAGGTTCGACTCCTGCTTGCAGCGTAGAGAAGAAAATATCATATCCCTTTTTGGATGTGTGGTAAAATAGAGTCTACTCTCCTCATGCTTGCCAGTTTTGAATATGCTTCTCATGCCATTTGTAAATTTGTGCTGTCAAACTGTAGCAGTCCAGTGGAAAGACTGTCTGGTCACTGGTTTCTCTGCCTTGTGCTTAAAAAGAAAGAACTCCCCGTCGGGGAATCGAACCCTGGTCTTCCGCGTGACAGGCGGAGATACTATCCACTATACTAACGAGGACGTATGTCTTATCATGCAGTGATGCTGAGTGAGGTGACTTGCACCTGTACCCTTGATTTTGAAAGTTGCATAAGAAAGATCTGCAATCAATAGATCAAACGCCACATCTCACTTTTGATTCACAGAATGCCACGCTTTTGAACACCTGATCACCTGGAGTTGATACCAGCTTGAAGTTAACAGTGAGTAGACTCTTATGGAGATTCATGTATTTGAATTTACTTCTTAAGCCATTGGCAACTCATAAGCAATCACATCTGTGCACTCCTCCTTGAGCTTGAGGAAGTCAAAGGAATTGATCTCGATTCTACTCCTACACATTTGGGCTGCAATGGCCGAGAGGTTAAGGCGTTGGACTCGAAATCCAATGGGGTTTCCCCGCGCAGGTTCGACTCCTGCTTGCAGCGTAGAGAAGAAAATGTTGTATCCCTTTTTGGATGTGTGGTAAAATAGAGTCTACTCTCCTCATGGTTGCCAGTTTTGAATATGCTTCTCATGCCATTTGTAAATTTGTGCTGTCAAACTGTAGCAGTCCAGTGGAAAGACTGTCTGGTCACTGGTTTCTCTGCCTTGTGCTTAAAAAGAAAGAACTCCCCGTCGGGGAATCGAACCCCGGTCTTCCGCGTGACAGGCGGAGATACTATCCACTATACTAACGAGGACGTAAGCCTTATCATGCAGTGATGCTGAGTGAGGTGACTTGCACCTGTACCCTTGATTTTGAAAGTTGCATAAGAAAGATCTGCAATCAATAGATCAAACGCCACATCTCACTTTTGATTCACAGAATGCCACGCTTTTGAACACCTGATCACCTGGAGTTGATACCAGCTGGAAGTTAACAGTGTGTAGACTCTTATGGAGATTCATGTATTTGAATTTACTTCTTAAGCCATTGGCAACTCAGAATCAATGACATATGTGCACTCCTCCTTGAGCTTGAGGAAGTCAAAGGAATTGATCTCGATTCTACTCCTACACATTTGGGCTGCAATGGCCGAGAGGTTAAGGCGTTGGACTCGAAATCCAATGGGGTTTCCCCGCGCAGGTTCGACTCCTGCTTGCAGCGTAGAGAAGAAAATGTTGTATCCCTTTTTGGATGTGTGGTAAAATAGAGTCTACTCTCCTCATGGTTGCCAGTTTTGAATATGCTTCTCATGCCATTTGTAAATTTGTGCTGTCAAACTGTAGCAGTCCAGTGGAAAGACTGTCTGGTCACTGGTTTCTCTGCCTTGTGCTTAAAAAGAAAGAACTCCCCGTCGGGGAATCGAACCCCGGTCTTCCGCGTGACAGGCGGAGATACTATCCACTATACTAACGAGGACGTATGTTTTATCATGCAGTGATGCTGAGTGAGGTGACTTGCACCTGTACCCTTGATTTTGAAAGTTGCATAAAAAGATCTGCAATCAATAGATCAAACGCCACATCTCACTTTTGATTCACAGAATGCCACGCTTTTGAACACCTGATCACCTGGAGTTGATACCAGCTTGAAGTTAACAGTGAGTAGACTCTTATGGAGATTCATGTATTTGAATTTACTTCTTAAGCCATTGGCAACTCATAAGCAATCACATCTGTGCACTCCTCCTTGAGCTTGAGGAAGTCAAAGGAATTGATCTCGATTCTACTCCTACACATTTGGTCTGCAATGGCCGAGAGGTTAAGGCGTTGGACTTGAAATCCAATGGGGTTTCCCCGCGCAAGTTCGACTCCTGCTTGCAGCGTAGAGAAGAAAATATCATATCCCTTTTTGGATGTGTGGTAAAATAGAGTCTACTCTCCTCATGCTTGCCAGTTTTGAATATGCTTCTCATGCCATTTGTAAATTTGTGCTGTCAAACTGTAGCAGTCCAGTGGAAAGACTGTCTGGTCACTGGTTTCTCTGCCTTGTGCTTAAAAAGAAAGAACTCCCCGTCGGGGAATCGAACCCCGGTCTTCCGCGTGACAGGCGGAGATACTATCCACTATACTAACGAGGACGTATGTCTTATCATGCAGTGATGCTGAGTGAGGTGACTTGCACCTGTACCCTTGATTTTGAAAGTTGCATAAGAAAGATCTGCAATCAATAGATCAAACGCCACATCTCACTTTTGATTCACAGAATGCCACGCTTTTGAACACCTGATCACCTGGAGTTGATACCAGCTTGAAGTTAACAGTGAGTAGACTCTTATGGAGATTCATGTATTTGAATTTACTTCTTAAGCCATTGGCAACTCATAAGCAATCACATCTGTGCACTCCTCCTTGAGCTTGAGGAAGTCAAAGGAATTGATCTCGATTCTACTCCTACACATTTGGGCTGCAATGGCCGAGAGGTTAAGGCGTTGGACTCGAAATCCAATGGGGTTTCCCCGCGCAGGTTCGACTCCTGCTTGCAGCGTAGAGAAGAAAATGTTGTATCCCTTTTTGGATGTGTGGTAAAATAGAGTCTACTCTCCTCATGGTTGCCAGTTTTGAATATGCTTCTCATGCCATTTGTAAATTTGTGCTGTCAAACTGTAGCAGTCCAGTGGAAAGACTGTCTGGTCACTGGTTTCTCTGCCTTGTGCTTAAAAAGAAAGAACTCCCCGTCGGGGAATCGAACCCCGGTCTTCCGCGTGACAGGCGGAGATACTATCCACTATACTAACGAGGACGTAAGCCTTATCATGCAGTGATGCTGAGTGAGGTGACTTGCACCTGTACCCTTGATTTTGAAAGTTGCATAAGAAAGATCTGCAATCAATAGATCAAACGCCACATCTCACTTTTGATTCACAGAATGCCACGCTTTTGAACACCTGATCACCTGGAGTTGATACCAGCTGGAAGTTAACAGTGTGTAGACTCTTATGGAGATTCATGTATTTGAATTTACTTCTTAAGCCATTGGCAACTCAGAATCAATGACATATGTGCACTCCTCCTTGAGCTTGAGGAAGTCAAAGGAATTGATCTCGATTCTACTCCTACACATTTGGGCTGCAATGGCCGAGAGGTTAAGGCGTTGGACTCGAAATCCAATGGGGTTTCCCCGCGCAGGTTCGACTCCTGCTTGCAGCGTAGAGAAGAAAATGTTGTATCCCTTTTTGGATGTGTGGTAAAATAGAGTCTACTCTCCTCATGGTTGCCAGTTTTGAATATGCTTCTCATGCCATTTGTAAATTTGTGCTGTCAAACTGTAGCAGTCCAGTGGAAAGACTGTCTGGTCACTGGTTTCTCTGCCTTGTGCTTAAAAAGAAAGAACTCCCCGTCGGGGAATCGAACCCCGGTCTTCCGCGTGACAGGCGGAGATACTATCCACTATACTAACGAGGACGTATGTTTTATCATGCAGTGATGCTGAGTGAGGTGACTTGCACCTGTACCCTTGATTTTGAAAGTTGCATAAAAAGATCTGCAATCAATAGATCAAACGCCACATCTCACTTTTGATTCACAGAATGCCACGCTTTTGAACACCTGATCACCTGGAGTTGATACCAGCTTGAAGTTAACAGTGAGTAGACTCTTATGGAGATTCATGTATTTGAATTTACTTCTTAAGCCATTGGCAACTCATAAGCAATCACATCTGTGCACTCCTCCTTGAGCTTGAGGAAGTCAAAGGAATTGATCTCGATTCTACTCCTACACATTTGGTCTGCAATGGCCGAGAGGTTAAGGCGTTGGACTTGAAATCCAATGGGGTTTCCCCGCGCAAGTTCGACTCCTGCTTGCAGCGTAGAGAAGAAAATATCATATCCCTTTTTGGATGTGTGGTAAAATAGAGTCTACTCTCCTCATGCTTGCCAGTTTTGAATATGCTTCTCATGCCATTTGTAAATTTGTGCTGTCAAACTGTAGCAGTCCAGTGGAAAGACTGTCTGGTCACTGGTTTCTCTGCCTTGTGCTTAAAAAGAAAGAACTCCCCGTCGGGGAATCGAACCCCGGTCTTCCGCGTGACAGGCGGAGATACTATCCACTATACTAACGAGGACGTATGTCTTATCATGCAGTGATGCTGAGTGAGGTGACTTGCACCTGTACCCTTGATTTTGAAAGTTGCATAAGAAAGATCTGCAATCAATAGATCAAACGCCACATCTCACTTTTGATTCACAGAATGCCACGCTTTTGAACACCTGATCACCTGGAGTTGATACCAGCTTGAAGTTAACAGTGAGTAGACTCTTATGGAGATTCATGTATTTGAATTTACTTCTTAAGCCATTGGCAACTCATAAGCAATCACATCTGTGCACTCCTCCTTGAGCTTGAGGAAGTCAAAGGAATTGATCTCGATTCTACTCCTACACATTTGGGCTGCAATGGCCGAGAGGTTAAGGCGTTGGACTCGAAATCCAATGGGGTTTCCCCGCGCAGGTTCGACTCCTGCTTGCAGCGTAGAGAAGAAAATGTTGTATCCCTTTTTGGATGTGTGGTAAAATAGAGTCTACTCTCCTCATGGTTGCCAGTTTTGAATATGCTTCTCATGCCATTTGTAAATTTGTGCTGTCAAACTGTAGCAGTCCAGTGGAAAGACTGTCTGGTCACTGGTTTCTCTGCCTTGTGCTTAAAAAGAAAGAACTCCCCGTCGGGGAATCGAACCCCGGTCTTCCGCGTGACAGGCGGAGATACTATCCACTATACTAACGAGGACGTAAGCCTTATCATGCAGTGATGCTGAGTGAGGTGACTTGCACCTGTACCCTTGATTTTGAAAGTTGCATAAGAAAGATCTGCAATCAATAGATCAAACGCCACATCTCACTTTTGATTCACAGAATGCCACGCTTTTGAACACCTGATCACCTGGAGTTGATACCAGCTGGAAGTTAACAGTGTGTAGACTCTTATGGAGATTCATGTATTTGAATTTACTTCTTAAGCCATTGGCAACTCAGAATCAATGACATATGTGCACTCCTCCTTGAGCTTGAGGAAGTCAAAGGAATTGATCTCGATTCTACTCCTACACATTTGGGCTGCAATGGCCGAGAGGTTAAGGCGTTGGACTCGAAATCCAATGGGGTTTCCCCGCGCAGGTTCGACTCCTGCTTGCAGCGTAGAGAAGAAAATGTTGTATCCCTTTTTGGATGTGTGGTAAAATAGAGTCTACTCTCCTCATGGTTGCCAGTTTTGAATATGCTTCTCATGCCATTTGTAAATTTGTGCTGTCAAACTGTAGCAGTCCAGTGGAAAGACTGTCTGGTCACTGGTTTCTCTGCCTTGTGCTTAAAAAGAAAGAACTCCCCGTCGGGGAATCGAACCCCGGTCTTCCGCGTGACAGGCGGAGATACTATCCACTATACTAACGAGGACGTATGTTTTATCATGCAGTGATGCTGAGTGAGGTGACTTGCACCTGTACCCTTGATTTTGAAAGTTGCATTAAAAAGATCTGCAATCAATAGATCAAACGCCACATCTCACTTTTGATTCACAGAATGCCACGCTTTTGAACACCTGATCACCTGGAGTTGATACCAGCTTGAAGTTAACAGTGAGTAGACTCTTATGGAGATTCATGTATTTGAATTTACTTCTTAAGCCATTGGCAACTCATAAGCAATCACATCTGTGCACTCCTCCTTGAGCTTGAGGAAGTCAAAGGAATTGATCTCGATTCTACTCCTACACATTTGGTCTGCAATGGCCGAGAGGTTAAGGCGTTGGACTTGAAATCCAATGGGGTTTCCCTGCGCAGGTTCGACTCCTGCTTGCAGCGTAGAGAAGAAAATGTTGTATCCCTTTTTGGATGTGTGGTAAAATAGAGTCTACTCTCCTCATGGTTGCCAGTTTTTAATATGCTTCTCATGCCATTTGTAAATTTGTGCTGTCAAACTGTAGCAGTCCAGTGGAAAGACTGTCTGGTCACTGGTTTCTCTGCCTTGTGCTTAAAAAGAAAGAACTCCCCGTCGGAGAATCGAACCCCGGTCTTCCGCGTGACAGGCGGAGAGTGAGGTGACTTGCACCTGTACCCTTGATTTTGAAAGTTGCATAAAAAAGATCTGCAATCAATAGATCAAACGCCACATCTCACTTTTGATTCACAGAATGCCACGCTTTTGAACACCTGATCACCTGGAGTTGATACCAGCTGGAAGTTAACAGTGTGTAGACTCTTATGGAGATTCATGTATTTGAATTTACTTCTTAAGCCATTGGCAACTCAGAATCAATGACATATGTGCACTCCTCCTTGAGCTTGAGGAAGTCAAAGGAATTGATCTCGATTCTACTCCTACACATTTGGGCTGCAATGGCCGAGAGGTTAAGGCGTTGGACTCGAAATCCAATGGGGTTTCCCCGCGCAGGTTCGACTCCTGCTTGCAGCGTAGAGAAGAAAATGTTGTATCCCTTTTTGGATGTGTGGTAAAATAGAGTCTACTCTCCTCATGGTTGCCAGTTTTGAATATGCTTCTCATGCCATTTGTAAATTTGTGCTGTCAAACTGTAGCAGTCCAGTGGAAAGACTGTCTGGTCACTGGTTTCTCTGCCTTGTGCTTAAAAAGAAAGAACTCCCCGTCGGGGAATCGAACCCCGGTCTTCCGCGTGACAGGCGGAGATACTATCCACTATACTAACGAGGACGTATGTTTTATCATGCAGTGATGCTGAGTGAGGTGACTTGCACCTGTACCCTTGATTTTGAAAGTTGCATTAAAAAGATCTGCAATCAATAGATCAAACGCCACATCTCACTTTTGATTCACAGAATGCCACGCTTTTGAACACCTGATCACCTGGAGTTGATACCAGCTTGAAGTTAACAGTGAGTAGACTCTTATGGAGATTCATGTATTTGAATTTACTTCTTAAGCCATTGGCAACTCAGAATCAATGACATCTGTGCACTCCTCCTTGAGCTTGAGGAAGTCAAAGGAATTGATCTCGATTCCACTCCTACACATTTGGGCTGCAATGGCCGAGAGGTTAAGGCATTGGACTCGAAATCTAATGGGGTTTCCCCACGCAGGTTCGACTCCTGCTTGCAGCGTAGAGAAGAAAATGTTGTATCCCTTTTTGGATGTGTGGTAAAATAGAGTCTACTCTCCTCATGCTTGCCAGTTTTGAATATGCTTCTCATGCCATTTGTAAATTTGTGCTGTCAAACTGTAGCAGTCCAGTGGAAAGACTGTCTGGTCACTGGTTTCTCTGCCTTGTGCTTAAAAAGAAAGAACTCCCCGTCGGGGAATCGAACCCCGGTCTTCCGCGTGACAGGCGGAGATACTATCCACTATACTAACGAGGACATATGTCTTATCATGCAGTGATGCTGAGTGAGGTGACTTGCACCTGTACCCTTGATTTTGAAAGTTGCATAAGAAAGATCTGCAATCAATAGATCAAACGCCACATCTCACTTTTGATTCACAGAATGCCACGCTTTTGAACACCTGATCACCTGGAGTTGATACCAGCTTGAAGTTAACAGTGAGTAGACTCTTATGGAGATTCATGTATTTGAATTTACTTCTTAAGCCATTGGCAACTCATAAGCAATCACATCTGTGCACTCCTCCTTGAGCTTGAGGAAGTCAAAGGAATTGATCTCGATTCTACTCCTACACATTTGGGCTGCAATGGCCGAGAGGTTAAGGCGTTGGACTCGAAATCCAATGGGGTTTCCCCGCGCAGGTTCGACTCCTGCTTGCAGCGTAGAGAAGAAAATGTTGTATCCCTTTTTGGATGTGTGGTAAAATAGAGTCTACTCTCCTCATGGTTGCCAGTTTTGAATATGCTTCTCATGCCATTTGTAAATTTGTGCTGTCAAACTGTAGCAGTCCAGTGGAAAGACTGTCTGGTCACTGGTTTCTCTGCCTTGTGCTTAAAAAGAAAGAACTCCCCGTCGGGGAATCGAACCCCGGTCTTCCGCGTGACAGGCGGAGATACTATCCACTATACTAACGAGGACGTAAGCCTTATCATGCAGTGATGCTGAGTGAGGTGACTTGCACCTGTACCCTTGATTTTGAAAGTTGCATAAGAAAGATCTGCAATCAATAGATCAAACGCCACATCTCACTTTTGATTCACAGAATGCCACGCTTTTGAACACCTGATCACCTGGAGTTGATACCAGCTGGAAGTTAACAGTGTGTAGACTCTTATGGAGATTCATGTATTTGAATTTACTTCTTAAGCCATTGGCAACTCAGAATCAATGACATATGTGCACTCCTCCTTGAGCTTGAGGAAGTCAAAGGAATTGATCTCGATTCTACTCCTACACATTTGGGCTGCAATGGCCGAGAGGTTAAGGCGTTGGACTCGAAATCCAATGGGGTTTCCCCGCGCAGGTTCGACTCCTGCTTGCAGCGTAGAGAAGAAAATGTTGTATCCCTTTTTGGATGTGTGGTAAAATAGAGTCTACTCTCCTCATGGTTGCCAGTTTTGAATATGCTTCTCATGCCATTTGTAAATTTGTGCTGTCAAACTGTAGCAGTCCAGTGGAAAGACTGTCTGGTCACTGGTTTCTCTGCCTTGTGCTTAAAAAGAAAGAACTCCCCGTCGGGGAATCGAACCCCGGTCTTCCGCGTGACAGGCGGAGATACTATCCACTATACTAACGAGGACGTATGTTTTATCATGCAGTGATGCTGAGTGAGGTGACTTGCACCTGTACCCTTGATTTTGAAAGTTGCATTAAAAAGATCTGCAATCAATAGATCAAACGCCACATCTCACTTTTGATTCACAGAATGCCACGCTTTTGAACACCTGATCACCTGGAGTTGATACCAGCTTGAAGTTAACAGTAAGTAGACTCTTATGGAGATTCATGTATTTGAATTTACTTCTTAAGCCATTGGCAACTCATAAGCAATCACATCTGTGCACTCCTCCTTGAGCTTGAGGAAGTCAAAGGAATTGATCTCGATTCTACTCCTACACATTTGGTCTGCAATGGCCGAGAGGTTAAGGCGTTGGACTTGAAATCCAATGGGGTTTCCCCGCGCAGGTTCGACTCCTGCTTGCAGCGTAGAGAAGAAAATATCATATCCCTTTTTGGATGTGTGGTAAAATAGAGTCTACTCTCCTCATGCTTGCCAGTTTTGAATATGCTTCTCATGCCATTTGTAAATTTGTGCTGTCAAACTGTAGCAGTCCAGTGGAAAGACTGTCTGGTCACTGGTTTCTCTGCCTTGTGCTTAAAAAGAAAGAACTCCCCGTCGGGGAATCGAACCCCGGTCTTCCGCGTGACAGGCGGAGATACTATCCACTATACTAACGAGGACGTATGTCTTATCATGCAGTGATGCTGAGTGAGGTGACTTGCACCTGTACCCTTGATTTTGAAAGTTGCATAAGAAAGATCTGCAATCAATAGATCAAACGCCACATCTCACTTTTGATTCACAGAATGCCACGCTTTTGAACACCTGATCACCTGGAGTTGATACCAGCTTGAAGTTAACAGTGAGTAGACTCTTATGGAGATTCATGTATTTGAATTTACTTCTTAAGCCATTGGCAACTCATAAGCAATCACATCTGTGCACTCCTCCTTGAGCTTGAGGAAGTCAAAGGAATTGATCTCGATTCTACTCCTACACATTTGGGCTGCAATGGCCGAGAGGTTAAGGCGTTGGACTCGAAATCCAATGGGGTTTCCCCGCGCAGGTTCGACTCCTGCTTGCAGCGTAGAGAAGAAAATGTTGTATCCCTTTTTGGATGTGTGGTAAAATAGAGTCTACTCTCCTCATGGTTGCCAGTTTTGAATATGCTTCTCATGCCATTTGTAAATTTGTGCTGTCAAACTGTAGCAGTCCAGTGGAAAGACTGTCTGGTCACTGGTTTCTCTGCCTTGTGCTTAAAAAGAAAGAACTCCCCGTCGGGGAATCGAACCCCGGTCTTCCGCGTGACAGGCGGAGATACTATCCACTATACTAACGAGGACGTAAGCCTTATCATGCAGTGATGCTGAGTGAGGTGACTTGCACCTGTACCCTTGATTTTGAAAGTTGCATAAGAAAGATCTGCAATCAATAGATCAAACGCCACATCTCACTTTTGATTCACAGAATGCCACGCTTTTGAACACCTGATCACCTGGAGTTGATACCAGCTGGAAGTTAACAGTGTGTAGACTCTTATGGAGATTCATGTATTTGAATTTACTTCTTAAGCCATTGGCAACTCAGAATCAATGACATATGTGCACTCCTCCTTGAGCTTGAGGAAGTCAAAGGAATTGATCTCGATTCTACTCCTACACATTTGGGCTGCAATGGCCGAGAGGTTAAGGCGTTGGACTCGAAATCCAATGGGGTTTCCCCGCGCAGGTTCGACTCCTGCTTGCAGCGTAGAGAAGAAAATGTTGTATCCCTTTTTGGATGTGTGGTAAAATAGAGTCTACTCTCCTCATGGTTGCCAGTTTTGAATATGCTTCTCATGCCATTTGTAAATTTGTGCTGTCAAACTGTAGCAGTCCAGTGGAAAGACTGTCTGGTCACTGGTTTCTCTGCCTTGTGCTTAAAAAGAAAGAACTCCCCGTCGGGGAATCGAACCCCGGTCTTCCGCGTGACAGGCGGAGATACTATCCACTATACTAACGAGGACGTATGTTTTATCATGCAGTGATGCTGAGTGAGGTGACTTGCACCTGTACCCTTGATTTTGAAAGTTGCATTAAAAAGATCTGCAATCAATAGATCAAACGCCACATCTCACTTTTGATTCACAGAATGCCACGCTTTTGAACACCTGATCACCTGGAGTTGATACCAGCTTGAAGTTAACAGTGAGTAGACTCTTATGGAGATTCATGTATTTGAATTTACTTCTTAAGCCATTGGCAACTCATAAGCAATCACATCTGTGCACTCCTCCTTGAGCTTGAGGAAGTCAAAGGAATTGATCTCGATTCTACTCCTACACATTTGGTCTGCAATGGCCGAGAGGTTAAGGCGTTGGACTTGAAATCCAATGGGGTTTCCCCGCGCAGGTTCGACTCCTGCTTGCAGCGTAGAGAAGAAAATATCATATCCCTTTTTGGATGTGTGGTAAAATAGAGTCTACTCTCCTCATGCTTGCCAGTTTTGAATATGCTTCTCATGCCATTTGTAAATTTGTGCTGTCAAACTGTAGCAGTCCAGTGGAAAGACTGTCTGGTCACTGGTTTCTCTGCCTTGTGCTTAAAAAGAAAGAACTCCCCGTCGGGGAATCGAACCCCGGTCTTCCGCGTGACAGGCGGAGATACTATCCACTATACTAACGAGGACGTATGTCTTATCATGCAGTGATGCTGAGTGAGGTGACTTGCACCTGTACCCTTGATTTTGAAAGTTGCATAAGAAAGATCTGCAATCAATAGATCAAACGCCACATCTCACTTTTGATTCACAGAATGCCACGCTTTTGAACACCTGATCACCTGGAGTTGATACCAGCTTGAAGTTAACAGTGAGTAGACTCTTATGGAGATTCATGTATTTGAATTTACTTCTTAAGCCATTGGCAACTCATAAGCAATCACATCTGTGCACTCCTCCTTGAGCTTGAGGAAGTCAAAGGAATTGATCTCGATTCTACTCCTACACATTTGGGCTGCAATGGCCGAGAGGTTAAGGCGTTGGACTCGAAATCCAATGGGGTTTCCCCGCGCAGGTTCGACTCCTGCTTGCAGCGTAGAGAAGAAAATGTTGTATCCCTTTTTGGATGTGTGGTAAAATAGAGTCTACTCTCCTCATGGTTGCCAGTTTTGAATATGCTTCTCATGCCATTTGTAAATTTGTGCTGTCAAACTGTAGCAGTCCAGTGGAAAGACTGTCTGGTCACTGGTTTCTCTGCCTTGTGCTTAAAAAGAAAGAACTCCCCGTCGGGGAATCGAACCCCGGTCTTCCGCGTGACAGGCGGAGATACTATCCACTATACTAACGAGGACGTATGTTTTATCATGCAGTGATGCTGAGTGAGGTGACTTGCACCTGTACCCTTGATTTTGAAAGTTGCATTAAAAAGATCTGCAATCAATAGATCAAACGCCACATCTCACTTTTGATTCACAGAATGCCACGCTTTTGAACACCTGATCACCTGGAGTTGATACCAGCTTGAAGTTAACAGTGAGTAGACTCTTATGGAGATTCATGTATTTGAATTTACTTCTTAAGCCATTGGCAACTCATAAGCAATCACATCTGTGCACTCCTCCTTGAGCTTGAGGAAGTCAAAGGAATTGATCTCGATTCTACTCCTACACATTTGGTCTGCAATGGCCGAGAGGTTAAGGCGTTGGACTTGAAATCCAATGGGGTTTCCCCGCGCAGGTTCGACTCCTGCTTGCAGCGTAGAGAAGAAAATATCATATCCCTTTTTGGATGTGTGGTAAAATAGAGTCTACTCTCCTCATGCTTGCCAGTTTTGAATATGCTTCTCATGCCATTTGTAAATTTGTGCTGTCAAACTGTAGCAGTCCAGTGGAAAGACTGTCTGGTCACTGGTTTCTCTGCCTTGTGCTTAAAAAGAAAGAACTCCCCGTCGGGGAATCGAACCCCGGTCTTCCGCGTGACAGGCGGAGATACTATCCACTATACTAACGAGGACGTATGTCTTATCATGCAGTGATGCTGAGTGAGGTGACTTGCACCTGTACCCTTGATTTTGAAAGTTGCATAAGAAAGATCTGCAATCAATAGATCAAACGCCACATCTCACTTTTGATTCACAGAATGCCACGCTTTTGAACACCTGATCACCTGGAGTTGATACCAGCTTGAAGTTAACAGTGAGTAGACTCTTATGGAGATTCATGTATTTGAATTTACTTCTTAAGCCATTGGCAACTCATAAGCAATCACATCTGTGCACTCCTCCTTGAGCTTGAGGAAGTCAAAGGAATTGATCTCGATTCTACTCCTACACATTTGGGCTGCAATGGCCGAGAGGTTAAGGCGTTGGACTCGAAATCCAATGGGGTTTCCCCGCGCAGGTTCGACTCCTGCTTGCAGCGTAGAGAAGAAAATGTTGTATCCCTTTTTGGATGTGTGGTAAAATAGAGTCTACTCTCCTCATGGTTGCCAGTTTTGAATATGCTTCTCATGCCATTTGTAAATTTGTGCTGTCAAACTGTAGCAGTCCAGTGGAAAGACTGTCTGGTCACTGGTTTCTCTGCCTTGTGCTTAAAAAGAAAGAACTCCCCGTCGGGGAATCGAACCCCGGTCTTCCGCGTGACAGGCGGAGATACTATCCACTATACTAACGAGGACGTAAGCCTTATCATGCAGTGATGCTGAGTGAGGTGACTTGCACCTGTACCCTTGATTTTGAAAGTTGCATAAGAAAGATCTGCAATCAATAGATCAAACGCCACATCTCACTTTTGATTCACAGAATGCCACGCTTTTGAACACCTGATCACCTGGAGTTGATACCAGCTGGAAGTTAACAGTGTGTAGACTCTTATGGAGATTCATGTATTTGAATTTACTTCTTAAGCCATTGGCAACTCAGAATCAATGACATATGTGCACTCCTCCTTGAGCTTGAGGAAGTCAAAGGAATTGATCTCGATTCTACTCCTACACATTTGGGCTGCAATGGCCGAGAGGTTAAGGCGTTGGACTCGAAATCCAATGGGGTTTCCCCGCGCAGGTTCGACTCCTGCTTGCAGCGTAGAGAAGAAAATGTTGTATCCCTTTTTGGATGTGTGGTAAAATAGAGTCTACTCTCCTCATGGTTGCCAGTTTTGAATATGCTTCTCATGCCATTTGTAAATTTGTGCTGTCAAACTGTAGCAGTCCAGTGGAAAGACTGTCTGGTCACTGGTTTCTCTGCCTTGTGCTTAAAAAGAAAGAACTCCCCGTCGGGGAATCGAACCCCGGTCTTCCGCGTGACAGGCGGAGATACTATCCACTATACTAACGAGGACGTATGTTTTATCATGCAGTGATGCTGAGTGAGGTGACTTGCACCTGTACCCTTGATTTTGAAAGTTGCATTAAAAAGATCTGCAATCAATAGATCAAACGCCACATCTCACTTTTGATTCACAGAATGCCACGCTTTTGAACACCTGATCACCTGGAGTTGATACCAGCTTGAAGTTAACAGTGAGTAGACTCTTATGGAGATTCATGTATTTGAATTTACTTCTTAAGCCATTGGCAACTCATAAGCAATCACATCTGTGCACTCCTCCTTGAGCTTGAGGAAGTCAAAGGAATTGATCTCGATTCTACTCCTACACATTTGGTCTGCAATGGCCGAGAGGTTAAGGCGTTGGACTTGAAATCCAATGGGGTTTCCCCGCGCAGGTTCGACTCCTGCTTGCAGCGTAGAGAAGAAAATATCATATCCCTTTTTGGATGTGTGGTAAAATAGAGTCTACTCTCCTCATGCTTGCCAGTTTTGAATATGCTTCTCATGCCATTTGTAAATTTGTGCTGTCAAACTGTAGCAGTCCAGTGGAAAGACTGTCTGGTCACTGGTTTCTCTGCCTTGTGCTTAAAAAGAAAGAACTCCCCGTCGGGGAATCGAACCCCGGTCTTCCGCGTGACAGGCGGAGATACTATCCACTATACTAACGAGGACGTATGTCTTATCATGCAGTGATGCTGAGTGAGGTGACTTGCACCTGTACCCTTGATTTTGAAAGTTGCATAAGAAAGATCTGCAATCAATAGATCAAACGCCACATCTCACTTTTGATTCACAGAATGCCACGCTTTTGAACACCTGATCACCTGGAGTTGATACCAGCTTGAAGTTAACAGTGAGTAGACTCTTATGGAGATTCATGTATTTGAATTTACTTCTTAAGCCATTCGCAACTCATAAGCAATCACATCTGTGCACTCCTCCTTGAGCTTGAGGAAGTCAAAGGAATTGATCTCGATTCTACTCCTACACATTTGGGCTGCAATGGCCGAGAGGTTAAGGCGTTGGACTCGAAATCCAATGGGGTTTCCCCGCGCAGGTTCGACTCCTGCTTGCAGCGTAGAGAAGAAAATGTTGTATCCCTTTTTGGATGTGTGGTAAAATAGAGTCTACTCTCCTCATGGTTGCCAGTTTTGAATATGCTTCTCATGCCATTTGTAAATTTGTGCTGTCAAACTGTAGCAGTCCAGTGGAAAGACTGTCTGGTCACTGGTTTCTCTGCCTTGTGCTTAAAAAGAAAGAACTCCCCGTCGGGGAATCGAACCCCGGTCTTCCGCGTGACAGGCGGAGATACTATCCACTATACTAACGAGGACGTAAGCCTTATCATGCAGTGATGCTGAGTGAGGTGACTTGCACCTGTACCCTTGATTTTGAAAGTTGCATAAGAAAGATCTGCAATCAATAGATCAAACGCCACATCTCACTTTTGATTCACAGAATGCCACGCTTTTGAACACCTGATCACCTGGAGTTGATACCAGCTGGAAGTTAACAGTGTGTAGACTCTTATGGAGATTCATGTATTTGAATTTACTTCTTAAGCCATTGGCAACTCAGAATCAATGACATATGTGCACTCCTCCTTGAGCTTGAGGAAGTCAAAGGAATTGATCTCGATTCTACTCCTACACATTTGGGCTGCAATGGCCGAGAGGTTAAGGCGTTGGACTCGAAATCCAATGGGGTTTCCCCGCGCAGGTTCGACTCCTGCTTGCAGCGTAGAGAAGAAAATGTTGTATCCCTTTTTGGATGTGTGGTAAAATAGAGTCTACTCTCCTCATGGTTGCCAGTTTTGAATATGCTTCTCATGCCATTTGTAAATTTGTGCTGTCAAACTGTAGCAGTCCAGTGGAAAGACTGTCTGGTCACTGGTTTCTCTGCCTTGTGCTTAAAAAGAAAGAACTCCCCGTCGGGGAATCGAACCCCGGTCTTCCGCGTGACAGGCGGAGATACTATCCACTACACTAACGAGGACGTATGTTTTATCATGCAGTGATGCTGAGTGAGGTGACTTGCACCTGTACCCTTGATTTTGAAAGTTGCATTAAAAAGATCTGCAATCAATAGATCAAACGCCACATCTCACTTTTGATTCACAGAATGCCACGCTTTTGAACACCTGATCACCTGGAGTTGATACCAGCTTGAAGTTAACAGTGAGTAGACTCTTATGGAGATTCATGTATTTGAATTTACTTCTTAAGCCATTGGCAACTCATAAGCAATCACATCTGTGCACTCCTCCTTGAGCTTGAGGAAGTCAAAGGAATTGATCTCGATTCTACTCCTACACATTTGGTCTGCAATGGCCGAGAGGTTAAGGCGTTGGACTTGAAATCCAATGGGGTTTCCCTGCGCAGGTTCGACTCCTGCTTGCAGCGTAGAGAAGAAAATGTTGTATCCCTTTTTGGATGTGTGGTAAAATAGAGTCTACTCTCCTCATGGTTGCCAGTTTTTAATATGCTTCTCATGCCATTTGTAAATTTGTGCTGTCAAACTGTAGCAGTCCAGTGGAAAGACTGTCTGGTCACTGGTTTCTCTGCCTTGTGCTTAAAAAGAAAGAACTCCCCGTCGGAGAATCGAACCCCGGTCTTCCGCGTGACAGGCGGAGATACTATCCACTATACTAACAAGGACGTATGTCTTATCATGCAGTGATGCTGAGTGAGGTGACTTGCACCTGTACCCTTGATTTTGAAAGTTGCATAAGAGAGATCTGCAATCAATAGATCAAACGCCACATCTCACTTTTGATTCACAGAATGCCACGCTTTTGAACACCTGATCACCTGGAGTTGATACCAGCTTGAAGTTAACAGTGAGTAGACTCTTATGGAGATTCATGTATTTGAATTTACTTCTTAAGCCATTGGCAACTCATAAGCAATCACATCTGTGCACTCCTCCTTGAGCTTGAGGAAGTCAAAGGAATTGATCTCGATTCTACTCCTACACATTTGGTCTGCAATGGCCGAGAGGTTAAGGCGTTGGACTTGAAATCCAATGGGGTTTCCCCGCGCAAGTTTGACTCCTGCTTGCAGCGTAGAGAAGAAAATGTTGTATCCCTTTTTGGATGTGTGGTAAAATAGAGTCTACTCTCCTCATGGTTGCCAGTTTTTAATATGCTTCTCATGCCATTTGTAAATTTGTGCTGTCAAACTGTAGCAGTCCAGTGGAAAGACTATCTGGTCACTGGTTTCTCTGCCTTGTGCTTAAAAAGAAAGAACTCCCCGTCGGAGAATCGAACCCCGGTCTTCCGCATGACAGGCGGAGAGTGAGGTGACTTGCACCTGTACCCTTGATTTTGAACGTTGCATAAAAAAGATCTGCAATCAATAGATCAAACGCCACATCTCACTTTTGATTCACAGAATGCCATGCTTTTGAACACCTGATCACCTGGAGTTGATACCAGCTGGAAGTTAACAGTGAGTAGACTCTTATGGAGATTCATGTATTTGAATTTACTTCTTAAGCCATTGGCAACTCATAAGCAATCACATCTGTGCACTCCTCCTTGAGCTTGAGGAAGTCAAAGGAATTGATCTCGATTCTACTCCTACACATTTGGTCTGCAATGGCCGAGAGGTTAAGGCGTTGGACTTGAAATCCAATGGGGTTTCCCCGCGGAGGTTCGACTCCTGCTTGCAGCGTAGAGAAGAAAATGTTGTATCCCTTTTTGGATGTGTGGTAAAATAGAGTCTACTCTCCTCATGGTTGCCAGTTTTTAATATGCTTCTCATGCCATTTGTAAATTTGTGCTGTCAAACTGTAGCAGTCCAGTGGAAAGACTGTCTGGTCACTGGTTTCTCTGCCTTGTGCTTAAAAAGAAAGAACTCCCCGTCGGAGAATCGAACCCCGGTCTTCCGCGTGACAGGCGGAGAGTGAGGTGACTTGCACCTGTACCCTTGATTTTGAAAGTTGCATAAAAAAGATCTGCAATCAATAGATCAAACGCCACATCTCACTTTTGATTCACAGAATGCCACGCTTTTGAACACCTGATCACCTGGAGTTGATACCAGCTGGAAGTTAACAGTGTGTAGACTCTTATGGAGATTCATGTATTTGAATTTACTTCTTAAGCCATTGGCAACTCAGAATCAATGACATATGTGCACTCCTCCTTGAGCTTGAGGAAGTCAAAGGAATTGATCTCGATTCTACTCCTACACATTTGGGCTGCAATGGCCGAGAGGTTAAGGCGTTGGACTCGAAATCCAATGGGGTTTCCCCGCGCAGGTTCGACTCCTGCTTGCAGCGTAGAGAAGAAAATGTTGTATCCCTTTTTGGATGTGTGGTAAAATAGAGTCTACTCTCCTCATGGTTGCCAGTTTTGAATATGCTTCTCATGCCATTTGTAAATTTGTGCTGTCAAACTGTAGCAGTCCAGTGGAAAGACTGTCTGGTCACTGGTTTCTCTGCCTTGTGCTTAAAAAGAAAGAACTCCCCGTCGGGGAATCGAACCCCGGTCTTCCGCGTGACAGGCGGAGATACTATCCACTATACTAACGAGGACGTATGTTTTATCATGCAGTGATGCTGAGTGAGGTGACTTGCACCTGTACCCTTGATTTTGAAAGTTGCATTAAAAAGATCTGCAATCAATAGATCAAACGCCACATCTCACTTTTGATTCACAGAATGCCACGCTTTTGAACACCTGATCACCTGGAGTTGATACCAGCTTGAAGTTAACAGTGAGTAGACTCTTATGGAGATTCATGTATTTGAATTTACTTCTTAAGCCATTGGCAACTCAGAATCAATGACATCTGTGCACTCCTCCTTGAGCTTGAGGAAGTCAAAGGAATTGATCTCGATTCTACTCCTACACGTTTGGGCTGCAATGGCCGAGAGGTTAAGGCGTTGGACTCGAAATCCAATGGGGTTTCCCCGCGCAGGTTCGACTCCTGCTTGCAGCGTAGAGAAGAAAATGTTGTATCCCTTTTTGGATGTGTGGTAAAATAGAGTCTACTCTCCTCATGGTTGCCAGTTTTTAATATGCTTCTCATGCCATTTGTAAATTTGTGCTGTCAAACTGTAGCAGTCCAGTGGAAAGACTGTCTGGTCACTGGTTTCTCTGCCTTGTGCTTAAAAAGAAAGAACTCCCCGTCGGAGAATCGAACCCCGGTCTTCCGCGTGACAGGCGGAGAGTGAGGTGACTTGCACCTGTACCCTTGATTTTGAAAGTTGCATAAAAAAGATCTGCAATCAATAGATCAAACGCCACATCTCACTTTTGATTCACAGAATGCCACGCTTTTGAACACCTGATCACCTGGAGTTGATACCAGCTGGAAGTTAACAGTGTGTAGACTCTTATGGAGATTCATGTATTTGAATTTACTTCTTAAGCCATTGGCAACTCAGAATCAATGACATATGTGCACTCCTCCTTGAGCTTGAGGAAGTCAAAGGAATTGATCTCGATTCTACTCCTACACATTTGGGCTGCAATGGCCGAGAGGTTAAGGCGTTGGACTCGAAATCCAATGGGGTTTCCCCGCGCAGGTTCGACTCCTGCTTGCAGCGTAGAGAAGAAAATGTTGTATCCCTTTTTGGATGTGTGGTAAAATAGAGTCTACTCTCCTCATGGTTGCCAGTTTTGAATATGCTTCTCATGCCATTTGTAAATTTGTGCTGTCAAACTGTAGCAGTCCAGTGGAAAGACTGTCTGGTCACTGGTTTCTCTGCCTTGTGCTTAAAAAGAAAGAACTCCCCGTCGGGGAATCGAACCCCGGTCTTCCGCGTGACAGGCGGAGATACTATCCACTATACTAACGAGGACGTATGTTTTATCATGCAGTGATGCTGAGTGAGGTGACTTGCACCTGTACCCTTGATTTTGAAAGTTGCATTAAAAAGATCTGCAATCAATAGATCAAACGCCACATCTCACTTTTGATTCACAGAATGCCACGCTTTTGAACACCTGATCACCTGGAGTTGATACCAGCTTGAAGTTAACAGTGAGTAGACTCTTATGGAGATTCATGTATTTGAATTTACTTCTTAAGCCATTGGCAACTCAGAATCAATGACATCTGTGCACTCCTCCTTGAGCTTGAGGAAGTCAAAGGAATTGATCTCGATTCTACTCCTACACATTTGGGCTGCAATGGCCGAGAGGTTAAGGCGTTGGACTCGAAATCCAATGGGGTTTCCCCGCGCAGGTTCGACTCCTGCTTGCAGCGTAGAGAAGAAAATGTTGTATCCCTTTTTGGATGTGTGGTAAAATAGAGTCTACTCTCCTCATGGTTGCCAGTTTTGAATATGCTTCTCATGCCATTTGTAAATTTGTGCTGTCAAACTGTTGCAGTCCAGTGGAAAGACTGTCTGGTCACTGGTTTCTCTGCCTTGTGCTTAAAAAGAAAGAACTCCCCGTCGGGGAATCGAACCCCGGTTTCCGCGTGACAGGCGGAGATACTATCCACTATACTAACGAGGACGTATGTCTTATCATGCAGTGATGCTGAGTGAGGTGACTTGCACCTGTACCCTTGATTTTGAAAGTTGCATAAAAAAGATCTGCAATCAATAGATCAAACGCCACATCTCACTTTTGATTCACAGAATGCCACGCTTTTGAACACCTGATCACCTGGAGTTGATACCAGCTTGAAGTTAACAGTGAGTAGACTCTTATGGAGATTCATGTATTTGAATTTACTTCTTAAGCCATTGGCAACTCAGAATCAATGACATCTGTGCACTCCTCCTTGAGCTTGAGGAAGTCAAAGGAATTGATCTCGATTCTACTCCTACACATTTGGGCTGCAATGGCCGAGAGGTTAAGGCGTTGGACTTGAAATCCAATGGGGTTTCCCCGCGCAGGTTCGACTCCTGCTTGCAGCGTAGAGAAGAAAATGTTGTATCCCTTTTTGGATGTGTGGTAAAATAGAGTCTACTCTCCTCATGGTTGCCAGTTTTGAATATGCTTCTCATGCCATTTGTAAATGTGTGCTGTCAAACTGTAGCAGTCCAGTGGAAAGACTGTCTGGTCACTGGTTTCTCTGCCTTGTGCTTAAAAAGAAAGAACTCCCCGTCGGGGAATCGAACCCCGGTCTTCCGCGTGACAGGCGGAGATACTATCCACTATACTAACGAGGACGTATGTCTTATCATGCAGTGATGCTGAGTGAGGTGACTTGCACCTGTACCCTTGATTTTGAAAGTTGCATAAAAAAGATCTGCAATCAATAGATCAAACGCCACATCTCACTTTTGATTCACAGAATGCCACGCTTTTGAACACCTGATCACCTGGAGTTGATACCAGCTTGAAGTTAACAGTGAGTAGACTCTTATGGAGATTCATGTATTTGAATTTACTTCTTAAGCCATTGGCAACTCAGAATCAATGACATCTGTGCACTCCTCCTTGAGCTTGAGGAAGTCAAAGGAATTGATCTCGATTCTACTCCTACACATTTGGGCTGCAATGGCCGAGAGGTTAAGGCGTTGGACTCGAAATCCAATGGGGTTTCCCCGCGGAGGTTCGACTCCTGCTTGCAGCGTAGAGAAGAAAATGTTGTATCCCTTTTTGGATGTGTGGTAAAATAGAGTCTACTCTCCTCATGGTTGCCAGTTTTTAATATGCTTCTCATGCCATTTGTAAATTTGTGCTGTCAAACTGTAGCAGTCCAGTGGAAAGACTGTCTGGTCACTGGTTTCTCTGCCTTGTGCTTAAAAAGAAAGAACTCCCCGTCGGAGAATCGAACCCCGGTCTTCCGCGTGACAGGCGGAGATACTATCCACTATACTAACGAGGACGTATGTTTTATCATGCAGTGATGCTGAGTGAGGTGACTTGCACCTGTACCCTTGATTTTGAAAGTTGCATAAAAAAGATCTGCAATCAATAGATCAAACGCCACATCTCACTTTTGATTCACAGAATGCCACGCTTTTGAACACCTGATCACCTGGAGTTGATACCAGCTTGAAGTTAACAGTGAGTAGACTCTTATGGAGATTCATGTATTTGAATTTACTTCTTAAGCCATTGGCAACTCAGAATCAATGACATCTGTGCACTCCTCCTTGAGCTAGAGGAAGTCAAAGGAATTGATCTCGATTCTACTCCTACACATTTGGGCTGCAATGGCCGAGAGGTTAAGGCGTTGGACTCGAAATCCAATGGGGTTTCCCCGCGCAGGTTCGACTCCTGCTTGCAGCGTAGAGAAGAAAATATCATATCCCTTTTTGGATGTGTGGTAAAATAGAGTCTACTCTCCTCATGCTTGCCAGTTTTGAATATGCTTCTCATGCCATTTGTAAATTTGTGCTGTCAAACTGTAGCAGTCCAGTGGAAAGACTGTCTGGTCACTGGTTTCTCTGCCTTGTGCTTAAAAAGAAAGAACTCCCCGTCGGGGAATCGAACCCCGGTCTTCCGCGTGACAGGCGGAGATACTATCCACTATACTAACGAGGACGTATGTCTTATCATGCAGTGATGCTGAGTGAGGTGACTTGCACCTGTACCCTTGATTTTGAAAGTTGCATAAAAAAGATCTGCAATCAATAGATCAAACGCCACATCTCACTTTTGATTCACAGAATGCCACGCTTTTGAACACCTGATCACCTGGAGTTGATACCAGCTTGAAGTTAACAGTGAGTAGACTCTTATGGAGATTCATGTATTTGAATTTACTTCTTAAGCCATTGGCAACTCAGAATCAATGACATCTGTGCACTCCTCCTTGAGCTTGAGGAAGTCAAAGGAATTGATCTCGATTCCACTCCTACACATTTGGGCTGCAATGGCCGAGAGGTTAAGGCATTGGACTCGAAATCTAATGGGGTTTCCCCACGCAGGTTCGACTCCTGCTTGCAGCGTAGAGAAGAAAATGTTGTATCCCTTTTTGGATGTGTGGTAAAATAGAGTCTACTCTCCTCATGCTTGCCAGTTTTGAATATGCTTCTCATGCCATTTGTAAATTTGTGCTGTCAAACTGTAGCAGTCCAGTGGAAAGACTGTCTGGTCACTGGTTTCTCTGCCTTGTGCTTAAAAAGAAAGAACTCCCCGTCGGGGAATCGAACCCCGGTCTTCCGCGTGACAGGCGGAGACACTATCCACTATACTAACGAGGACGTATGTCTTATCATGCAGTGATGCTGAGTGAGGTGACTTGCACCTGTACCCTTGATTTTGAAAGTTGCATAAAAAAGATCTGCAATCAATAGATCAAACGCCACATCTCACTTTTGATTCACAGAATGCCACGCTTTTGAACACCTGATCACCTGGAGTTGATACCAGCTTGAAGTTAACAGTGAGTAGACTCTTATGGAGATTCATGTATTTGAATTTACTTCTTAAGCCATTGGCAACTCAGAATCAATGACATCTGTGCACTCCTCCTTGAGCTTGAGGAAGTCAAAGGAATTGATCTCGATTCTACTCCTACACATTTGGGCTGCAATGGCCGAGAGGTTAAGGCGTTGGACTTGAAATCCAATGGGGTTTCCCCGCGCAGGTTCGACTCCTGCTTGCAGCGTAGAGAAGAAAATGTTGTATCCCTTTTTGGATGTGTGGTAAAATAGAGTCTACTCTCCTCATGCTTGCCAGTTTTGAATATGCTTCTCATGCCATTTGTAAATTTGTGCTGTCAAACTGTAGCAGTCCAGTGGAAAGACTGTCTGGTCACTGGTTTCTCTGCCTTGTGCTTAAAAAGAAAGAACTCCCCGTCGGGGAATCGAACCCCGGTCTTCCGCGTGACAGGCGGAGATACTATCCACTATACTAACGAGGACGTATGTTTTATCATGCAGTGATGCTGAGTGAGGTGACTTGCACCTGTACCCTTGATTTTGAAAGTTGCATAAAAAAGATCTGCAATCAATAGATCAAACGCCACATCTCACTTTTGATTCACAGAATGCCACGCTTTTGAACACCTGATCACCTGGAGTTGATACCAGCTTGAAGTTAACAGTGAGTAGACTCTTATGGAGATTCATGTATTTGAATTTACTTCTTAAGCCATTGGCAACTCAGAATCAATGACATCTGTGCACTCCTCCTTGAGCTAGAGGAAGTCAAAGGAATTGATCTCGATTCTACTCCTACACATTTGGGCTGCAATGGCCGAGAGGTTAAGGCGTTGGACTCGAAATCCAATGGGGTTTCCCCGCGCAGGTTCGACTCCTGCTTGCAGCGTAGAGAAGAAAATATCATATCCCTTTTTGGATGTGTGGTAAAATAGAGTCTACTCTCCTCATGCTTGCCAGTTTTGAATATGCTTCTCATGCCATTTGTAAATTTGTGCTGTCAAACTGTAGCAGTCCAGTGGAAAGACTGTCTGGTCACTGGTTTCTCTGCCTTGTGCTTAAAAAGAAAGAACTCCCCGTCGGGGAATCGAACCCCGGTCTTCCGCGTGACAGGCGGAGATACTATCCACTATACTAACGAGGACGTATGTCTTATCATGCAGTGATGCTGAGTGAGGTGACTTGCACCTGTACCCTTGATTTTGAAAGTTGCATAAAAAAGATCTGCAATCAATAGATCAAACGCCACATCTCACTTTTGATTCACAGAATGCCACGCTTTTGAACACCTGATCACCTGGAGTTGATACCAGCTTGAAGTTAACAGTGAGTAGACTCTTATGGAGATTCATGTATTTGAATTTACTTCTTAAGCCATTGGCAACTCAGAATCAATGACATCTGTGCACTCCTCCTTGAGCTTGAGGAAGTCAAAGGAATTGATCTCGATTCCACTCCTACACATTTGGGCTGCAATGGCCGAGAGGTTAAGGCATTGGACTCGAAATCTAATGGGGTTTCCCCACGCAGGTTCGACTCCTGCTTGCAGCGTAGAGAAGAAAATGTTGTATCCCTTTTTGGATGTGTGGTAAAATAGAGTCTACTCTCCTCATGCTTGCCAGTTTTGAATATGCTTCTCATGCCATTTGTAAATTTGTGCTGTCAAACTGTAGCAGTCCAGTGGAAAGACTGTCTGGTCACTGGTTTCTCTGCCTTGTGCTTAAAAAGAAAGAACTCCCCGTCGGGGAATCGAACCCCAGTCTTCCGCGTGACAGGCGGAGATACTATCCACTATACTAACGAGGACATATGTCTTATCATGCAGTGATGCTGAGTGAGGTGACTTGCACCTGTACCCTTGATTTTGAAAGTTGCATAAGAAAGATCTGCAATCAATAGATCAAACGCCACATCTCACTTTTGATTCACAGAATGCCACGCTTTTGAACACCTGATCACCTGGAGTTGATACCAGCTGGAAGTTAACAGTGTGTAGACTCTTATGGAGATTCATGTATTTGAATTTACTTCTTAAGCCATTGGCAACTCAGAATCAATGACATATGTGCACTCCTCCTTGAGCTTGAGGAAGTCAAAGGAATTGATCTCGATTCTACTCCTACACATTTGGGCTGCAATGGCCGAGAGGTTAAGGCGTTGGACTCGAAATCCAATGGGGTTTCCCCGCGCAGGTTCGACTCCTGCTTGCAGCGTAGAGAAGAAAATGTTGTATCCCTTTTTGGATGTGTGGTAAAATAGAGTCTACTCTCCTCATGGTTGCCAGTTTTGAATATGCTTCTCATGCCATTTGTAAATTTGTGCTGTCAAACTGTAGCAGTCCAGTGGAAAGACTGTCTGGTCACTGGTTTCTCTGCCTTGTGCTTAAAAAGAAAGAACTCCCCGTCAGGGAATCGAACCCCGGTCTTCCGCGTGACAGGCGGAGATACTATCCACTATACTAACGAGGACGTATGTTTTATCATGCAGTGATGCTGAGTGAGGTGACTTGCACCTGTACCCTTGATTTTGAAAGTTGCATTAAAAAGATCTGCAATCAATAGATCAAACGCCACATCTCACTTTTGATTCACAGAATGCCACGCTTTTGAACACCTGATCACCTGGAGTTGATACCAGCTTGAAGTTAACAGTGAGTAGACTCTTATGGAGATTCATGTATTTGAATTTACTTCTTAAGCCATTGGCAACTCAGAATCAATGACATCTGTGCACTCCTCCTTGAGCTTGAGGAAGTCAAAGGAATTGATCTCGATTCTACTCCTACACATTTGGGCTGCAATGGCCGAGAGGTTAAGGCGTTGGACTCGAAATCCAATGGGGTTTCCCCGCGCAGGTTCGACTCCTGCTTGCAGCGTAGAGAAGAAAATGTTGTATCCCTTTTTGGATGTGTGGTAAAATAGAGTCTACTCTCCTCATGGTTGCCAGTTTTGAATATGCTTCTCATGCCATTTGTAAATTTGTGCTGTCAAACTGTTGCAGTCCAGTGGAAAGACTGTCTGGTCACTGGTTTCTCTGCCTTGTGCTTAAAAAGAAAGAACTCCCCGTCGGGGAATCGAACCCCGGTTTCCGCGTGACAGGCGGAGATACTATCCACTATACTAACGAGGACGTATGTCTTATCATGCAGTGATGCTGAGTGAGGTGACTTGCACCTGTACCCTTGATTTTGAAAGTTGCATAAAAAAGATCTGCAATCAATAGATCAAACGCCACATCTCACTTTTGATTCACAGAATGCCACGCTTTTGAACACCTGATCACCTGGAGTTGATACCAGCTTGAAGTTAACAGTGAGTAGACTCTTATGGAGATTCATGTATTTGAATTTACTTCTTAAGCCATTGGCAACTCAGAATCAATGACATCTGTGCACTCCTCCTTGAGCTTGAGGAAGTCAAAGGAATTGATCTCGATTCTACTCCTACACATTTGGGCTGCAATGGCCGAGAGGTTAAGGCGTTGGACTTGAAATCCAATGGGGTTTCCCCGCGCAGGTTCGACTCCTGCTTGCAGCGTAGAGAAGAAAATGTTGTATCCCTTTTTGGATGTGTGGTAAAATAGAGTCTACTCTCCTCATGCTTGCCAGTTTTGAATATGCTTCTCATGCCATTTGTAAATTTGTGCTGTCAAACTGTAGCAGTCCAGTGGAAAGACTGTCTGGTCACTGGTTTCTCTGCCTTGTGCTTAAAAAGAAAGAACTCCCCGTCGGGGAATCGAACCCCGGTCTTCCGCGTGACAGGCGGAGATACTATCCACTATACTAACGAGGACGTATGTTTTATCATGCAGTGATGCTGAGTGAGGTGACTTGCACCTGTACCCTTGATTTTGAAAGTTGCATAAAAAAGATCTGCAATCAATAGATCAAACGCCACATCTCACTTTTGATTCACAGAATGCCACGCTTTTGAACACCTGATCACCTGGAGTTGATACCAGCTTGAAGTTAACAGTGAGTAGACTCTTATGGAGATTCATGTATTTGAATTTACTTCTTAAGCCATTGGCAACTCAGAATCAATGACATCTGTGCACTCCTCCTTGAGCTTGAGGAAGTCAAAGGAATTGATCTCGATTCCACTCCTACACATTTGGGCTGCAATGGCCGAGAGGTTAAGGCATTGGACTCGAAATCTAATGGGGTTTCCCCACGCAGGTTCGACTCCTGCTTGCAGCGTAGAGAAGAAAATGTTGTATCCCTTTTTGGATGTGTGGTAAAATAGAGTCTACTCTCCTCATGCTTGCCAGTTTTGAATATGCTTCTCATGCCATTTGTAAATTTGTGCTGTCAAACTGTAGCAGTCCAGTGGAAAGACTGTTTGGTCACTGGTTTCTCTGCCTTGTGCTTAAAAAGAAAGAACTCCCCGTCGGGGAATCGAACCCCGGTCTTCCGCGTGACAGGCGGAGATACTATCCACTATACTAACGAGGACATATGTCTTATCATGCAGTGATGCTGAGTGAGGTGACTTGCACCTGTACCCTTGATTTTGAAAGTTGCATAAGAAAGATCTGCAATCAATAGATCAAACGCCACATCTCACTTTTGATTCACAGAATGCCACGCTTTTGAACACCTGATCACCTGGAGTTGATACCAGCTTGAAGTTAACAGTGAGTAGACTCTTATGGAGATTCATGTATTTGAATTTACTTCTTAAGCCATTGGCAACTCAGAATCAATGACATCTGTGCACTCCTCCTTGAGCTTGAGGAAGTCAAAGGAATTGATCTCGATTCTACTCCTACACATTTGGGCTGCAATGGCCGAGAGGTTAAGGCGTTGGACTCGAAATCCAATGGGGTTTCCCCGCGCAGGTTCGACTCCTGCTTGCAGCGTAGAGAAGAAAATGTTGTATCCCTTTTTGGATGTGTGGTAAAATAGAGTCTACTCTCCTCATGCTTGCCAGTTTTGAATATGCTTCTCATGCCATTTGTAAATTTGTGCTGTCAAACTGTAGCAGTCCAGTGGAAAGACTGTCTGGTCACTGGTTTCTCTGCCTTGTGCTTAAAAAGAAAGAACTCCCCGTCGGGGAATCGAACCCCGGTCTTCCGCGTGACAGGCGGAGATACTATCCACTATACTAACGAGGACGTATGTCTTATCATGCAGTGATGCTGAGTGAGGTGACTTGCACCTGTACCCTTGATTTTGAAAGTTGCATAAAAAAGATCTGCAATCAATAGATCAAACGCCACATCTCACTTTTGATTCACAGAATGCCACGCTTTTGAACACCTGATCACCTGGAGTTGATACCAGCTGGAAGTTAACAGTGAGTAGACTCTTATGGAGATTCATGTATTTGAATTTACTTCTTAAGCCATTGGCAACTCAGAATCAATGACATCTGTGCACTCCTCCTTGAGCTTGAGGAAGTCAAAGGAATTGATCTCGATTCTACTCCTACACATTTGGGCTGCAATGGCCGAGAGGTTAAGGCGTTGGACTCGAAATCCAATGGGGTTTCCCCGCGCAGGTTCGACTCCTGCTTGCAGCGTAGAGAAGAAAATGTTGTATCCCTTTTTGGATGTGTGGTAAAATAGAGTCTACTCTCCTCATGGTTGCCAGTTTTGAATATGCTTCTCATGCCATTTGTAAATTTGTGCTGTCAAACTGTAGCAGTCCAGTGGAAAGACTGTCTGGTCACTGGTTTCTCTGCCTTGTGCTTAAAAAGAAAGAACTCCCCGTCGGGGAATCGAACCCCGGTCTTCCGCGTGACAGGCGGAGACACTATCCACTATACTAACGAGGACGTATGTCTTATCATGCAGTGATGCTGAGTGAGGTGACTTGCACCTGTACCCTTGATTTTGAAAGTTGCATAAAAAAGATCTGCAATCAATAGATCAAACGCCACATCTCACTTTTGATTCACAGAATGCCACGCTTTTGAACACCTGATCACCTGGAGTTGATACCAGCTTGAAGTTAACAGTGAGTAGACTCTTATGGAGATTCATGTATTTGAATTTACTTCTTAAGCCATTGGCAACTCAGAATCAATGACATCTGTGCACTCCTCCTTGAGCTTGAGTAAGTAAACGTAGTGGGGTTTTGGGATTTTGATGAACTAAATAAATTGCCATTGTACGCAATAGTGGGGCAATGGGATTGTAACCCGAATTTGGATCCCAATTGCCGTTTAACTAAATTGCCGAATGGACACCTTTGTGATTTCCTTACTGACCACACTGGTAAGTCAATAGGGGCTTCGTGGACGCCTGTAGGGGCGCCCTCGCGCTGTCCGTGGACCACGCCCGATACCGGCCACTGATCCGAAGTCAGTTTTAAGTCGTGGCACGTGGCATAATGGGCAAGCTGGCAAGGGATCCCACTTCCAATTTATTCAATGTGTTGGCATGCTATTCAAATAGATTGCAAGTGGGAGGTTTCAACACACCTCCCCCAAACCCCACCCACATCCCATTTCTAGTTTATACCATGTGTTTGCTTGGTATTGAAATAGATTGCAATTGGGATGTTGGCCACCACCCACCCCAGGTGGGCGTGTACAAGTTCAGGAATTAAAGGTAGGGGCACAGGAAGAGAACCGAAGGTCGTAGGGGTCCGAAACTTGGTGGGGGGGTAGTGTGGGACCCCCTAAACAACATATTGAAGCCCCGCCCCCAAAAGTGGGCGTGGCCGGAAGTAGATGTTCCCATGGTCCGATTGGCTCGAGACTTGATAGGGGAGTAGTGTGGGACCCCCTAAACAACATATTGAAGCCCCGCCCCCAAAAGTGGGCGTGGCCGGAAGTAGGTGTTCCCATAGGCCGATCGGCTTGAGACTTGGTAGGGGAGTAGTGTGGGGCCCCTAAAACAACATATTTAAGCCCCGCCCCCAAAAGTGGGCGTGGCCGGAAGTAGGTGTTCCCATGGGCCAATCAGCTCGAAACTTTGCAGGGGAGTTATGTTAGGGACCCCAAACAACATACTAAAAGCTCGTGTCCGTAAGTGGGCGGGAAGTCAAAAAACGAACCAGGAAGTGGAACAGGAAGTGACTTTCCCGAGGTCGGAGGGTCATGAAATTTCATAAGGGATGTCTGAGAGGGCTTTGGAACAACATACTGTAAGCACGGAGCCCTAGGTCATACCGTTTGGGCGTGGCTAAGTTTTAAAGGTGTTTTTTTTCTAACACAGAACAGTCACAAGCATACATTTGGGGCCGCTGAAGGGCCAAAATTTGACGTAAAGGTCCCAAAATCGGTCGGGGTCATGTATGTTATGGCCTAAAAGAGGATCCCAAGGCCCAAGTCCGTAGCTCAAAGCGTTGGCGTATGGCAACAAAAAAGATATTGCACTGTAGGGAGAGGCCTAAAGTTTAAACGCAAATTTTCATACATTTGGAGCCGCTGAGGGGCCAAAATTTGACGTAGGGGTCACAAAATCGGTCGAGGTCATGTATGTTATGGCCTAAAAGAGGATCCCAAGGCCCAAGTCCGTAGCTCGAAGCGTTGGCGTATGGCAGCAAAAAAGATATTGCACTGTAGGGAGAGGCCTAAAGTTTAAACGCATATTTTCATACATTTGGGGCCGCTGAGGGGCCAAAATTTAACCTAGGGGTCCCAAAATCGGTCGAGGTCGTCTCTGTGATGGCCCGATGGAGGATCCCGAGTTGCAAGTCCGTAGCTCAAAGCGTTGGCGTATGGCAGCCTAAAAGATATTGCGCTGTAGTCGTAGGCCAAAGGTCAAACAGAAATGTACATACATTTGGGGCCGCTGAGGGCCCAAAATTTAACCTAGGGGTCCCAAAATCGGTCGAGGTCATGTATGTTATGGCTTAAAAGAGGATCCCAAGGCCCAAGTCCGTAGCTCGAAGCGTTGGCGTATGGCAGCAAAAAAGATATTGCACTGTAGGGAGAGGCCTAAAGTTTAAACGCATATTTTCATACATTTGGGGCCGCTGAGGGCCCAAAATTTGACGTAGGGGTCCCAAAATCGGTCGAGGTCGTCTCTGTGATGGCCCGATGGAGGATCCCGAGTTGCAAGTCCGTAGCTCAAAGCGTTGGCGTATGGCAGCCATTAATCTATTGCGCTGTAGTCGTACACCTAAAGGTCAAACACAAATGTGCACACACTTGTGGCTCCTGAGAGTCTAAACCTGCACGTATCCACACATGCCTGCAGAGTGTTATTAGACCCAACAAATTGATAAAGATAGTGCATGCACAGACTCATAGGTCATATGGTTTGGGTGTGGCTATCATTTGAATTTGCACTTTTAGGCAGAATCTCCTCTAACACTTAAAGCACAAGACCATGTGTGCGGGGCCCCTGAAGGACCAAACCTGCACGTATCCACACGTGCCTGCAGAGTGTTATTAGACCCAACAAATTGATAAAGATAGTGCATGCACAGACTCATAGGTCATATGGTTTGGGTGTGGCTATCATTTGAATTTGCACTTTTAGGCAGAATCTCCTCTAACACTTAAAGCACAAGACCATGTGTGCGGGGCCCCTGAAGGACCAAACCTGCACGTATCCACACGTGCCTGCAGAGTGTTATTAGACCCAACAAATTGATAAAGATAGTGCATGCACAGACTCATAGGTCATATGGTTTGGGTGTGGCTATCATTTGAATTTGCACTTTTAGGCAGAATCTCCTCTAACACTTAAAGCACAAGACCATGTGTGCGGGGCCCCTGAAGGACCAAACCTGCACGTATCCACACGTGCCTGCAGAGTGTTATTAGACCCAACAAATTGATAAAGATAGTGCATGCACAGACTCATAGGTCATATGGTTTGGGTGTGGCTATCATTTGAATTTGCACTTTTAGGCAGAATCTCCTCTAACACTTAAAGCACAAGACCATGTGTGTGGGGCCCCTGAAGGACCAAACCTGCACGTATCCACACGTGCTTCCAGAGTGTTAATATACCCCACCCACTGAGGAAGATACTCCGAGCACAGACCCTTAGGTCATACGGATTGGGCGTGGCTAACTTTTGAAAGTGATTTTTTTCTAACACAGAGAGGTCACGAGCATACATTTGGGGATGCTGAGGGGCCAAAATTTGACGTAGAGGTCCCAAAATCGGTCGAGGTCATCTCTGTGATGGCCCGATGGACCATCCCAAGTTGCAAGTCCGTAGCTCGAAGCGTTGGCGTATGGCAGCCATTAATCTATTGCGCTGTAGTCGTAGGCCTTAAGGTCAAACACAAATTTTCATACATTTGGGGCCCCTGAGGGGCCAAAATTTGACGTAGAGGTCCCAAAATCGGTCGAGGTCGTCTCTGTGATGGCCCGATGGACCATCCCAAGTTGCAAGTCCGTAGCTCGAAGCGTTGGCGTATGGCAGCCATTAATCTATGGCGCTGTAGTCGTAGGCCTTAAGGTCAAATACAAATTTTCATACATTTGGGGCCCCTGAGGGGCCAAAATTTGACGTAGAGGTCCCAAAATCGGTCGAGGTTATCTGTGTGATGGCCCGATGGATCATCCCAAGTTGCAAGTCCGTAGCTCGAAGCGTTGGCGTATGGCAGCCATTAATCTATTGCGCTGTAGTCGTAGGCCTTAAGGTCAAATACAAATTTTCATACATTTGGGGCCCCTGAGGGGCCAAAATTTGACGTAGAGGTCCCAAAATCGGTCGAGGTCGTCTCTGTGATGGCCCGATGGATCAACCCGAGTTGCAAGTCCGTAGCTCGAAGCGTTGGCGTATGGCAGCCATTAATCTATTGCGCTGTAGTCGTAGGCCTTAAGGTCAAACACAAATTTTCATACATTTGGGGCCCCTGAGGGGCCAAAATTTGACGTAGAGGTCCCAAAATCGGTCGAGGTCGTCTCTGTGATGGCCCGATGGACCATCCCAAGTTGCAAGTCCGTAGCTCGAAGCGTTGGCGTATGGCAGCCATTAATCTATTGCGCTGTAGTCGTAGGCCTTAAGGTCAAACCCAAATTTTCATACATTTGGGGCCCCTGAGGGGCCAAAATTTGACGTAGAGGTCCCAAAATCGGTCGAGGTCGTCTCTGTGATGGCCCGATGGACCATCCCAAGTTGCAAGTCCGTAGCTCGAAGCGTTGGCGTATGGCAGCCATTAATCTATTGCGCTGTAGTCGTAGGCCTTAAGGTCAAACCCAAATTTTCATACATTTGGGGCCCCTGAGGGGCCAAAATTTGACGTAGAGGTCCCAAAATCGGTCGAGGTCGTCTCTGTGATGGCCCGATGGACCATCCCAAGTTGCAAGTCCGTAGCTCGAAGCGTTGGCGTATGGCAGCCATTAATCTATTGCGCTGTAGTCGTAGGCCTTAAGGTCAAACCCAAATTTTCATACATTTGGGGCCGCTGAGGGGCCAAAATTTGACGTAGGGGTCCCAAAATCGGTCGAGGTCGTCTCTGTGATGGCCCGATGGAGGATCCCGAGTTGCAAGTCCGTAGCTCAAAGCGTTGGCGTATGGCAGCCTAAAAGATATTGCGCTGTAGTCGTAGGCCAAAGGTCAAACAGAAATGTACATACATTTGGGGCCGCTGAGGGCCCAAAATTTAACCTAGGGGTCCCAAAATCGGTCAAGGTTGTCTCTGTGATGGCCCGATGGAGGATCCCAAGTTGCAAGTCCGTAGCTCAAAGCGTTGGCGTATGGCAGCCATTAATCTATTGCGCTGTAGTCGTACACCTAAAGGTCAAACACAAATGTGCACACACTTGTGGCTCCTGAGAGTCTAAACCTGCACGTATCCACACATGCCTGCAGAGTGTTATTAGACCCAACAAATTGATAAAGATAGTGCATGCACAGACTCATAGGTCATATGGTTTGGGTGTGGCTATCATTTGAATTTGCACTTTTAGGCAGAATCTCCTCTAACACTTAAAGCACAAGACCATGTGTGCGGGGCCCCTGAAGGACCAAACCTGCACGTATCCACACGTGCCTGCAGAGTGTTATTAGACCCAACAAATTGATAAAGATAGTGCATGCACAGACTCATAGGTCATATGGTTTGGGTGTGGCTATCATTTGAATTTGCACTTTTAGGCAGAATCTCCTCTAACACTTAAAGCACAAGACCATGTGTGCGGGGCCCCTGAAGGACCAAACCTGCACGTATCCACACGTGCCTGCAGAGTGTTATTAGACCCAACAAATTGATAAAGATAGTGCATGCACAGACTCATAGGTCATATGGTTTGGGTGTGGCTATCATTTGAATTTGCACTTTTAGGCAGAATCTCCTCTAACACTTAAAGCACAAGACCATGTGTGCGGGGCCCCTGAAGGACCAAACCTGCACGTATCCACACGTGCCTGCAGAGTGTTATTAGACCCAACAAATTGATAAAGATAGTGCATGCACAGACTCATAGGTCATATGGTTTGGGTGTGGCTATCATTTGAATTTGCACTTTTAGGCAGAATCTCCTCTAACACTTAAAGCACAAGACCATGTGTGTGGGGCCCCTGAAGGACCAAACCTGCACGTATCCACACGTGCTTCCAGAGTGTTAATATACCCCACCCACTGAGGAAGATACTCCGAGCACAGACCCTTAGGTCATACGGATTGGGCGTGGCTAACTTTTGAAAGTGATTTTTTTCTAACACAGAGAGGTCACGAGCATACATTTGGGGATGCTGAGGGGCCAAAATTTGACGTAGAGGTCCCAAAATCGGTCGAGGTCATCTCTGTGATGGCCCGATGGACCATCCCAAGTTGCAAGTCCGTAGCTCGAAGCGTTGGCGTATGGCAGCCATTAATCTATTGCGCTGTAGTCGTAGGCCTTAAGGTCAAACACAAATTTTCATACATTTGGGGCCCCTGAGGGGCCAAAATTTGACGTAGAGGTCCCAAAATCGGTCGAGGTCGTCTCTGTGATGGCCCGATGGACCATCCCAAGTTGCAAGTCCGTAGCTCGAAGCGTTGGCGTATGGCAGCCATTAATCTATGGCGCTGTAGTCGTAGGCCTTAAGGTCAAATACAAATTTTCATACATTTGGGGCCCCTGAGGGGCCAAAATTTGACGTAGAGGTCCCAAAATCGGTCGAGGTTATCTGTGTGATGGCCCGATGGATCATCCCAAGTTGCAAGTCCGTAGCTCGAAGCGTTGGCGTATGGCAGCCATTAATCTATTGCGCTGTAGTCGTAGGCCTTAAGGTCAAATACAAATTTTCATACATTTGGGGCCCCTGAGGGGCCAAAATTTGACGTAGAGGTCCCAAAATCGGTCGAGGTCGTCTCTGTGATGGCCCGATGGATCAACCCGAGTTGCAAGTCCGTAGCTCGAAGCGTTGGCGTATGGCAGCCATTAATCTATTGCGCTGTAGTCGTAGGCCTTAAGGTCAAACACAAATTTTCATACATTTGGGGCCCCTGAGGGGCCAAAATTTGACGTAGAGGTCCCAAAATCGGTCGAGGTCGTCTCTGTGATGGCCCGATGGACCAACCCAAGTTGCAAGTCCGTAGCTCGAAGCGTTGGCGTATGGCAGCCATTAATCTATTGCGCTGTAGTCGTAGGCCTTAAGGTCAAACCCAAATTTTCATACTTTTTCGGGCCCCTGAGGGGCCAAAATTTGACGTAGAGGTCCCAAAATCGGTCGAGGTCGTCTCTGTGATGGCCCGATGGACCATCCCAAGTTGCAAGTCCGTAGCTCGAAGCGTTGGCGTATGGCAGCCATTAATCTATTGCGCTGTAGTCGTAGGCCTTAAGGTCAAACCCAAATTTTCATACATTTGGGGCCCCTGAGGGGCCAAAATTTGACGTAGAGGTCCCAAAATCGGTCGAGGTCGTCTCTGTGATGGCCCGATGGACCATCCCAAGTTGCAAGTCCGTAGCTCGAAGCGTTGGCGTATGGCAGCCATTAATCTATTGCGCTGTAGTCGTAGGCCTTAAGGTCAAACCCAAATTTTCATACATTTGGGGCCCCTGAGGGGCCAAAATTTGACGTAGAGGTCCCAAAATCGGTCGATGTCGTCTCTGTGATGGCCCGATGGACCATCCCAAGTTGCAAGTCCGTAGCTCGAAGCGTTGGCGTATGGCAGCCATTAATCTATTGCGCTGTAGTCGTAGGCCTTAAGGTCAAACCCAAATTTTCATACATTTGGGGCCCCTGAGGGGCCAAAATTTGACGTAGAGGTCCCAAAATCGGTCGAGGTCGTCTCTGTGATGGCCCGATGGACCATCCCAAGTTGCAAGTCCGTAGCTCGAAGCGTTGGCGTATGGCAGCCATTAATCTATTGCGCTGTAGTCGTAGGCCTTAAGGTCAAACCCAAATTTTCATACATTTGGGGCCCCTGAGGGGCCAAAATTTGACGTAGAGGTCCCAAAATCGGTCGATGTCGTCTCTGTGATGGCCCGATGGACCATCCCAAGTTGCAAGTCCGTAGCTCGAAGCGTTGGCGTATGGCAGCCATTAATCTATTGCGCTGTAGTCGTAGGCCTTAAGGACCCCATTCAAATAGATTGGAATTGGACGATTTGTACTTACCGATCCCAATTCCAATCTATTTGAATGGGACCCCATTCAAATAGATTGGAATTGTACGATTTGTACTTACCGATCCCAATTCCAATCTATTTGAATGGCATCCCAATTCCAATTTATTTGACTGATGGAAATAAATTGGAATTGGGATCCCATTCAAATAGATTGGAAGTGGGATCGGTAAGTACAAATTGTCCAATTCCAATTTATTTGAATGGGGTCCCATTGAAATAGATTGGAATTGGGATCGGTAAGTACAAATTGTCCAATTCCAATTTATTTGAATGGGGTCCCATTGAAATAGATTGGAATTGGGATCGGTAAGTACAAATCGTCCAATTCCAATTTATTTGAATGGGATCCCATTCAAATAGATTGGAATTGGGATCGGTAAGTACAAATCGTCCAATTCCAATTTATTTGAATGGCATCCCAATTCCAACTTATTTAAGTGATGGAAATAAATTGGAATTGGGATGCCATTCAAATAAATTGGAATTGGACGATTTGTACTTACCGATCCCAATTCCAATCTATTTGAATGGCATCCCAATTCCAATCTATTTAACACATGGAAATAAATTGGAATTGGGATGCAGTAAAATGAGGTTATAAGTTATTTTACAAAACACTTATTTTAAGCTTAAAAAACCATTTATCCATACTCCCCATGTCTGTCTGATGCAAACTGAGTGGTCAGAGTTTTGAAATTCCACTGTCCAATACCCCACTATTTTGATGACTTGAATAAATTGGAAGTGGGATCTCTATATCTCAGCTTCAGAATGACATAGCTTGAAAATTTCAACACTCAGCACTAAGTTTAGGTGTGCCTGACTCACTGTGTGAGTTTGGAGAAGATTGCAGAAAGTCAAAATTTTGGCTCAAAAAAACTCTAAGGGGTTAGTGTGTGTGTTTTTTTGAAGCAAAATTTTGACTTTCTGCAAACTTCACCAAACTCACACAGTGAGTTAGGAGGACTCAAACTTAGAGAGGAGTGGTAAAAGAATCGTGCTATCATATTCCAAAGCTGAGATCTGGAGATCCCACTTCCAATTTATTCAAGTCATCAAAATAGTGGGGTTTTGGACACCACAGTCTGACAACTCTGAACACCCAGCTTGCATAAACCAGACATGGGGAGCATGGATAAATGGTTTTTGAAGTGTTTTAGTGATAAGAAAAAAAAACTTAGAAATCAATGTATTTGAATGGCATCCCAATTCCAATTTATTTGACTGATGGAAATAAATTGGAATTGGGATCCCATTCAAATAGATTGGAATTGGGATCGGTAAGTACAAATCGTCCAATTCCAATTTATTTGAATAGGGTCCCATTCAAATAGATTGGAATTGGGATTGGTAAGTAATAATTGTCCAATTCCAATTTATTTGAATGGGGTCCCATTGAAATAGATTGGAATTGGGATCGGTAAGTACAAATCGTCCAATTCCAATTTATTTGAATGGGGTCCCATTGAAATAGATTGGAATTGGGATTGGTAAGTACAAAACGTCCAATTCCAATTTATTTGAATGGCATCCCAATTCCAATTTATTTAAGTGATGGAAATAAATTGGAATTGGGATCCCATTCAAATAGATTGGAATTGGGATCGGTAAGTACAAATCGTCCAATTCCAATTTATTTGAATGGCATCCCAATTCCAATTTATTTAACTGATGGAAATAAATTGGAATTGGGATCCCATTCAAATAGATTGGAATTGGGATCGGTAAGTACAAATTGTCCAATTCCAATTTATTTGAATGGGGTCCCATTGAAATAGATTGGAATTGGGATCGGTAAGTACAAATTGTCCAATTCCAATTTATTTGAATGGCATCCCAATTCCAATTTATTTAAGTGATGGAAATAAATTGGAATTGGGATCCCATTGAAATAGATTGGAATTGGGATCGGTAAGTACAAATTGTCCAATTCCAATTTATTTGAATGGGGTCCCATTGAAATAGATTGGAATTGGGATTGGTAAGTACAAATCGTCCAATTCCAATTTATTTGAATGGGGTCCCATTGAAATAGATTGGAATTGGGATCGGTAAGTACAAATTGTCCAATTCCAATTTATTTGAATGGCATCCCAATTCCAATTTATTTAAGTGATGGAAATAAATTGGAATTGGGATCCCATTGAAATAGATTGGAATTGGGATCGGTAAGTACAAATTGTCCAATTCCAATTTATTTGAATGGGGTCCCATTGAAATAGATTGGAATTGGGATCGGTAAGTACAAATTGTCCAATTCCAATTTATTTGAATGGGGTTTCATTGAAATAGATTGGAATTGGGATCGGTAAGTACAAATTGTCCAATTCCAATTTATTTGAATGGCATCCCAATTCCAATTTATTTAAGTAATGGAAATAAATTGGAATTGGGATCCCATTGAAATAGATTGGAATTGGGATCGGTAAGTACAAATCGTCCAATTCCAATTTATTTGAATGGCATCCCAATTCCAATTTATTTAACTGATGGAAATAAATTGGAATTGGGATCCCATTGAAATAGATTGGAATTGGGATCGGTAAGTACAAATTGTCCAATTCCAATTTATTTGAATGGGGTTTCATTGAAATAGATTGGAATTGGGATTGGTAAGTACAAATCGTCCAATTCCAATTTATTTGAATGGCATCCCAATTCCAATTTATTTAACTGATGGAAATAAATTGGAATTGGGATGCAGTAAAATGAGGTTATAAGTTATTTTACAAAACACTTATTTTAAGCTTAGAAAACCATTTATCCATACTCCCCATGTCTGTCTGATGCAAACTGAGTGGTCAGAGTTTTGAAATTCCACTGTCCAATACCCCACTATTTTGATGACTTGAATAAATTGGAAGTGGGATCTCTATATCTCAGCTTCAGAATGACATAGCTTGAAAATTTCAATGCTCAGCACTAAGTTTAGGTGTGCCTGACTCACTGTGTGAGTTTGGAGAAGATTGCAGAAAGTCAAAATTTTGGCTCAAAAAAACTCTAAGGGGTTAGTGTGTGAGTTTTTTTGAGCCAAAATTTTGACTTTCTGCAAACTTCACCAAACTCACACAGGGAGTCAGGGGGACTCAAACTTAGAGAGGAGTGGTAAAAGAATTGTGATATCATGTTCCAAAGCTGAGATCTGGAGATCCCACTTCCAATTTATTCAAGTCATCAAAATAGTGGGGTTTTGGACACCACAGTCTGACAACTCTGAACACCCAGCTTGCATAAACCAGACATGGGGAGCATGGATAAATGGTTTTTGAAGTGTTTTAGTGATAAGAAAAAAAAAACTTAGAAATCAATGTATTTGAATGGCATCCCAATTCCAATTTATTTGACTGATGGAAATAAATTGGAATTGGGATCCCATTGAAATAGATTGGAATTGGGATCGGTAAGTACAAATTGTCCAATTCCAATTTATTTGAATGGGGTCCCATTGAAATAGATTGGAATTGGGATCGGTAAGTACAAATTGTCCAATTCCAATTTATTTGAATGGGGTCCCATTGAAATAGATTGGAATTGGGATTGGTAAGTACAAATCGTCCAATTCCAATTTATTTGAATGGCATCCCAATTCCAATTTATTTAAGTGATGGAAATAAATTGGAATTGGGATCCCATTGAAATAGATTGGAATTGGGATCGGTAAGTACAAATTGTCCAATTCCAATTTATTTGAATGGCATCCCAATTCCAATTTATTTAAGTGATGGAAATAAATTGGAATTGGGATCCCATTCAAATAGATTGGAATTGGGATCGGTAAGTACAAATTGTCCAATTCCAATTTATTTGAATGGGGTCCCATTGAAATAGATTGGAATTGGGATCGGTAAGTACAAATTGTCCAATTCCAATTTATTTGAATGGGGGTCCCATTGAAATAGATTGGAATTGGGATCGGTAAGTACAAATTGTCCAATTCCAATTTATTTGAATGGGGTCCCATTGAAATAAATTGGAATTGGGATCGGTAAGTACAAATTGTCCAATTCCAATTTATTTGAATGGGGTCCCATTGAAATAGATTGGAATTGGGATCGGTAAGTACAAATTGTCCAATTCCAATTTATTTGAATGGGGTCCCATTGAAATAGATTGGAATTGGGATTGGTAAGTACAAATCGTCCAATTCCAATTTATTTGAATGGGGTCCCATTGAAATAGATTGGAATTGGGATCGGTAAGTACAAATTGTCCAATTCCAATTTATTTGAATGGCATCCCAATTCCAATTTATTTAAGTGATGGAAATAAATTGGAATTGGGATCCCATTGAAATAGATTGGAATTGGGATCGGTAAGTACAAATTGTCCAATTCCAATTTATTTGAATGGGGTCCCATTGAAATAGATTGGAATTGGGATCGGTAAGTACAAATTGTCCAATTCCAATTTATTTGAATGGGGTTTCATTGAAATAGATTGGAATTGGGATCGGTAAGTACAAATTGTCCAATTCCAATTTATTTGAATGGCATCCCAATTCCAATTTATTTAAGTAATGGAAATAAATTGGAATTGGGATCCCATTGAAATAGATTGGAATTGGGATCGGTAAGTACAAATCGTCCAATTCCAATTTATTTGAATGGCATCCCAATTCCAATTTATTTAACTGATGGAAATAAATTGGAATTGGGATCCCATTGAAATAGATTGGAATTGGGATCGGTAAGTACAAATTGTCCAATTCCAATTTATTTGAATGGGGTTTCATTGAAATAGATTGGAATTGGGATTGGTAAGTACAAATCGTCCAATTCCAATTTATTTGAATGGCATCCCAATTCCAATTTATTTAACTGATGGAAATAAATTGGAATTGGGATGCAGTAAAATGAGGTTATAAGTTATTTTACAAAACACTTATTTTAAGCTTAGAAAACCATTTATCCATACTCCCCATGTCTGTCTGATGCAAACTGAGTGGTCAGAGTTTTGAAATTCCACTGTCCAATACCCCACTATTTTGATGACTTGAATAAATTGGAAGTGGGATCTCTATATCTCAGCTTCAGAATGACATAGCTTGAAAATTTCAATGCTCAGCACTAAGTTTAGGTGTGCCTGACTCACTGTGTGAGTTTGGAGAAGATTGCAGAAAGTCAAAATTTTGGCTCAAAAAAACTCTAAGGGGTTAGTGTGTGAGTTTTTTTGAGCCAAAATTTTGACTTTCTGCAAACTTCACCAAACTCACACAGGGAGTCAGGGGGACTCAAACTTAGAGAGGAGTGGTAAAAGAATTGTGATATCATGTTCCAAAGCTGAGATCTGGAGATCCCACTTCCAATTTATTCAAGTCATCAAAATAGTGGGGTTTTGGACACCACAGTCTGACAACTCTGAACACCCAGCTTGCATAAACCAGACATGGGGAGCATGGATAAATGGTTTTTGAAGTGTTTTAGTGATAAGAAAAAAAAAACTTAGAAATCAATGTATTTGAATGGCATCCCAATTCCAATTTATTTGACTGATGGAAATAAATTGGAATTGGGATCCCATTGAAATAGATTGGAATTGGGATCGGTAAGTACAAATTGTCCAATTCCAATTTATTTGAATGGGGTCCCATTGAAATAGATTGGAATTGGGATCGGTAAGTACAAATTGTCCAATTCCAATTTATTTGAATGGGGTCCCATTGAAATAGATTGGAATTGGGATTGGTAAGTACAAATCGTCCAATTCCAATTTATTTGAATGGCATCCCAATTCCAATTTATTTAAGTGATGGAAATAAATTGGAATTGGGATCCCATTGAAATAGATTGGAATTGGGATCGGTAAGTACAAATTGTCCAATTCCAATTTATTTGAATGGCATCCCAATTCCAATTTATTTAAGTGATGGAAATAAATTGGAATTGGGATCCCATTCAAATAGATTGGAATTGGGATCGGTAAGTACAAATTGTCCAATTCCAATTTATTTGAATGGGGTCCCATTGAAATAGATTGGAATTGGGATCGGTAAGTACAAATTGTCCAATTCCAATTTATTTGAATGGGGTCCCATTGAAATAGATTGGAATTGGGATCGGTAAGTACAAATTGTCCAATTCCAATTTATTTGAATGGGGTCCCATTGAAATAAATTGGAATTGGGATCGGTAAGTACAAATTGTCCAATTCCAATTTATTTGAATGGGGTCCCATTGAAATAGATTGGAATTGGGATCGGTAAGTACAAATTGTCCAATTCCAATTTATTTGAATGGCATCCCATTCAAATAGATTGGAATTGGGATCGGTAAGTACAAATCGTCCAATTCCAATTTATTTGAATGGCATCCCAATTCCAATTTATTTAAGTGATGGAAATAAATTGGAATTGGGATCCCATTGAAATAGATTGGAATTGGGATCGGTAAGTACAAATTGTCCAATTCCAATTTATTTGAATGGCATCCCAATTCCAATTTATTTAAGTGATGGAAATAAATTGGAATTGGGATCCCATTCAAATAGATTGGAATTGGGATCGGTAAGTACAAATTGTCCAATTCCAATTTATTTGAATGGGGTCCCATTGAAATAGATTGGAATTGGGATTGGTAAGTACAAATTGTCCAATTCCAATTTATTTGAATGGGGTCCCATTGAAATAGATTGGAATTGGGATTGGTAAGTACAAATTGTCCAATTCCAATTTATTTGAATGGGATCCCATTCAAATAGATTGGAATTGGGATCGGTAAGTACAAATCGTCCAATTCCAATTTATTTGAATGGCATCCCAATTCCAATTTATTTAAGTGATGGAAATAAATTGGAATTGGGATCCCATTGAAATAGATTGGAATTGGGATCGGTAAGTACAAATTGTCCAATTCCAATTTATATGAATGGCATCCCAATTCCAATTTATTTAAGTGATGGAAATAAATTGGAATTGGGATCCCATTCAAATAGATTGGAATTGGGATCGGTAAGTACAAATTGTCCAATTCCAATTTATTTGAATGGGGTCCCATTGAAATAGATTGGAATTGGGATTGGTAAGTACAAATTGTCCAATTCCAATTTATTTGAATGGGGTCCCATTGAAATAGATTGGAATTGGGATTGGTAAGTACAAATTGTCCAATTCCAATTTATTTGAATGGGATCCCATTCAAATAGATTGGAATTGGGATCGGTAAGTACAAATCGTCCAATTCCAATTTATTTGAATGGCATCCCAATTCCAATTTATTTAAGTGATGGAAATAAATTGGAATTGGGATCCCATTGAAATAGATTGGAATTGGGATCGGTAAGTACAAATTGTCCAATTCCAATTTATTTGAATGGCATCCCAATTCCAATTTATTTAAGTGATGGAAATAAATTGGAATTGGGATCCCATTCAAATAGATTGGAATTGGGATCGGTAAGTACAAATTGTCCAATTCCAATTTATTTGAATGGGGTTTCATTGAAATAGATTGGAATTGGGATTGGTAAGTACAAATCGTCCAATTCCAATTTATTTGAATGGCATCCCAATTCCAATTTATTTAACTGATGGAAATAAATTGGAATTGGGATGCAGTAAAATGAGGTTATAAGTTATTTTACAAAACACTTATTTTAAGCTTAGAAAACCATTTATCCATACTCCCCATGTCTGTCTGATGCAAACTGAGTGGTCAGAGTTTTGAAATTCCACTGTCCAATACCCCACTATTTTGATGACTTGAATAAATTGGAAGTGGGATCTCTATATCTCAGCTTCAGAATGACATAGCTTGAAAATTTCAATGCTCAGCACTAAGTTTAGGTGTGCCTGACTCACTGTGTGAGTTTGGAGAAGATTGCAGAAAGTCAAAATTTTGGCTCAAAAAAACTCTAAGGGGTTAGTGTGTGAGTTTTTTTGAGCCAAAATTTTGACTTTCTGCAAACTTCACCAAACTCACACAGGGAGTCAGGGGGACTCAAACTTAGAGAGGAGTGGTAAAAGAATTGTGATATCATGTTCCAAAGCTGAGATCTGGAGATCCCACTTCCAATTTATTCAAGTCATCAAAATAGTGGGGTTTTGGACACCACAGTCTGACAACTCTGAACACCCAGCTTGCATAAACCAGACATGGGGAGCATGGATAAATGGTTTTTGAAGTGTTTTAGTGATAAGAAAAAAAAAACTTAGAAATCAATGTATTTGAATGGCATCCCAATTCCAATTTATTTGACTGATGGAAATAAATTGGAATTGGGATCCCATTGAAATAGATTGGAATTGGGATCGGTAAGTACAAATTGTCCAATTCCAATTTATTTGAATGGGGTCCCATTGAAATAGATTGGAATTGGGATCGGTAAGTACAAATTGTCCAATTCCAATTTATTTGAATGGGGTCCCATTGAAATAGATTGGAATTGGGATTGGTAAGTACAAATCGTCCAATTCCAATTTATTTGAATGGCATCCCAATTCCAATTTATTTAAGTGATGGAAATAAATTGGAATTGGGATCCCATTGAAATAGATTGGAATTGGGATCGGTAAGTACAAATTGTCCAATTCCAATTTATTTGAATGGCATCCCAATTCCAATTTATTTAAGTGATGGAAATAAATTGGAATTGGGATCCCATTCAAATAGATTGGAATTGGGATCGGTAAGTACAAATTGTCCAATTCCAATTTATTTGAATGGGGTCCCATTGAAATAGATTGGAATTGGGATCGGTAAGTACAAATTGTCCAATTCCAATTTATTTGAATGGGGTCCCATTGAAATAGATTGGAATTGGGATCGGTAAGTACAAATTGTCCAATTCCAATTTATTTGAATGGGGTCCCATTGAAATAAATTGGAATTGGGATCGGTAAGTACAAATTGTCCAATTCCAATTTATTTGAATGGGGTCCCATTGAAATAGATTGGAATTGGGATCGGTAAGTACAAATTGTCCAATTCCAATTTATTTGAATGGGGTCCCATTGAAATAGATTGGAATTGGGATTGGTAAGTACAAATCGTCCAATTCCAATTTATTTGAATGGGGTCCCATTGAAATAGATTGGAATTGGGATCGGTAAGTACAAATTGTCCAATTCCAATTTATTTGAATGGCATCCCAATTCCAATTTATTTAAGTGATGGAAATAAATTGGAATTGGGATCCCATTGAAATAGATTGGAATTGGGATCGGTAAGTACAAATTGTCCAATTCCAATTTATTTGAATGGGGTCCCATTGAAATAGATTGGAATTGGGATCGGTAAGTACAAATTGTCCAATTCCAATTTATTTGAATGGGGTTTCATTGAAATAGATTGGAATTGGGATCGGTAAGTACAAATTGTCCAATTCCAATTTATTTGAATGGCATCCCAATTCCAATTTATTTAAGTAATGGAAATAAATTGGAATTGGGATCCCATTGAAATAGATTGGAATTGGGATCGGTAAGTACAAATCGTCCAATTCCAATTTATTTGAATGGCATCCCAATTCCAATTTATTTAACTGATGGAAATAAATTGGAATTGGGATCCCATTGAAATAGATTGGAATTGGGATCGGTAAGTACAAATTGTCCAATTCCAATTTATTTGAATGGGGTTTCATTGAAATAGATTGGAATTGGGATTGGTAAGTACAAATCGTCCAATTCCAATTTATTTGAATGGCATCCCAATTCCAATTTATTTAACTGATGGAAATAAATTGGAATTGGGATGCAGTAAAATGAGGTTATAAGTTATTTTACAAAACACTTATTTTAAGCTTAGAAAACCATTTATCCATACTCCCCATGTCTGTCTGATGCAAACTGAGTGGTCAGAGTTTTGAAATTCCACTGTCCAATACCCCACTATTTTGATGACTTGAATAAATTGGAAGTGGGATCTCTATATCTCAGCTTCAGAATGACATAGCTTGAAAATTTCAATGCTCAGCACTAAGTTTAGGTGTGCCTGACTCACTGTGTGAGTTTGGAGAAGATTGCAGAAAGTCAAAATTTTGGCTCAAAAAAACTCTAAGGGGTTAGTGTGTGAGTTTTTTTGAGCCAAAATTTTGACTTTCTGCAAACTTCACCAAACTCACACAGGGAGTCAGGGGGACTCAAACTTAGAGAGGAGTGGTAAAAGAATTGTGATATCATGTTCCAAAGCTGAGATCTGGAGATCCCACTTCCAATTTATTTAAGTCATCAAAATAGTGGGGTTTTGGACACCACAGTCTGACAACTCTGAACACCCAGCTTGCATAAACCAGACATGGGGAGCATGGATAAATGGTTTTTGAAGTGTTTTAGTGATAAGAAAAAAAAAACTTAGAAATCAATGTATTTGAATGGCATCCCAATTCCAATTTATTTGACTGATGGAAATAAATTGGAATTGGGATCCCATTGAAATAGATTGGAATTGGGATCGGTAAGTACAAATTGTCCAATTCCAATTTATTTGAATGGGGTCCCATTGAAATAGATTGGAATTGGGATCGGTAAGTACAAATTGTCCAATTCCAATTTATTTGAATGGGGTCCCATTGAAATAGATTGGAATTGGGATTGGTAAGTACAAATCGTCCAATTCCAATTTATTTGAATGGCATCCCAATTCCAATTTATTTAAGTGATGGAAATAAATTGGAATTGGGATCCCATTGAAATAGATTGGAATTGGGATCGGTAAGTACAAATTGTCCAATTCCAATTTATTTGAATGGCATCCCAATTCCAATTTATTTAAGTGATGGAAATAAATTGGAATTGGGATCCCATTCAAATAGATTGGAATTGGGATCGGTAAGTACAAATTGTCCAATTCCAATTTATTTGAATGGGGTCCCATTGAAATAGATTGGAATTGGGATCGGTAAGTACAAATTGTCCAATTCCAATTTATTTGAATGGGGTCCCATTGAAATAGATTGGAATTGGGATCGGTAAGTACAAATTGTCCAATTCCAATTTATTTGAATGGGGTCCCATTGAAATAAATTGGAATTGGGATCGGTAAGTACAAATTGTCCAATTCCAATTTATTTGAATGGGGTCCCATTGAAATAGATTGGAATTGGGATCGGTAAGTACAAATTGTCCAATTCCAATTTATTTGAATGGCATCCCATTCAAATAGATTGGAATTGGGATCGGTAAGTACAAATCGTCCAATTCCAATTTATTTGAATGGCATCCCAATTCCAATTTATTTAAGTGATGGAAATAAATTGGAATTGGGATCCCATTGAAATAGATTGGAATTGGGATCGGTAAGTACAAATTGTCCAATTCCAATTTATTTGAATGGCATCCCAATTCCAATTTATTTAAGTGATGGAAATAAATTGGAATTGGGATCCCATTCAAATAGATTGGAATTGGGATCGGTAAGTACAAATTGTCCAATTCCAATTTATTTGAATGGGGTCCCATTGAAATAGATTGGAATTGGGATTGGTAAGTACAAATTGTCCAATTCCAATTTATTTGAATGGGGTCCCATTGAAATAGATTGGAATTGGGATTGGTAAGTACAAATTGTCCAATTCCAATTTATTTGAATGGGATCCCATTCAAATAGATTGGAATTGGGATCGGTAAGTACAAATCGTCCAATTCCAATTTATTTGAATGGCATCCCAATTCCAATTTATTTAAGTGATGGAAATAAATTGGAATTGGGATCCCATTGAAATAGATTGGAATTGGGATCGGTAAGTACAAATTGTCCAATTCCAATTTATATGAATGGCATCCCAATTCCAATTTATTTAAGTGATGGAAATAAATTGGAATTGGGATCCCATTCAAATAGATTGGAATTGGGATCGGTAAGTACAAATTGTCCAATTCCAATTTATTTGAATGGGGTCCCATTGAAATAGATTGGAATTGGGATTGGTAAGTACAAATTGTCCAATTCCAATTTATTTGAATGGGGTCCCATTGAAATAGATTGGAATTGGGATTGGTAAGTACAAATTGTCCAATTCCAATTTATTTGAATGGGATCCCATTCAAATAGATTGGAATTGGGATCGGTAAGTACAAATCGTCCAATTCCAATTTATTTGAATGGCATCCCAATTCCAATTTATTTAAGTGATGGAAATAAATTGGAATTGGGATCCCATTGAAATAGATTGGAATTGGGATCGGTAAGTACAAATTGTCCAATTCCAATTTATTTGAATGGCATCCCAATTCCAATTTATTTAAGTGATGGAAATAAATTGGAATTGGGATCCCATTCAAATAGATTGGAATTGGGATCGGTAAGTACAAATTGTCCAATTCCAATTTATTTGAATGGGGTCCCATTGAAATAGATTGGAATTGGGATTGGTAAGTACAAATTGTCCAATTCCAATTTATTTGAATGGGGTCCCATTGAAATAGATTGGAATTGGGATCGGTAAGTACAAATTGTCCAATTCCAATTTATTTGAATGGCATCCCAATTCCAATTTATTTAAGTGATGGAAATAAATTGGAATTGGGATGCAGTAAAATGAGGTTATAAGTTATTTTACAAAACACTTATTTTAAGCTTAGAAAACCATTTATCCATACTCCCCATGTCTGTCTGATGCAAACTGAGTGGTCAGAGTTTTGAAATTCCACTGTCCAATACCCCACTATTTTGATGACTTGAATAAATTGGAAGTGGGATCTCTATATCTCAGCTTCAGAATGACATAGCTTGAAAATTTCAACGCTCAGCACTAAGTTTAGGTGTGCCTGACTCACTGTGTGAGTTTGGAGAAGATTGCAGAAAGTCAAAATTTTGGCTCAAAAAAACTCTAACCCTAACCCTAGTTTTTTTGGGGCAAAATTTTGACTTTCTGCAAACTTCACCAAACTCACACAGTGAGTTAGGAGGACTCAAACTTAGAGAGGAGTGGTAAAAGAATCGTGCTATCATATTCCAAAGCTGAGATCTGGAGATCCCACTTCCAATTTATTCAAGTCATCAAAATAGTGGGGTTTTGGACACCACAGTCTGACAACTCTGAACACCCAGCTTGCATAAACCAGACATGGGGAGCATGGATAAATGGTTTTTGAAGTGTTTTAGTGATAAGAAAAAAAAAACTTAGAAATCAATGTATTTGAATGGCATCCCAATTCCAATTTATTTGACTGATGGAAATAAATTGGAATTGGGATCCTATTCAAATAGATTGGAATTGGGATCGGTAAGTACAAATTGTCCAATTCCAATTTATTTGAATGGGGTCCCATTGAAATAGATTGGAATTGGGATCGGTAAGTACAAATTGTCCAATTCCAATTTATTTGAATGGGGTTTCATTGAAATAGATTGGAATTGGGATCGGTAAGTACAAATCGTCCAATTCCAATTTATTTGAATGGGGTCCCATTGAAATAGATTGGAATTGGGATAGGTAAGTACAAATCGTCCAATTCCAATTTATTTGAATGGGATCCCATTGAAATAGATTGGAATTGGGATCGGTAAGTACAAATCGTCCAATTCCAATTTATTTGAATGGCATCCCAATTCCAATTTATTTGACTGATGGAAATAAATTGGAATTGGGATCCCATTCAAATAGATTGGAATTGGGATCGGTAAGTACAAATCGTCCAATTCCAATTTATTTGAATGGCATCCCAATTCCAATTTATTTGACTGACTTGTGCTTCCAGTATGTTGCTCCAGTGCCCCCCCAGACATCCCCCATGAAATTTCATGACCCTACGACCTCGGGAAAGTCACTTCCTGTTCCACTTCCTGGTTCGTTTTTCAACTTCCCGACCACCTACGGACACGAGCTTTTAGTATGTTGTTTGTGGTCCCAAATAGAACTCCCCTGCAAAGTTTTGAGCCGATCGGCCCATGGGAACACCTACTTCCGGTCACGCCCACTTTTAGGGGCGGGGCTTAAATATGTTGTTTTAGGGGTCCCACACTACCCCCCTATCAAGTCTCGAGCCGATCGGCCCATGGGAACACCTACTTCCGGCCACGCCCACTTTTAGGGGGCGAGGCTTCAATATGTTGTTTAGGGGGTCCCACACTACCCCCCTATCAAGTTTCGGACCCCTACGACATTCCTGAACTTGTACAAGCCCACCTGGGGTGGGTAGTGGCCAACATCCCAATTGCAATCTATTTGAATAGGCATCCCATAATAGCTGAAATAGATTGGAAGTGGGATAGGTAATCACAAAACATCCCAATTGCAATCTATTTGAATAGGCATCCCATAATAGCTGAAATAGATTGGAAGTGGGATAGGTAATCACAAAACATCCCAATTGCAATCTATTTGAATAGGCATCCCATAATAGCTGAAATAGATTGGAAGTGGGATAGGTAATCACAAAACATCCCAATTGCAATCTATTTGAATAGGCATCCCATAATAGTGGAAATAGATTGGAAGTGGGATCGGTAATCACAAAACATCCCAATTGCAATCTATTTGAATAGGCATCCCATAATAGCTGAAATAGATTGGAAGTGGGATAGGTAATCACAAAACATCCCAATTGCAATCTATTTGAATAGGCATCCCATAATAGCTGAAATAGATTGGAAGTGGGATAGGTAATCACAAAACATCCCAATTGCAATCTATTTGAATAGGCATCCCATAATAGCTGAAATAGATTGGAAGTGGGATAGGTAATCACAAAACATCCCAATTGCAATCTATTTGAATAGGCATCCCATAATAATGGAAATAAATTGGAAGTGGGATAGGTAATCACAAAACATCCCAATTGCAATCTATTTGAATAGGCATCCCATAATAGCTGAAATAGATTGGAAGTGGGATAGGTAATCACAAAACATCCCAATTGCAATCTATTTGAATAGGCATCCCATAATAGCTGAAATAGATTGGAAGTGGGATAGGTAATCACAAAACATCCCAATTGCAATCTATTTGAATAGGCATCCCATAATAGCTGAAATAGATTGGAAGTGGGATAGGTAATCACAAAACATCCCAATTGCAATCTATTTGAATAGGCATCCCATAATAGCTGAAATAGATTGGAAGTGGGATAGGTAATCACAAAACATCCCAATTGCAATCTATTTGAATAGGCATCCCATAATAGCTGAAATAGATTGGAAGTGGGATAGGTAATCACAAAACATCCCAATTGCAATCTATTTGAATAGGCATCCCATAATAGCTGAAATAGATTGGAAGTGGGATAGGTAATCACAAAACATCCCAATTGCAATCTATTTGAATAGGCATCCCATAATAGCTGAAATAGATTGGAAGTGGGACAGGTAATCACAAAACATCCCAATTGCAATCTATTTGAATAGGCATCCCATAATAGCTGAAATAGATTGGAAGTGGGATAGGTAATCACAAAACATCCCATTTGCAATCTATTTGATGAGGCATCCCATAATAATCGGAAAAATAAATTGGAAGTGGGACGTTTTTTACTTACCTATCCCACTTCCAATTTATTTGGATGTGCTCCACACTGTGGCCGAACTGCGTATCGCTCGAAAAACGCCCGTTTTTCAATAATTTATTGCCGGCCTCATGGGGGCGCTAGAGGCGGGGGGACAACTCCCCTCGTCTTTGGGGGTCCCCCCCTCGGGGCCTGACCCATCCACCGACCCGGCAAAAATCTGGGGGCTTCGGCGCGCAGCCCCCCTTTGGGGCCGTCAATTGGCCACTTAATAGATTGGGATTGGGATGTTGCTGCGCTAACTAGAGGAAGTCAAAGGAATTGATCTCGATTCTACTCCTACACATTTGGGCTGCAATGGCCGAGAGGTTAAGGCGTTGGACTTGAAATCCAATGGGGTTTCCCCGCGCAGGTTCGACTCCTGCTTGCAGCGTAGAGAAGAAAATGTTGTATCCCTTTTTGGATGTGTGGTAAAATAGAGTCTACTCTCCTCATGCTTGCCAGTTTTGAATATGCTTCTCATGCCATTTGTAAATTTGTGCTGTCAAACTGTAGCAGTCCAGTGGAAAGACTGTCTGGTCACTGGTTTCTCTGCCTTGTGCTTAAAAAGAAAGAACTCCCCGTCGGGGAATCGAACCCCGGTCTTCCGCGTGACAGGCGGAGATACTATCCACTATACTAACGAGGACGTATGTTTTATCATGCAGTGATGCTGAGTGAGGTGACTTGCACCTGTACCCTTGATTTTGAAAGTTGCATAAAAAAGATCTGCAATCAATAGATCAAACGCCACATCTCACTTTTGATTCACAGAATGCCACGCTTTTGAACACCTGATCACCTGGAGTTGATACCAGCTTGAAGTTAACAGTGAGTAGACTCTTATGGAGATTCATGTATTTGAATTTACTTCTTAAGCCATTGGCAACTCAGAATCAATGACATCTGTGCACTCCTCCTTGAGCTAGAGGAAGTCAAAGGAATTGATCTCGATTCTACTCCTACACATTTGGGCTGCAATGGCCGAGAGGTTAAGGCGTTGGACTCGAAATCCAATGGGGTTTCCCCGCGCAGGTTCGACTCCTGCTTGCAGCGTAGAGAAGAAAATATCATATCCCTTTTTGGATGTGTGGTAAAATAGAGTCTACTCTCCTCATGCTTGCCAGTTTTGAATATGCTTCTCATGCCATTTGTAAATTTGTGCTGTCAAACTGTAGCAGTCCAGTGGAAAGACTGTCTGGTCACTGGTTTCTCTGCCTTGTGCTTAAAAAGAAAGAACTCCCCGTCGGGGAATCGAACCCCGGTCTTCCGCGTGACAGGCGGAGATACTATCCACTATACTAACGAGGACGTATGTCTTATCATGCAGTGATGCTGAGTGAGGTGACTTGCACCTGTACCCTTGATTTTGAAAGTTGCATAAAAAAGATCTGCAATCAATAGATCAAACGCCACATCTCACTTTTGATTCACAGAATGCCACGCTTTTGAACACCTGATCACCTGGAGTTGATACCAGCTTGAAGTTAACAGTGAGTAGACTCTTATGGAGATTCATGTATTTGAATTTACTTCTTAAGCCATTGGCAACTCAGAATCAATGACATCTGTGCACTCCTCCTTGAGCTTGAGGAAGTCAAAGGAATTGATCTCGATTCTACTCCTACACATTTGGGCTGCAATGGCCGAGAGGTTAAGGCGTTGGACTCGAAATCCAATGGGGTTTCCCCGCGCAGGTTCGACTCCTGCTTGCAGCGTAGAGAAGAAAATGTTGTATCCCTTTTTGGATGTGTGGTAAAATAGAGTCTACTCTCCTCATGCTTGCCAGTTTTGAATATGCTTCTCATGCCATTTGTAAATTTGTGCTGTCAAACTGTAGCAGTCCAGTGGAAAGACTGTCTGGTCACTGGTTTCTCTGCCTTGTGCTTAAAAAGAAAGAACTCCCCGTCGGGGAATCGAACCCCGGTCTTCCGCGTGACAGGCGGAGATACTATCCACTATACTAACGAGGACGTATGTCTTATCATGCAGTGATGCTGAGTGAGGTGACTTGCACCTGTACCCTTGATTTTGAAAGTTGCATAAAAAAGATCTGCAATCAATAGATCAAACGCCACATCTCACTTTTGATTCACAGAATGCCACGCTTTTGAACACCTGATCACCTGGAGTTGATACCAGCTGGAAGTTAACAGTGAGTAGACTCTTATGGAGATTCATGTATTTGAATTTACTTCTTAAGCCATTGGCAACTCAGAATCAATGACATCTGTGCACTCCTCCTTGAGCTTGAGGAAGTCAAAGGAATTGATCTCGATTCTACTCCTACACATTTGAGCTGCAATGGCCGAGAGGTTAAGGCGTTGGACTCGAAATCCAATGGGGTTTCCCCGCGCAGGTTCGACTCCTGCTTGCAGCGTAGAGAAGAAAATGTTGTATCCCTTTTTGGATGTGTGGTAAAATAGAGTCTACTCTCCTCATGGTTGCCAGTTTTGAATATGCTTCTCATGCCATTTGTAAATTTGTGCTGTCAAACTGTAGCAGTCCAGTGGAAAGACTGTCTGGTCACTGGTTTCTCTGCCTTGTGCTTAAAAAGAAAGAACTCCCCGTCGGGGAATCGAACCCCGGTCTTCCGCGTGACAGGCGGAGACACTATCCACTATACTAACGAGGACGTATGTCTTATCATGCAGTGATGCTGAGTGAGGTGACTTGCACCTGTACCCTTGATTTTGAAAGTTGCATAAAAAAGATCTGCAATCAATAGATCAAACGCCACATCTCACTTTTGATTCACAGAATGCCACGCTTTTGAACACCTGATCACCTGGAGTTGATACCAGCTTGAAGTTAACAGTGAGTAGACTCTTATGGAGATTCATGTATTTGAATTTACTTCTTAAGCCATTGGCAACTCAGAATCAATGACATCTGTGCACTCCTCCTTGAGCTTGAGGAAGTCAAAGGAATTGATCTCGATTCTACTCCTACACATTTGGGCTGCAATGGCCGAGAGGTTAAGGCGTTGGACTTGAAATCCAATGGGGTTTCCCCGCGCAGGTTCGACTCCTGCTTGCAGCGTAGAGAAGAAAATGTTGTATCCCTTTTTGGATGTGTGGTAAAATAGAGTCTACTCTCCTCATGCTTGCCAGTTTTGAATATGCTTCTCATGCCATTTGTAAATTTGTGCTGTCAAACTGTAGCAGTCCAGTGGAAAGACTGTCTGGTCACTGGTTTCTCTGCCTTGTGCTTAAAAAGAAAGAACTCCCCGTCGGGGAATCGAACCCCGGTCTTCCGCGTGACAATAAATAAATTGGAATTGGGATCCCATTCAAATAGATTGGAATTGGGATCGGTAAGTACAAATTGTCCAATTCCAATTTATTTGAATGGGGTCCCATTGAAATAGATTGGAATTGGGATTGGTAAGTACAAATTGTCCAATTCCAATTTATTTGAATGGGGTCCCATTGAAATAGATTGGAATTGGGATCGGTAAGTACAAATTGTCCAATTCCAATTTATTTGAATGGCATCCCAATTCCAATTTATTTAAGTGATGGAAATAAATTGGAATTGGGATGCAGTAAAATGAGGTTATAAGTTATTTTACAAAACACTTATTTTAAGCTTAGAAAACCATTTATCCATACTCCCCATGTCTGTCTGATGCAAACTGAGTGGTCAGAGTTTTGAAATTCCACTGTCCAATACCCCACTATTTTGATGACTTGAATAAATTGGAAGTGGGATCTCTATATCTCAGCTTCAGAATGACATAGCTTGAAAATTTCAACGCTCAGCACTAAGTTTAGGTGTGCCTGACTCACTGTGTGAGTTTGGAGAAGATTGCAGAAAGTCAAAATTTTGGCTCAAAAAAACTCTAACCCTAACCCTAGTTTTTTTGGGGCAAAATTTTGACTTTCTGCAAACTTCACCAAACTCACACAGTGAGTTAGGAGGACTCAAACTTAGAGAGGAGTGGTAAAAGAATCGTGCTATCATATTCCAAAGCTGAGATCTGGAGATCCCACTTCCAATTTATTCAAGTCATCAAAATAGTGGGGTTTTGGACACCACAGTCTGACAACTCTGAACACCCAGCTTGCATAAACCAGACATGGGGAGCATGGATAAATGGTTTTTGAAGTGTTTTAGTGATAAGAAAAAAAAAACTTAGAAATCAATGTATTTGAATGGCATCCCAATTCCAATTTATTTGACTGATGGAAATAAATTGGAATTGGGATCCTATTCAAATAGATTGGAATTGGGATCGGTAAGTACAAATTGTCCAATTCCAATTTATTTGAATGGGGTCCCATTGAAATAGATTGGAATTGGGATCGGTAAGTACAAATTGTCCAATTCCAATTTATTTGAATGGGGTTTCATTGAAATAGATTGGAATTGGGATCGGTAAGTACAAATCGTCCAATTCCAATTTATTTGAATGGGGTCCCATTGAAATAGATTGGAATTGGGATAGGTAAGTACAAATCGTCCAATTCCAATTTATTTGAATGGGATCCCATTGAAATAGATTGGAATTGGGATCGGTAAGTACAAATCGTCCAATTCCAATTTATTTGAATGGCATCCCAATTCCAATTTATTTGACTGATGGAAATAAATTGGAATTGGGATCCCATTCAAATAGATTGGAATTGGGATCGGTAAGTACAAATCGTCCAATTCCAATTTATTTGAATGGCATCCCAATTCCAATTTATTTGACTGACTTGTGCTTCCAGTATGTTGCTCCAGTGCCCCCCCAGACATCCCCCATGAAATTTCATGACCCTACGACCTCGGGAAAGTCACTTCCTGTTCCACTTCCTGGTTCGTTTTTCAACTTCCCGACCACCTACGGACACGAGCTTTTAGTATGTTGTTTGTGGTCCCAAATAGAACTCCCCTGCAAAGTTTTGAGCCGATCGGCCCATGGGAACACCTACTTCCGGTCACGCCCACTTTTAGGGGCGGGGCTTAAATATGTTGTTTTAGGGGTCCCACACTACCCCCCTATCAAGTCTCGAGCCGATCGGCCCATGGGAACACCTACTTCCGGCCACGCCCACTTTTAGGGGGCGAGGCTTCAATATGTTGTTTAGGGGGTCCCACACTACCCCCCTATCAAGTTTCGGACCCCTACGACATTCCTGAACTTGTACAAGCCCACCTGGGGTGGGTAGTGGCCAACATCCCAATTGCAATCTATTTGAATAGGCATCCCATAATAGCTGAAATAGATTGGAAGTGGGATAGGTAATCACAAAACATCCCAATTGCAATCTATTTGAATAGGCATCCCATAATAGCTGAAATAGATTGGAAGTGGGATAGGTAATCACAAAACATCCCAATTGCAATCTATTTGAATAGGCATCCCATAATAGCTGAAATAGATTGGAAGTGGGATAGGTAATCACAAAACATCCCAATTGCAATCTATTTGAATAGGCATCCCATAATAGTGGAAATAGATTGGAAGTGGGATCGGTAATCACAAAACATCCCAATTGCAATCTATTTGAATAGGCATCCCATAATAGCTGAAATAGATTGGAAGTGGGATAGGTAATCACAAAACATCCCAATTGCAATCTATTTGAATAGGCATCCCATAATAGCTGAAATAGATTGGAAGTGGGATAGGTAATCACAAAACATCCCAATTGCAATCTATTTGAATAGGCATCCCATAATAGCTGAAATAGATTGGAAGTGGGATAGGTAATCACAAAACATCCCAATTGCAATCTATTTGAATAGGCATCCCATAATAATGGAAATAAATTGGAAGTGGGATAGGTAATCACAAAACATCCCAATTGCAATCTATTTGAATAGGCATCCCATAATAGCTGAAATAGATTGGAAGTGGGATAGGTAATCACAAAACATCCCAATTGCAATCTATTTGAATAGGCATCCCATAATAGCTGAAATAGATTGGAAGTGGGATAGGTAATCACAAAACATCCCAATTGCAATCTATTTGAATAGGCATCCCATAATAGCTGAAATAGATTGGAAGTGGGATAGGTAATCACAAAACATCCCAATTGCAATCTATTTGAATAGGCATCCCATAATAGCTGAAATAGATTGGAAGTGGGATAGGTAATCACAAAACATCCCAATTGCAATCTATTTGAATAGGCATCCCATAATAGCTGAAATAGATTGGAAGTGGGATAGGTAATCACAAAACATCCCAATTGCAATCTATTTGAATAGGCATCCCATAATAGCTGAAATAGATTGGAAGTGGGATAGGTAATCACAAAACATCCCAATTGCAATCTATTTGAATAGGCATCCCATAATAGCTGAAATAGATTGGAAGTGGGACAGGTAATCACAAAACATCCCAATTGCAATCTATTTGAATAGGCATCCCATAATAGCTGAAATAGATTGGAAGTGGGATAGGTAATCACAAAACATCCCATTTGCAATCTATTTGATGAGGCATCCCATAATAATCGGAAAAATAAATTGGAAGTGGGACGTTTTTTACTTACCTATCCCACTTCCAATTTATTTGGATGTGCTCCACACTGTGGCCGAACTGCGTATCGCTCGAAAAACGCCCGTTTTTCAATAATTTATTGCCGGCCTCATGGGGGCGCTAGAGGCGGGGGGACAACTCCCCTCGTCTTTGGGGGTCCCCCCCTCGGGGCCTGACCCATCCACCGACCCGGCAAAAATCTGGGGGCTTCGGCGCGCAG